>NC_133107.1:14723098-15032995 GCF_022965805.1 Primulina eburnea
CATGTCATAAATTTTCTGTTGAGATTATGGTCTATGCAAGTAGCCCCTGCACTGAACTGAACTGACCTGTAACTGGCGACCGGATAATAAAATGCTCCCAGGACCGGTAACTGGCGACCGGGTAATACAATGCTCCCATGACCGGTAACTGGCGACCGGGTGAAGTAATGAACGTCTGATCAGAATAATGCCACAGTGTACGGGGTGGTACATAACTGAACTGACCGGTAACTGCGGCCGGGTGAAATAATGCTCCCATGATAGTGAGATGGCCACAAGCAATATCGCGTAAATCTCAAAAATGAATATTTTCTATGCACGTAATATAATTAACCAACATAATTAAATATGAACAATTTCGATCTTCTTGCATTAAAATCATGTACTTGCGATATTTAAAAATACCTATATGGCTGATTGAAGAGTGAAAGAAGATATAAACATGCATTGGTTTGTTTTGACAGAAAACAAACGAAATAACGACGCGGCGCGGCGGAGACGGAGTGCTCTTCACTTTCTCACTTTTTTTTTCTTAATTCCTTTAAACCAAGCATGCACCATAATTATTATAATAGTGTAAAAATCGTAAACGTGATGCATGAACATTTAAAAATATCATGATTTGTGCTCAAGGCGCTGCTAGGACCAAAATCTCACCCCAGGTGCAAAATGACCATTTTGCCCCTGGAAACCCAAAAATTATCGTTTCACCCTTGGACCTCTAAAATTGATCCAAAACTTACCATACTCCTTAAATTATCCCCAAAACAATGTTAAAATATTCTTAGGCGTAAAATCGAGCCAAATTCACAACTTAACCAATTTGTTTTAAAAACTTAGACCGGGGTCCCGATTTTAACCCGAATCGAACCGTAAATTAACTAAAACTTTCCCAAATTTTTTTTCATATTTAACAAACACTAGAATACTCCTAAAATAATGTCACTAGGCCTCTAAATTCACGGTTGAAGTTTCCAGCACAGATCAAGCTCTCGGTCCATTCACAATTCACCACCTCATGCACCCTTTTACCAATTTCACTCCATCAGGTAATCACCGATGCACCAGCTCTTAACCCACCTAACATGGACCTAGATTAGACCCTAACGAACCTATCTTAACCACGCAATCGACCCCATGCAAGCTACAGCCTGTGAAGAGCCGCGCAATACCCAAACTCTCACTGCGACTACCCCTTAGTGCTTGCACCAGCTCGAACGGTTTGTGGGCAGACCCAGCAGCTGTCAAGCCTTCTCAAGCCGTGTATCCAGCCCACCAGGGCCTAGTACATGGTTAGGTTTAGCTCTTGTGCCGCTGGTTCGACCCCTCGCTTGATCCCTACCCCAAACGAGAAAGCCCATCACTCCTACTCCTCTCGGCCCACTCCCAAAACTGTCCAAACCTTACGCCAACTTCACAGCCTCACTCTACTCTCGTGTACGTCCCCTTAACATCAAAAAAACAGCGGGCCCTTGCACAAAACCAGTAAACGTGAGTTGAGAAAACATATGCAAAGATTTGACAAGACCCGTTTCCCTTCCATGACATATTTTGGATCGAGGTTTCTATGCACAAAAACACACATATCAGCAATTATTCAACGTGTATGATGCAGAAATGAAAGAATGAGGCATGCCTTGATGATTGATGAACCACACTAGCGGAGGGAGACACCAGGAGAGCTTCTAATGCAAAGAATGGAGGTGGCCGATGGTTTTGTTTTGAGCTGCTGTTGAGAAAACCGAAAGTGACAGCAGCTGGGGAGGGTGTCGGCTAAGAAGAATGATTAAGGTTAGGTTAATGAGCACCTTAGGCAGTAATTAAATAGATACATAATAGATAATGGGCTTTAAAATAACAATTAAAAGTTTACAAGCTAATTAAGTCCAATAAGAATAAAAGTAGGTCCATTAAATCCAAACACACTCCCGAAAAATATTTTGTGTTGAAAAGATTTTGAAAATATTAGTCGAACCTTTAAATAGTTCTCGGGTTCACTAAAATTTACGTACCGTTAAAAATAAAATCCTACCGGTAAAAATACCCAGAAAAATCCCATTTTCGAAAAGTCCACTTAAAACACCATATATTAATTTATAAAAATTAGTCATGTAATTAAAATAATTTTCCTAAAAATTCTCCGGTCTCCGTTCCTCATTCGAGCGTAAAATGCACTAAGAAAACCCTACTGCATGAATTTCTAAAATGTATGGAATAAATTCTACCATACATGAATTATGCATAAAAATAATTAAACACGAAGTAATAAAATAAACATGCATCTTATGCTTTAAAAGAATTTATAAAAATACAAAAGAAATTTAATAATTTTCATGCATGTGGTTCACGTGGAGTTTCCGATTTTCGGGACGTTACAATCTCTCTCCCCTTAAATTGAATTTCGTCCCCGAAATTCGCTTATCCTTGATAATCACAAAGTTTAAACTTAGTTCTATATCTCAATGGTCACACTTTCGCGGCGCTACTCTGATAAAATAATAAATCTTAAGATGTCCTTATATCTTCCTCGGTCCTGATTAACTCTACCTTCTAATCTTGTTTGCGAATCGTAACTTAAAACAACTTATGGTGACTTAGTTCTATTCTACTATGAACTCGAATTTTACTTATCTCGCAATTCCTCCTTCTAGAAATGGATGTCCAAACTTATCGCACCTTACTTTTCTTATACTATACTCCTAATATTCATCGACTTATTATATTAGTATTTATGTAGTTCGACTTAAGAAATCTTTGTACCAAAATTTACTGATCGACTTCTATTCTCAGTAGAACGCTTAAAGGTTAAACCTTATTTCACCCTCATAGTAGTATTAGCCTAGAATCTTTGAAGCGAATCTTTATCTTACGGCATCAAACTTACGTAACTTATTATTTAGAAGTGCATCCCGGATGTGAAATTGTTGTAAATCTTAAACCTCGAATAACGTTAATCCATAAGAGCTCAATTATACAACATCGACCTATTACCTTAATAATAACACTTCTAGCATCAATTACCTGCTCAAACTTTTTTCTTCCCAATTACAATATAGTTGAGGCCTAGAACTCTGGACTTCCTCATTGGAACAAGTAACGCATTCTTATGTGTCCTTAATGCTTACTTAATTCTAGCATATAAACTTAATAAGTTAGCCCATGGTAGCATTAGACTAACTTTACTAAATCAATTTCACTTATAACCCATAGAATTCTAGAATCTCCATATCAAGCTTTTAGATTTCTTACATGGTAAAAATCTTAATATCCATCAATTGATAACTTATATTGAACACAATTAATTCCCTTTTATTTTTATTTCACCCAAAATTTTCGTATGAACAAATATCCCATAAATTTGAAATTCAAACTTACCTAATCCAAATAGCTTTGAATAAAATAATTCCAATACGCATATCCGTTTAGTCCCAAGTTTGTTAATGACTTCCAAAATTTCTCATGACAAGGTGTCCACCTCACCTCTTACGTGCGTCTACCAATTAGACTAACCATCATCGTACCCTACTTTCCTAAAAATTTTAAATTCTCACAAGGTATAATCTTAACTGTTAAGATCATGACTAAAACTTGTGACACATCAAACTTATGTTAACTCCATGTTTATCCTTGTAACTTAACTAGCCGATCAAATTTACCTTAAATCGTCATCACTTTAAATCCTTAATTTGCCACAACATGATTTCACTAACGCTTAAATTTTCACGCCTAAGATTGATTCATCCTACAATGTCCTTGGTTACCATTCATTATAACATTATAACCCAAATATCTAAATATTCTATACTTCCTTCGAGCCTAAATAACCGAAAATTCCTATAATTTAAACCGTTCAATTCTCACTTACTACTAAATAAGTTCTCAAATTTCTTAAAATTGTAAAATTAATTATTACTTTCCTCGAATATCATCAAATTTATTTTTTTTCCTAAATCTCGAAAATTCCACAATTACCCATGAGTCCTCAGTATTCCCAATTTCATTTTATAGATTTCTCGCATCATAAGGTTCAATAGCCTTAAGTTTATTAAACCCAAAATTAATTCCCATAACACGTCTTACATTTCTATAAATACTTAAAATTCCAATTCCTCAAAAGTTCGCATTTAATCCTTAAAATTTTTTGAAAATTGCAATCTGACCCTTACAGTTCTCAAAATTTACATTTTGGTACTACAACTCTTCGAAATTTGCATCATTGTCCCCATAAAATTTTCTATCTTTACCTCATTAAACTTTTAGATTCTCGAACTCGAAATTTAATCCCAAAATTTGGTAAATTCGAAAATAGTCCCTTAGAATTTTATTTTGGAACTTAGGTCCTCAAATCATTGGTTATTACAACTAGGTCCTTAAAATTCTCAATTCCTGCAATTCAACCTCTCCTAAAGCCCAATATTCGAATTTTTACACATGTCCAATTCCAAACATACCCAACATGCTTAATTCCATAATTTATTATATTTTATCAATAAACGCTGAAAAATTAAAATCTGAACGGAAAAAAATTTCATGAAAATATGCTGATAAATAATTCATGCTTTAAATAAAATGCATAAATGTAAAACTTACAGACCGAAGACGTGACTTCATGAGCTTCTCGTGGTCAGTAGTTGTGGGGATCCGGACGCTAATCATATTCTAAATCATCATTAGGACAATTTAATCAATTATAAAAAACAGGGTCTAAATTTTTTTAAAATGCGAATGTAATGGGATTCAATCTAATACACATATCAGTATTAAAGTACAAGACTTGTACTATATACAATCATTCAAATTAAGGTTTAACAACTATATATCAAGTGTTCAAACCCTAACTCTAGTCCAAGTCCGTAGTCTCCACTCTAATCACGATCTTTCTTCATCTCTTTGACCTTGAACCTGCCCCACCTGTTGCCATGCACACATACAAACACGACAATAGCCGTATAACTCCGGTGAGAATACAATCTCAGTATAAACAACGTATAAATGCAATCATATAAAACATATATAAAAGCATATTCAAACATCGAAACATGTACCAAATCTGACAACATGAATCAATACAAATCTATATTTCAATCAAAGACTCGTCATCTCAACTCGACTTACCTCTAATCTAGGGATCCCGATCTAACTTAGACTTTGGCATTCTGTATCGAATATCTACAATAGAAGTCGATCTACTTCTAAACCCCATCGACACACCATAAGTCTAATGTCTTGGTGGTTCTACCAAAGACTTGGCGGTTCTGCCTGTCGCTAGGCTGATCTGCCCTAGGCTCTATCTCGTGCTCTGCTATAACTCAATAGTCTAAGCATATCAATCTTATAACTTGCAAATATCAATGCAATGAAATAAAATATGTGATTTAGGGAAACTCAAGTCAAATCTAACTTGAGTTGTGCAATCCCGAATCAACATTGATTTATACCTTTTGTTCTGTCGCTCTGATACAATCGAAGTCCCAACTCAAAGTCTGTCAATGTTCAATCTGGCAAAGACAATACCAATATACTGTATCAATATTTTATTCAAATCAAGACATCTCTATCGTATCAAATTCTGACGGTACGACAGTACAATCTTGCGATAGCGGTAATACCACATCAGTATATACCAATTCCAGTAACTCATAATCAATCATGGTGCAAATCTGATATCAATTCTAATTAATTCCATTCTGAAAATCATAACAATTTCATATGATATCTGTTCTTTCATCCGGTTCTGATTATACGATGTCTAGTATCGCAAGAACACTATATATGAATCATATCTGATTCTGGAAATAGCCTAATTCCAAATCTTAACAAAACGTAACAAAACTTACGTCCTAAAGTAGCTGTCGTTGCTAGGAACACGGTGCCGTACTCGGATTCAAATTTGGACGACCGGATTGTTCGTAAATCAAATTCTGAAATCAAAAGCAATTCTTCCCTCAAAGTTTTCGTTTTTCCTTTCTTCCGAATCGTTTAAGGACTAATGTGTGTGTGTGTGTGTATTTATATTATATATATATATATATATATATATATATATATATATATATATATATATATATATATATATATATATATATATATACACGTTGCATGTCAAGCTAGGTGGCGCATCTCTTTGCGCAGCACGTTTCGCGCATATGCGCGACCTATCTCGGCGCATATGCGCGAGACCATATGTCTCGGCGCGTAGCAACACGGCAGCTCGTGCATATGCGCGCCCATCTTCCACGCATATGCGCGAGGTTCTCTGGACTTGGCATTTGGCCTTTCGCACAGCTCGCACATATGCGCGACGCCTTCCGCGCATATGCGCGAGATTCTCTGGATGTTGGTAACATATGCTCGCGCATATGCGCGTATTTACTTCGCGCATATGCAAGGGGTCTTCTGTCCACCTCGCGCATGTGTGCGCATCATGACGCGCATGTGCGCGAGAGCTATGATCCTCGCACATCAAATCTCACACGCAATCTCATTTTTTGTCTCGGTTAGCCCTTTCATAATCGTCTCGATTAAAAATCAGTAATCGTAATTTAACACGATATAAAATCTCGGGCATTACAGTAGTAGTACAACCATATATAGAACCATTGCTCTGATACCAGCTATAACGGTCCGAAAATTTATGTTTGAAATTTTGCGTAAAAATTAAAATTTTCTTTTTAAAATAATCAAAATTGCCTCAATCACGAATTAAATTGATAAATCAAGTTTAATGTTCAAAATTTGCAGCGGAAGAAATTATTTAAAGTAATCCAACACTGATAAAATGTTTGAGCATAAAAAAAATGGCAAGTGCTGTAAATGAGGTCCTCGGGTGCCACTACTGCCGACCCAAGCTAGCTCACTGGTCCCCGCCCTCGGCCCCGACATCATCAGTACCTACAACAATCAAGTCTAGTGAGCCTAAAGACTCAGCATGCATATATCGTAAATAACGAGTAAAAATATAGTAAAATTTGAATGGGAGTAAAAATATCATGTCATGAGGCATAAAGTGAAAATAACTTGTCATGAGCAATTATAATACGTGCATAATTGAATTGAAAATCATAGTGAAAATGTTTGCTCCTTGGAGCCCTGTAATAAAGTATCATGTCATAAGTTTTCTGTTGAGATTATGGTCTACGCAAGGTTCTATAAACCGTTGTATTTGACCCTAAAAAACGGTCAAAGACAACGTTTTATTAAACCGTTGTCTTTGACCCTAAAAACCGTTGTCTTTTGCACTCAAAAGACAACGGTTTTTATAAAATCGTTGTGGTTTGTCCCCCCCCCCCAAAAGACAACGGTTTTATAAAAACCGTTGTCGTTTTCTTAAAAGACACACTTTTAACAACGGTTTTCGCTAAAACAGTTGTTAACATCTTTTAACAACGATTTTAACAAAAATCGTTGTTAAAAGTGTATTGTCGTTTACCAATTTTCTTGTAGTGTTTACTCTCAAAGCTTTTTAGTTTTCTGAGTATTATCTTGATATGATCATTGACTTGAGCGTTAGAGACTTGTCGCCATATATCCTCTGTTCCTTTAATGTTGTTTGTGACACTAATGACGACTCTATATCTTAACTTGTCAGAAAAACCGAAAAAATCATTTTTTTGACAGATAATCCTGATCCACTTTGTTCGGGTCACATTATTCTTAAATATAATATATATATATATATATATATATATATATATATATATATATATATATATATATTTGTGTGTACATGTACGTCCACTAGTAGAAAAACGCTAAATGACAACGGATTTTATCCGTTGTCTTTTAGGATGAAAAACTGATGTTGTAAGCAGTGTTGTTTACATTTAACTTAATCAAACGATAATTAACCAATGAATATATCTCGGCTAATTAATTGTCATTTATATTCCCATAAGAGCTCGGGTCATGGATGACATGGGATATGAAATTAGTAGCTCAAATCAGAGCCATTTTGCAAGATGATTTCTTCAGAAGCCGAGCAGGTGGATGCCAGGGACATCTTATTCCCGGGTTACCAAGTGCCCGTGCTCTTGAAAGGGGATCGATTATGGTGCCCTAATGCGCAACGTAAGTTTCAAAAATTGTTTTTCAACAAGAAAACCGAGCACCCTAATCCTATAATGTGTAGCAAATACGAAAACACAAAATATTTACCTATCAATCAAAAGGATTGATTATGGCTCCAACTAAGTTGTAAACAACTTAGCTCCTGAAGGTAGACAATCTACAAGCTTCACCTTGCTTTTGGACTCCTTTCTACAAATTAGATCCACCAATAACAAGGTAGATCCACTCTAATTTTGCACTAGAAAAATTAGATCATTTTCTTTCAGAAGAGTATATTTTTCCTCATCCAAATGAAGAAGAAAAATTGGAGAATGAAGCTCAAAATTTCGTCCAACATGCTTCTGTGGAGAGAAGGAAGTGTTTTTCTTGTTTGTGGAAAAAGTAAAAGCAAAAAGTTGCATGTGCGTGCCATGCCATTAACTCAAAAGTTGTCTCCAACTCTTCACCTTCTAAGCATGCAATTTGTTTGGGCATGTAATAATTACAAGGCCCATGGAATTTAATTTAAACAAACATATTTGAGACCATTTAAACCTTACTTGATTTTACTCAAGCCCACTAGTTTAATAATTATCTCTAATTGGGCTCTACAAGACCCAATATTGTTTAATTAATTCAACACTTGAATTAACTTAATTATTTAGACTCTACTAGACCCACTAGTGTTTAATTAATTTAACACTTGAATTAATTAAATTTAGTCCATAATAATTCTTATGAAAATCACAATTTTCAAATACATTACTCGTTTGACCAACTTTTAATTTAGAAATACATCCTCAAATTAAAAGTTACATTGTCCTCATAGAAGTCATACTTCTATTTTTCTCTACGCTTATAAACTCCTTTATAATCCGTTCAACACATTGAATCATTTTACTTCTCAACGGGATCTACAAAGTTAGCACTTGTGTGACCCTCAATGGTTCATTGATACAACTAGCCGTGGGTTCACATCTCCATGTGATTCGGACTAAATATGTCCTTATATGAGCATACCTCAATTGCTCCATTCTTAATTATCAACTCCTTGATAACAAGAACGTCAGAACTCAAGTCTGATAGTACCCAACCAATCATGTTAAATGCCTAGCAGCATCGCTTACATGATTCCCTAGGTATCAAATGATAGTGCCTGCAAGAACCATTCAATTATGGTTAGCATACAGTACGGTCCCTTCAACTCATATATTCTGACCGATTCGACAACCATTGGTATATCGAGAGTTGTCAATGAATCGATACTATGTGTCATTTCATAGTTGAATCGATGGTGTAATCTATGAAACCCATTTCATAATTACCACCATACTCTGATCAGAGGTTTCATATTACATATACATGTGATCACGTAGGATATCCATACCCAAAGGTAAGCGGTGAATCCCCGACTACAATGCATCGACTCCTATATGTTTCGACAAAACACCCAACTTCGCCACCTGATGACCCCATGAGAGTCGATAAACAAGTCAAAGTGCAATGCTAGCATATAGAGTCTCAATGTTGTCTCGGGTCATAAGGACTAATGGTGTACAACCATAAACTAGGACGTTTCCACTCGATAAGTGAGAAACACTTGGAAAGTCCTTTATGGAGGGTTGTTCAGTGCACTCTACAAGGAGCACCTAAATGCATGTTTGGACATCACAATGTCCCCTACCAATGAAACATGGTACTCACATCGCAGATACTAATCTCAAACTTGAGCGGCTATATCCTTCTTAGCCGCGGCTGAATCGACTAGGAAGTGTTTAGAATATACAGTATTCCAAATATGAGTTTCATGATACTCATCATATGAGCATCTCATATTCTTTCTACTATTTGTATATTCAAGGACTTTATCTATGCCACTAGCATGAGTATACAGATAAAGATATGCCAAAACAATAATTTCAAATATTATTAAAATAAATATTGTTTATACATAGAGTTTCATTGTGAACACTAGGCCAACACTTGGCTCGACGGGCACCTTCTCTAACAATCTCCCACTTGCACTAGAGCCAACTACCCATATGCTTCAAACCCATCGATTCGCGATGCTTCTCGAATAATGGTCCAGGTAAAGGCTTAGTTAGTGGATCATCAACATTATCTGCGGAGCCGACTTTGTCAATCGAGACACTTCTCCTCTTTCCACAATCTCTCGGAGGATGTGGTACTTTCTCAATACATGTTTGGACTTCTGATGAGACCTTGGCTCCTTTGCTTGAGCAATGGCTCCCGTGTTGTCACAAAACACCGGGACTGGAGCAACTCCATTAGGAATGACGCCCACTCTTGGACGAAATTCCTTAACCAAACAACCTCCTTTGCTGCCGCTGATGCAGCAATGTATTCGGCCTCAGTGGTGGAATCCGCAGTACTGTCTTGCTTGGAACTCTTTCAAATACAGCAGCACCATTGAACAAGAATACGAACCCAGAAGTTGACTTCGAGTCATCGATATCGCTTTGGAAGCTAGAGTCGGTGTAGCCATCCAATTTCACTTCTCAACACCCATAGACCAAGAACAACTTATTGTCCTTCTCAAATACTTGAGGATGTCTTTCACGGCTTTCCAATGTGGAAGACCAGGGTTCGATTGATATCTACTCACTACACTTAGTGCGAAAGCCACGTCGGGACGTGTAGATATCATCTCATACATTATACTACCAATTGCAGATCCATACAGAATGCGTGTCCTCTCTTGGACTCATCCATCGAGAACTGTTTCATGATGGTATCAATGTATGTGGACTGGGTGAGACCAAGCAATCTTCTTGATCTATCTCTATAGATCTGTATTCCCAATACAAAAGTTGCTTCACCCAAGTCCTGCATCGAGAACTTACTCGCTAACCATATTTTAGTTGATTGCAACATTCCTACATCATTCTCTATGAGTAGAATGTCATCAACATAAAGCACCGGGAATGTCACAGCACTCCCACTAACCTTCTTATACACATGGTTCCTTAGGATTCTTAATAAAACCAAACTCTTTGATTGTACTATCGAATATAAGGTTCCAACTCCTAGATGCCTGCTTTAGACCATAAATAGATCTCTAAATTTTACATACCATATGCTCACTTCCGACATATGTAAACCCTTCAGGTTGAGACATTTAAATCTCTTCCTTAATATCCCCATTAAGAAAGGATGTCTTGACATCCATCTGCCATATCTCATAGTCATACCATCCAGCTATGGCTAGCAATATCCTATGGACTTGAACATTGCAACTGGAGAAAAGGTTTCCTCAAAGTCAACTCCTTGTCTTTGAGTATATCCTTTTACCACCAATAGCGCCTTGAAGGTCAATACCTTCCCATCCACCCCAAGTTTCCTCTTGTAAATCCATTTACACCCTATGAGAACAATTCCTTCAGGTGGATCCACAAGATTCCACACTTGATTCAAATGCATGGAATTCATCTCAAATTCCATTGCTTCAAGCCATTTGGATAAATCGGCATCAAATAACACTTCCTTGAAGGTCCTTGGATCATATCCATGGTTAGGCTCATCATGACCCTCTTCAAGAAGCATACCATACCTCATAGGTGGTCTCGAGACTCTCTCAGATCTTCTAGGAGCTTGTATCTCCTCTCTTGGCTCTTCGGGTGTGAGTTCTTCAATTTTGGGTGTTTCTCGAACCTCTTCAGGTTCTATCATCTCCCCTTTTCTATCAAATAGAAATCCTTTTTCAAAAAGGTTGCATTCCTAGAAACAAACACCTTTTTTTCTTGGGGATGATAGAAATAGTATCCAACAGAATTCCTTGGATATCCCACAAGTAACATAAAATGGATAGACTATCCAATGTATCTCCCACTACCTGCTTCACATAAGCAGGGCACCCCCATATTCTAAGATAAGAATATTTGGGAGGCTTACCCATCCATATCTCATATGGTGTCTTGTCAACTGCCTTTGAATGTACATTGTTCAACAACAGTGCCGCTGTTTCAAGCGCATATCCCCAAAAGGATGGCGGGAACTCCGTGAACCCCATCATAGACCGAACCATGTCCATCAAAGTTCGGTTACAATGCTCCGAAACACCATTAAACTGTGGTGTAGCAGGCGGATTCCACTACGAGAGAATCCCATTCTCCCTAAGATACTCTTGGAACTTCGGCACTCAAATACTCACCACCTTGATCCGATCGAAGTGTCTTGATGCTTCGTCCCAACTATTTCTCTACTTCACTTCTGAATTCTTTGAACCTTTCAAAGGCTTCAAACTTGTATTTCATCAAGTACACATACCCATACCTCGAAAAGTCATTGGTAAAGGTGGTGAAGTAGGCATGTCCATGCTTAGTGGTGATGCTAAGCGGACCGCACACATCGGTATGGATCAAATCCAATAACCCTTTGGCTCGCTCCACATGGCCCTTAAATAGAATTTTGGTCATCTTTCCTTTTAGACATGATTCACAAGTCGTGAGAGCATTAATATCAGACATATCAAACATACCTTCTCCCACTAACTTGTTCATCTTTCTTAGGGAAATATGTCCTAATCGAACATACCACAATTGTGCCGAATTTAGAGTATCTTGTTTTCGTTTGTTTGTTGTTGTTATAGCTTGGACATTGTTTAGTGGAATATCTTTCAATTTTAAGTTATAGAGATTGTTTTCAAGTTCTCCAGTACCAATCAAACATTCATTCTTGTAAATATTGCAAACCCCTTTGCTAAATAAACAAGAATATCCATCTCTATCAAGTATAGAAATGGAAACAATGGTTTTCACCAAATCAGGTACAAAAAAAACATCTCTTAAAATCATTGTTCACAATAAGTAAACATCTCCTACGGCCTTGGCAGCAACTCTTGCTCCATTGCCCATCTTCAAGAAGGTCTCACCTTCCCTAAGCCTCCTACTTTTTCCCATCACCTGTAACTCATTATAGAGATGTGAGCCACAACCGATATCCAATACCCAAGAAGTAGAGTTAATTGAAATATTTACTTCAATGTAGAACATACCATTTCCAGAACCCTTATGGGCAAGATATTCTCTACAGTTATGCCTCCAATGTCCAGGCTTCTTGCAGTGATGACATACATCAACATTCTTGTCAGCCTTCACTGGTATGGCTGCCACAGCGGTACTCGGAGATTGCCTCTTCAAGGGCACGTTCTTCTTGGGACGTTGGAAAAACACTTCTTTCCTTTCCCATGTGGACCAATCTTCGTACTAGATGAAGAACCCACATAAAGAACCGACTTCTTATCATTCATAGAAGCCTGCATATAACACTTGGCTTTCAATTCATGGTCACAACATTCCTTGTAAGTTTGTAATTCCTCAGGAGTGCAGTCAGTCAGAGCTTCAACAAGGGGCGACTCAGTAAATGTATGCGCTATCCATTCCGAATTCAAGACGATTTTTATATTTCTTAGCCAATTTAGGTAATTAGGTCGGGTTAATACGTGTTTGTCGAGTATTACAGATAATGGATTGCGAATCGAAGACATTGTCAAAAAGTATTGAAAAGCAAAACAGATAAATGTTAATGACTATTTTAAAATATTTAGTAAGATAAAAAGTATGGACTTTTACTTTATAAATTTTTTACTCCCAACATTTTGACATCTTTCGCTACCCTCTAGTGAAAACGGGAAAATCCTTTCCTCAGTAGGTACGCAAGGTCAAATTAGCGAATTATGATCCCGAATAATATCAGCCAATCAAAATTCCTAAAAGCTAGTTTCCAATTGCATCTCCATGCTACCCTCTACGTAAACTTTTGTCTCACGTTTGATTAGGACCCAATAATATGACGTTGTTCATCTTTACGTGTCAAGCCTTACCCATCGATGTTGAACCTTAATGGACGGTCGCCATGAGTTCCCTCAATAATATGAGCCGAAATCATGGGAGTTCCACGTAGTTCACATCACCATGTCAATGAATATCACAACTTTTCGACACCCAGGGCTCCCCCAATAATATGAGCCGAGCCCCGAGCACGGGTAGGGTTCATCATGCATCCATTTTGATGGAAGACATGGAATAATTTCCCTTTTCGGGCTAGATATTAATTTTGAATCTTATTCAACATGAGGGTTTTTTAATTTTGAAAGGTCTTATCATTAATTTTATTTAAAAGATCGCCATGTTTGATCGTATGTTTGCCGGATTCATGCAACTTTGTTATTATCATAATAATAATGTACATACTCATTATTTATAACATATCATGCATATATTATAAACAGTAAACAAAACAAGGATGATCAATCGCCCCAAACTAACGGTCCGTGTGAGCTAAACACGGGCCTAGGTCAAATCCTAGTGAAATGCATGGGATGCAAATACAACTATTACATAAGATTCCAATATTTACATGTCTTCGATCTTCATAATCATCAAGGCCACCATCTTCTAATCTTGATCTTCCACTATACTAATATTTACAATAAATATCCATGGCAATTAGGGATACATCTCATGGGTGGAAACAAGCCATAAACCAAGCCCACTTGAAATTTGATATTTATTACAATCATTCAACACAAAATATCCTAGCATACACCTAGCGAATTGGGCTTGGGCTTTTGATCATACTTCATGCATAATATCACATATCATACACTATCAATTTATTATTACAATAATTAATTGATCAAATATTATATATCTTGATCCAATCACTAACCGCCACGATTATAAATTAAATTAACAAAGTATACAAACACCTTTGTCTACTTTCTAACTAATTTATTTATAACCGAATTTATCGTAATCACCATTTACTATAAATAATTAAAATCCAACTTCAATTATTTATTTCATGAGAAAATATTTACAACTTTTGTAAATTTAAACTTAAGGGCCCCAAAAATCATTTTTCACCAAAAACATTTTGGCCCATTTAATTTCACAAATATGTTAGCCATCTAATGGGCCAACAATTCAAGGCCTATAACACTTTGATAATCCAAAACACTTTTGGAAACCCTATTCGTCATCGCCGTCGCGGGATTCCGGTCAACTTACCAAAAAATTTTTTATTTTTATTTTTGAAGAGAGGCTTGTTCGTGCAGCCCAAGAGCAGCCCTTGGGCTGCCCTTGTTGCCCGTTAATGGGCAGCAACTTGCTGCACAAGACCTGCCCAAATTCGGCCTTGAATTCGTTGCAACAAATCATTTCATGCGGTTAGAAATCGACCTCAATATAATATCATGTATAAGCTACACAAAATAGTATCCATAGCTCTGATACCGCATGAAAGGGGAATGATTAAGGTGCCCTAATGCACAACGAAAGTTTCAAAAATTGTTTTTCAACAAGAAAATCGAGCAGCCTAATCCAATAATGTGTAGCAAATACGAAAACACAAGCTTCACCTTGCTTCAGCCTAATTGATTATGGCTCCAACTAAGTTGTAAACAACTTAGCTCTTGAAGGTAGATAATCTACAAGCTTCACCTTGCTTTTGGACTCCTTTCTTCAAATTAGGTCCACCACTAACAAGGTAGATCCACTCTAATTTTGCACTAGAAAAATTAGAGCATTTTTCTTTCAGAAGAGTACATTTTTCCTCAACCAAATGAAGAAGAAAATTTGGAGAATGAAGCTCAAAATTTCATCCAACATGCTTGTGTGGAGAGAAGGAAGTGTTTTTCTTGATTGTCGAAAAAGTTAAAGTAAAAAGTTGCATGTGCATGTCATGCCATTAACTCAAAAGTTGTCTCCAACCCTTCACCTTCCAAGCATGCAATTTGTTTGGGCTTGTAACAATTACAAGGCCCGTGGGCTTTAATTTAAATATCTCAAACATATTTGAGACCATTTAAACCTTACTTGATTTTACTCAAGCCTACTAGTTTAATAATTATCTCTAATTGGGCTCTACAAGATCCAATATTGTTTAATTAATTCAACACTTGAATTAATTAAATTTAGTCCATATAATGTTTATGAAAATCACAATTTTCAAATACATTACTCGTTTGACCAACTTTTAATTTAGGAACACTTCCTCAAAATAAAAGTTATATTCTCCTTATAGAATTCATACTTATATTTTTCCTTACGCTTATAAACTCTTTTATAAGCCGTTCAACACATTGAACCATTTTACTTCTCAACGGGATCTAAAAAATTAGCACTTGTTTGACCCTCAATGGTTCATTGATACAACTAGCCCTGGGTCATAGCTCCATGTGATTCGCACTAAACATGTCCTTACTAAGAGAGGTCGGCTCTGATACCAACTGTAGAGGCCTGTATTTTGTATTTGAAATTTGCGGAATAATTTAATATTTTTCTTTTTAATTAAATAACATGCCTCCTTTATAAGTAAACTGATAAAAGATTTAATGTTTAAAGTAGCAGCGGAAGTAAATAATTTTTTCAAAACCACAACTTAAAATAATTCTTCAAAGTAAAAAATGATTTTGAACAAAAAAATAGTAAATGATAAACATGAGGTCCTCGGGTTCCTACTACTGCCGACCCAAGCTTGCTCACTGGTCCTCGCCCTCGGCCTCGACCTCATCAATACCTACAACAATAAAGTCTAGTGAGTCTAAAGACTCAGCATGCATATATCATGGTAACAAGTAAATATATCATAAAATTCGACGTAACGTAAAAATATCGTATCGTAAAACTTAACGTGAAAATCATGTCATGAATAATTATAAATACGTGCATAACTGATAATCGTACGTAAAATGTTTGCTCGATAGAGCCCTGTCATAAAATAACATATCATAATTTTCTATTGAGATAATGTTCTACGCAAGTGGCCCGTAACATAACATGAATCGTCTGATCAGACTAAACCACGGTATACAGGGCGTAGAGATCATCACAGCCCTTGGACTGGATATCCGTACCCGTACATGGACATGAACCGGTCGTAAGTCACCGGATGAAGTAATAGTCCCATAAGCATAATCGCATGAGCGTGAGGTGGCCACAAGACATATCACATACATCTCAAAAATAAACATTTTCTATTTTTATGCACGCAATATAATTAAAATCACATTTTTATATCGAATGAGTTGTACCGTTCCTAGGCTCTCTGCAACCTAATTCTAACATGAGACACGTGCAAATAATCTCAACTTGACCAACATATCATAACCGAACCAAAAGCGAGGCAATTACGCCCAACAAACTTAGTATCTAACCATGACTCCGTACCAACCCGAACCAACATCGAACCATCGTTTATTCATGATTAAAATACACCTAAAATACTGGAAATTATATATCAAGGGCTGTAATACACGAAAATTGTGCATGGAGGCCAAAATCATGAAATGCTCTTTCGAGAGTCACTTTGGCACATAACACCGTAAATTCTCGTACGACCTCTAAACTTAACCAAATCATGAACGGCCAAAAACATGACCTTCCTAACTCATTGAGGTACTGTCCAGTCCAAAGCCATAGGCTAAAAGCCAACCAAGAACTCAAACATGACCTCTGAACTGAAGACAAAGTTGCTGTAAAATTCCTCCGGCAGCAGCTTCGCTTGAGTTGCTTCGTTTACAAGGCTAATGACCATTGGGGATTGAACCACTGACCAGAGACTCTTCCCAAAATCCTAAGGTATTGTTTGAACCACGGCTAAGGGCCCTAGGTCAACCACAATCCAAACAAACACCTAGGACAACACAAAGCTCAAACCGAGAACAAAAAGAAAAATTCTGTACCATGCGATTGTTTGGATCGCTTGCTGTCATGTGTCGTTCCAGTGGTCATATGATCGACCATGGCTCAATCTAGACATCATGAGGTATTGTGTGAACCATGGCTAAGGGCTAGAAGCCAACCAAGATCCACCCAAAACTCAAATTCAAAACTACTCACACAAACTCGGAAAAATGAAAACCGAAGGGGCTGTCTTGTGTTGTTTGCTTTAAAACAGATGGGACCATGAACCAAGCCGTGAAAGGTCATCTTGGTCATGTCATAGAAATGCTAAGGAAGGGTTCTAACCATGGCTACAGGCCCAAAAGCCAACCAAGATTCGATCCTCCTTGAACAATCAAAAAACCATAATTTCGAGACTCAACTTGCAACTATGGTGGAGTTGCTGTCAAATATTGAATCCAGCGAGTTGGGGGATTAAAATAATGGACCACAATGATCCTAACTCATCCCAGTACATGCCTAGATGCAGCCTTGGACTCCTGGAACCGAGCCAACCCCCTGAAATCACAAAAAATTACCAAACGTTAAGCATGAAGGTAGCCGAGAAATATGTGCAGAATTTTTCTGTAGTTGCTGTCAAGGATTTCAGTTTTTGCCATAAAATCGTGATCTTGTAATGTTTAAAAAATATGTATATGACTTGATTTAAGAGAAAGGAATAATATAGACATGCCTTGAATTTGTTTTGAAAGAAAACAAATGATTACGACGAACACGGCACGGCGGAGACGGAGTTCTATTTTCTTACTTGTTTTCCCTCTTATTTTTTCTTGGTGGCTCACGATTTTTTTCTTGCGGATAATCTCATAATTCTCGAGAATATGGAGAGGATAGAAGGCTAGGAAGTGAATGAGGAAGTTGCAAAATAAATGAGAGATTTGAATGGCAAGATACAAACTTTTCTATCCTTGAGTTTGAGAGATAAGGAAATGATTTGATTGAGGGAGATTGGATGGTGAGATGACCGATATTATCTTTCAAAAATGTGGTAGAAAAATTGCTTAATTATCAATTGTTGATTATTAAATGTGAGGGGATTATCTACCAAGAATGGACAAGGAAAGGAATCAAAGGAAATGAGTTGTCAAACTTTTTAAATCCTACAAAGGTGATGGACGAAAATCTTGATGAATAAATGGAGGAGAATATTGCTTAAATATTGAATTTTAACTCTTTAAAGTTTTAAACACTTATTATGTATTTTAGTGAAATAAAATAAATTAATTTAAGATAGTAATTATCTTGCATGCATGGCTAATTCTTTAAACTAAATTACTACCATGTTAAGTTACAATTTCTTAAATAAAATAAGCCTACCCGGGCTACCTAGAGAAGTGCACCTCACTTAAGTACATCAGTATGGTCTACCTTATGCTTGGAAACATTACTGTCAGAACTACAGGGGTTTGACGTGTTATAAAAGTCATCAGAAGCAGGGTATCTGTTGGGAATAAAATTTCGGATGCTTGACAAACTGAGAATCTAACTGATCTAGAAGAATAATAGAAACTGATACAATATATGCAAACTATTGGTTGCCCAGTAACTGAAGAGTAATACATAGATTCTGATCCAGCAACTGAAGTACGCAGACAATGACTGATCAGTTACTAAAAACCGTTGTGAGCTTATCAACTAAATTCAATCAGCTGATCCCTCAGCTGTACACGTCATCAGTTAAGGATAAAGTCATTCAAACGACAAAAGCTGATTGCAAAAAGTAGTAGGATTGCTGTATTTCAGAAAAACTACAGTGTACGACTGTCCAAAGAATGTTGACGTGGCAAGCAACGGATAAAAATCTTCAAATTGTATTTAATATTATCGTTGGAGTTAAGCCTATAAATATCAGAGAAGAGCAACTGAAGAACAACTCTTGATCATTTGAATCTTTGAACTCTGAGCAATTATCAATTTACTATTCAATTACTCTGCTGAAATCTTTGAAAACATCAAAACTCACGCTTATTGTAAACATTCATAGCTTTCAGGCTATACTTTGAGCTATCAAACCAAAACTGTAATACTCGATCTTGAAGAGATCAGTTGTGTTAGATTATTTCAGTTCTATTGAGTACTATAAACAAGTTTGTAACTAAGAGTTTCAGTTTGGTATTATTTAATCCAAAACCGAAGTGGTTCTGTACAACTGCTTGTATCGATCAAAGTCTTTTAGTATATATTTTTCCTTGAGATAGAAGGAGCGACATAGGAGTGTTTGAAATCTCCGAACATTCATAAAATCTTGTGTATTCTTATTTCAGTTTATATTCTATCTATCAATCAGTATGTTTACGCACACTATTTGTTAACTGATTGATATCGACTTACAAGATTTCTGAGTATCAGTTTATCACTAAACCGACTCATCAGTCGAAAAGGTTTTGAAAATTGTAAGTGTTTATTCAACCCCCCATTCTAAACATTTTTCCACCTTTAACTGATCCTATCAAGTGGTATCAGAGCAGTTGAATCTTGTTTTTGAACATTTCTATATAGAAACAGATCAACATGTCTTCATTCAACAAAATTTCAATGTTCTCCATAGAAGATTTTGATGATTGGAAAACCAGAATGCAGGCTCATCTAGCTGCACAAGACGATGACATGTGGTACGTTATTACAGACGGACCCACTAAGATATTGAAGGCAAACAGTGTTGTTGCCATAACAGATGGGGAGCCACATTATATTGCAAAACCCTGCGATGAATGGATAGAAGAAGACAAGAGTAAAGCCAACTTGGACAACGTGGCCAAAGACATCCTATACAAAACACCGGATAAAGTCACTTTCAGGAAGATAAAAATGTGCCGAAGCCATTTATAAAGCACAGGCTGAAACAGGTGATACCCTTTTTATCTAATGCTGAATGGACGACTTTGATTTATTAACCTTTATTTTTTTTGATTGATTTTGGTTTTTTCATGTTTTCAAAGAGTTGAACAATTGTTTGCATCGAATTAAACCACATGCTCCACCACACAAAATCCATCTTTTTCATTCAACTGCTACAGGGAAACCACAGAAAACGAATCCGCTAATGAAGGTTACAGATTCGGTATTTTATCTATTTCACTTAATTAATTTTACCTTCCTTCGATTTTCTTTTCAATTTCTAAAGAAATAAATTGAAGCAAAATAGCTATGATCCGTTCAAAAAGGGATCATACCCTTTGGATAAGCGATATAGAATTTCTATTTATTTATCAAATTATAGACCTTATTCTAGAAGGATCATCTAGAAAGCGATCCGTTTTGTTTATAGTAATCGTAAAGCCTTAGACAACCCAGAAAGCAATTGATCATAATAAAATGGCATTCTCTTTTGATCCAATTTAAACTACCAAGGAAATTTGGGAGAAACTGATTCAGCTTTGTGAAAGCAATGATCAAACCAAAGAGAACAAGCTATCTGTTGTTGTTCAAAAGTTTGACAATATCAAGATGAAGAGTCGAGAATCCATGCATGAATATGATGACAACAACATTATAAATAAACTGAATGCACTTAGAAAGGTGTATTCAAATAAAAAAGTAGCACTGAAAGTAGTCAGAGGTCTTCCCAAAGAATGTTAAGACCATGGCAATGTCAGAATCAAAGGACGTGAACAAGATCGAATTTCATGATATATTTGCTGACTTAAAATCCTACGAGTTTGAGTTGCGAACCAGAGAATGGGAACCTTCTACACCAGCTAATACAACTGCCTTAGCTGTTGGAACCAACTGGCTCAGTTGACAAATCTGCTGATCAGTTATGTAATGATGCTATGGCATTATTCGTCAAATAGTTTGGAAAATTCATGAGAAGAAACCAAGGAAATTTCCAAAGACAATATCAGGAAAATCATTCAAAAGAAGAACCTAATGCTTGTTACAACCGTGGAAAAACTTGTCATTTCATTGCTAACTGTACCAAGCCTAAGAAAGACAGTCGAGGATCAACTAAAAAGGGAAAGAAATCATATGGGCACAAGAGAAGATCGAAAAATGACAAGAAATCTTACAGAAAGAAGCATGAGGTGCTTCTAGCTGAGGAAAGTAAGTCAAAATGGGCAGAATCTGACAATGATGATTCAGAATCTGAGAGCTTGAGCTGCTCCAGTGATGATGATGAAGAAGTCATGTGTCTAATGGCTGCTGATGACACAGAACTGGAGTCAACCAGTCAACAGGTATTTGACTTAATCTCAGCTGATTTCACACAAGATGAACTTATTTCTACATTTCACTACATGGTGAATGAGTATCACAAGCTTGCTCTATCTTTTGAAAATGCCAGAGCAAAGCAAAATTTTCCCAAAGACGATAAAACAGAAACTGATGAATCAGATGATCTATTGAGTCTTAAACGGGAGATTGCTGAGCTGAATGCTGAAAGAAGCAAGAAACAATCTATGATTCAGCAGTTGATGCTTGAGAATTCAAAGAAAACTAATCTTATTAAAGCATGGAACAAATCATCTGTTGCATTAGCTGAAATATAAGATAAACAAAAATCAGTTACTGATAAAACTAGTTTAGGGTTCAACAACCAAGATGAAACTTCCACCAGTGATACTCAGCCAAAACTGAACATGAACAAAGGGAAATACATTCACTTTGTAAAATTATTTATGATACAAGAACAACCAGAGCCAATTAAACCAGCTATACTGCCTATTGAAAATAAGATCAAGGCTAGAAGGTATGATATTGGTTATAGCCCAAAAATTTCAACTGGCCCTCAAAGTCAGTCATCAAAAAGGTTCAGTAAAAAATACTTGAACTATTCAAATGGATACTCCAATTAATATAATAGCAAGCCAGTTCACAAAAGATATAAGCTAAACAACAAGTTGAAGAAGGCTAAAACTCAAATTGCTTCATCTGCACACTACACATAAAGCACACACAAACCGATTCCAAGGTAACTTTACTGTTAAAGATGTTTTATTAGTTGAGAATTTGAAGTATAACTTCATTAGCATCAGTCAGTTATGCAACAATAAGTTCTCAGTTCAGTTTGACAGACACACTTGTTCAGTTAGAGACTGAACTGATGAGGTCATCCTAACTGGCAATCGTAGTGGAGATACCAATAAAGTCAGTTGGACCGATCAACCTTATGCACCAATTTGTCTTAAAGCTTCCAAATCTTCTAAAAACTAGTTGTGGCATAAGAGATTGAACCACCTAAACTTTAAATATATTGCCTATCTGAGTAACCATGATCTTGTAACTGCCCAAAAAAGATTTTTCAAAAGATAAAATTTGTTCAGTATGTCAATTTGGTAAGCAAGTAAAATCTTCATTTAAAAACAAGGGTTATAAATCATCTTCCCGATGCTAAGAACTACTACATATGGATCTTTTTGGTCCTATACCGGTCATGAGCTTAGGGGAAATGAAATACACCTTATTAGTCGTGGATGATTTTTCAAGATTTGCTTGGGTTATTTTTCTCAAATCCAAAGATCAAACTGCTGCACAACTAATGTGGGGACACGAACCTAATCCATCTTCTTAATCATTATTAGGATCATTTAATTAATCTGGGTCTAAATTTTTTTAAATTACAAATGTGGAAACGTAAAGTAATCAATCTGATATAAATATCAACATAAAGTACAAATCATGTACAACATATGTTTATCGCAACTAGAGTTCAGCCACTACATCAAGTACTGAAAATCAATCTACTCTAAGTCCGGATCTCCATGCTAATCTTGATTCTCTCATTCTCTTCGTGACCCTGATCCTGTCACACCTGTTGTCATGCACACATACAAACAAGACAACAGTCGGATAACTCCGGTGAGAATGATATTCCCAGTATAAACCAATTATACATGCATTTCATATAAACACATATAACAAATGAAACAGATATTCATAATATGTATCCCAATCAGAAATGTGAATCATACTCTGAACATGTATCACAATCAGGAACATGAATCGGTATCAACCAGTAAATCATACTCTTTGACTCTTAGACTCAGACTCGACTCGACTCATTCTTAATCTAGGGATCCCGGTTCCTGGACATTGTCAAATATATCGAATCTCAGCGATAGGAATGAATCAACTCCTAAGCTACATCGATATAAATCAAACATCCAGTGTCTTGGCGAATCAGCCGAAGACTTGGCGCATCAGCTAATGACTAGGCAAATCAGCCTATGATTGAATACATACTCTGTCTATAAATCAATAGACCACACATATCAATTTCATAATTGCAGATATCAATGCAATAAAATAAAATATGTGATTTAGGGAAACTCAAGTCAAATCAAACTCGAGTTGTGCAATCCTGAATCAACATTGATTTATACCTTTCTCTTCTCGGTCTGACGAAGTCGAAGTCTCCAATTCATATCTGTCTACATCAATCTGAAATGACATTCCCAACAGGTACAATATCAATATACCATTCAATTCAATCCTCAATCCGATCAATATCAAATCAAGACATAATCTGATCTATGTCAACGACATAACGATACAGTCTCAATTAATATTGAATCTAATCAATATCAATCTACTAATGTTTCGACGGCATAACAAATACAATCTTGATAACCCCGTCAATTTCAACATCACATATATGATACCACAACTCATAATCGATATCAATACACTCATAATCTCAGCAATAACAGAGCATAATATCAAATCTGTACAATTTCCATCATATCACTTCAGAAAATCATAACAATTCAATAAACAGTTTGTTCTTCGATCTGACTTCAATTATACGATGTCTAATAGTATATATCACTCATATCTAATTCTGGCAGTATCATAATTTCAAATCATGTTAAAACGTAACAAAACTTACGTGCATATAAAGCTCTCGTTGATAGGAACTCAGTGCTAAAGTCGAATTGAAAATCTGAGGGACGGATCTTTCACAAACTTCAAATTTCACAAATTTCCTGAAGCTTTTCTCGATTCCTTTCTGATAAATTCAAATAAATGAATTCTTTTACATATATATTGCATGGTAGAGAAACGTGGCTCACGTCTTTGTGCTGCACGTCTCGCGCATATGCGAAACCCTCCTCGGCGCATATGCGCGAGACCTACTGGTCTCGGCACATAAAATCTCGGCAACTCACGCATATGCGCGCCCATCATCCGCGAATATGCGCGAGGTCTTCAGGAATTGCATTTATCTTCTCGCACAGCTCATGCATATGCGCGCACACCCTCCGCACATATGCGCGAGGTCCTCTGCCACTTTGTGCATATGCGCGCGGGGTACTGTTCCTCGCACACACTTCATGTATTTTCTCATTTTTCCCCGGTCCGATTCTTTCTATCTATAATCACGTCAATTATAAATCCATAATCACATATTAATAGATAAAAATCCCTGGAATACAACTGATTAAGCTTTTCAAAAGATTATTAAATGAAAAATCAGTTTGGATTGATCAAATAAGGTCTGATCGAGGGACTGAAATTCATCAATCAAAATATTTCACAATTTTTAGAAAATACTGGAATCAAGCATGAGCTCTCAGCAGCAAGAATTCCTCAGCAAAATGGTGTAGCTGACAGAAGAAATCGGACCCTTAAAGAAGCTGCTAGAACAATACTTGCTGATTCTGGTATTTCTCAAAGGTTTTGGGCAGAAGCAGTAAACACTGCATGTATCACTCAAAACAGATAAATAATTAGTAAAAATCATGTGAAAACACCGTATGAGATCTGGCATGGACACAAAAGTGTGGTTTCTTATTTAAAAATATTCGGCTGCAGATATTTTATTCTTGACAATGGCAAAAATCATTTAAAAGCTTTTGATGCTATATCCGAAGAGGGAATATTTCTGGGATATTCTTTCAGTTAGTAAAGCTTACAGAGTTTTTAACAAATGCACTTTGAAAGTAGAAGAGTCTATTCATGTTGTATTTGATGAATCTGTGCTAACTGATAAACCAACTGATCCAGTTGAGCTAGATGATCGCTTTACAGATATCAGTTTGGAGGATGATAATAAAGAAGAGAATCATATTAATCGAAATATCCTTCAAACACAAGAACCAGAAGTGCTGGATCAATCAGTTGAACAAGAAATTGTTACTGAAAATCAGTTGGGGGAGCAAAATGATAACAATCAGTTAACAAATGATACAACAACTGAAACTGAAGAAAATATTCAGTTGCCAACTGAGACAGTTGCTGATATGGATGCAACAAATAGAGAATACAGATGGAAGAAATCACATCCACCAGAATTGGTGATAGGTAATCCATCTGATCCGGTAAGAACTCGAAATCAAATGTTTGATTTATTTGTCCATTCTGATTTTGTTTCCCAACTAGAACCAAAGAAAATTGATGAAGCTCTTGTGGATCCTAACTGGATAAATGCAATGCAAGGATAGCTAAATCAGTTTACCCATAACAATGTCTGGAACTTAGTTCCAAGACGAGTTTAAAAAACCATTATAGATACAAAGTGGGTATATAGAAACAAACTGAACGAAGATGATTCAGTTGTACGCGACAAAGCGAGGCTTGAAGCACAAGGATATAGGCAAGAAGAAGGAATAGATTACGATCAAACTTATGCACCAATTGCAAGACTAGAAGAAATCAGAATGTTCCTTGCTTATGCCTCATTCAAGAA
This sequence comes from Primulina eburnea, assembly GCF_022965805.1. Classification (NCBI taxonomy): domain Eukaryota; kingdom Viridiplantae; phylum Streptophyta; class Magnoliopsida; order Lamiales; family Gesneriaceae; genus Primulina; species Primulina eburnea. The sequence goes on from NC_133107.1 coordinate 14,749,481, forward strand.
CTTTAAAATCTACAAGTTGGACGTGAGGAGTGCATTTCTAAATGGTCTGTTGTAGAAAGAAGTATATGTTGAACAACCACAAGATTTTGTTAATCACTATCTCCCTGATCATTTCTATCATTTGAACAAAGCCTTATATGGTCTTAAAAAAGCTCCAAGAGCTTGGTATGAAACTATTTCTAAATTCCTAATTGATCATGATTTTATTTTTGATCAGTTGATAAGACTCTGTTCAAATTCACAAAGAATGATAACATTTTACTTTTGCAAATATATGTTGATGATATTATTTTTGAGTTAGTTATTTTACTGTTGGATCAGTTGATAAGACTCTGTTCATATTCACAAAGAATGATCACATTTTAATTTCGCAAATATATGTTGATGATATTATTTTTGGGTCAACTAACACCAAATTATGTGAGAAATTTTCCAAGTTAATGAAGGAAAAATTCAAGATGAGTATGCTGCGTGAACTGACATTTTTCCTCGGTCTGCAAGTAAAGCAACTGGATACTAGTATTGTTATCAGTCATAACAAATATAATAAGGAAATGCTTAAGAAATTTAGCATGGAATCAAGTTTAGCTGAAGTACTCCCATGAGTTCATCAATCAAACTAAACAATGATCAAGGGGGAATATCAGTTGAGACAACACTTTTACAGAGGTTTAATAGGTTTATTATTGTACCTAACTGCTAGTCGTCCTGATATTGTATTTGTTATTTCCATGTGTGCTTTATTTCAAGCAGATCCTAAGCAATCGCATTTTTCAGTTGCCAGACGCATTTTAAAATATCTTAAAGGCACACAAAATGTGGGCATAAGGTATGCTAAGGATTCTTGTTTAAATTTAGTTGGATATTCAGATGCAGATTATGCAGGATGTAAGGTAGATCGTAAGAGCTCCAGTGGATCATGCCAGTTTCTAGGAGACAGACTGATCTCATGGTTCAGCAAGAAGCAAACATCCATAGAAACTTCCTGAAAGGATCGAATAAACGAATAAAGAGTGTTCATGGGGGGTGGGGGGGTTGAATAAACACTCCTCAAAATTTTAAAATACTTCGAAAATTTGAGTTCAGTTTTGTTACAAACTAATACTAGGTATCACGTCGGTCAATGACAATCAGTTAAACTGAATGAAACAGTTGCGGAAAATAAACTGACTGAAAGATAGAGCATCTAACTGAAAAGTAACGACTGAAGTAAAGATAACACAATTTGTTTCTGGATGTTTAGAGGCTTGAATAACTCCTACGTCACCCCTTCTATCACGAAGATAGGATATCCACTAAAGGACTTTGATCAAATACAAGATATTGCACTGACTCACTTCAGTTTGGACTTATCACTTTGCCACAACTGAAACTCTTAGTATATAACACTTTTACAGATGGTAACTGATCTTAGCACAACTTAGAAAAATTTATCAAAGATTACACAATGCTATTTAAGCTCGAGAATCTAGCCTTGAATGTTACTGATATAGCCAGTAAACGTGAGCTTTTAACTTCTGAATGTGAGTAGATATTTTTGCAGCGTAACAGAAAGTAGAATGTAATAGCTGAAATCAGTCGTTTTTTCTTCGGCTGCTATCTTCGATTATTTATAGGCTTCTCTCTCAACGGTAACATTAAAGGATATTTGAATATTCTAACCGTTGATTGCCACGTCGATATTCTCTGATAGTCGTACACTGCTCATTCTGAAATGCGGCGTTCCACTACTAGTTGCAGGTAGTTGTACTTTTTGTCGGTTGTCGTTTTCAACTGATGACATGTACAGCTGAGGAATCAGCTGCTAAAAAGTCAGTTGACGAGAATTACTGAAGAGACGTTCAGCTGAAAGAGCAGCTAGCTGTTCAGTTATAATACAGTTGCGTCGATCAGTTAGCTGGATTCAGTTGCTTAGTTCAGTTGGTTTATCTCTTGTCAAACACCGGAATTAAGTTTCCAACAATTTCCCCCTTTATGGTGTTTTGACAATACTAGAGTAAAAGGAAATCAAATAACTAGAGTAAAAGGAAATCAAATAACTGAACTCGTAGTAGATAAAATAATAGGTAGAACAACTGAACACATATTCTTCACAAATACAAGACAGACTGCTGCTTATAGAGATTTCTTCTGCTGATCTAAAATCTCTTTGAGCTCTTCCCCCTTTTTGTCAAACAGCTCCATCTGGACATATAATTTCCGAACATCAGTAGATAGAAGCCGGACAGAGGTGGAAATGTTTTCGATAGCAGAGGTCATTGTGACTTGTAGCAAATCTATATTTCTGGAGACGAGTGTCTCGACACTTTCAACTCATTTGTTAATAGAATTTTGAGTTGCAGTGAGACTCAAGGCTATCCTCTTGTTCTTCTGGATTTCTTCAACTGCAAATGAGAGAGAGGTAACATCAGTTTGGATAACCTTGAGCTTTTCGGAGTTGAACTGTTGAGAGTCTTCCAATTTTAAAGGTGTGAGACAGTTGCGTATTCTGAATCTTTGAGATGGCTGAGAGCATCTGATTCATACTATCCTGCATATTCTGAATTTCTTCGAGAACAAGATCAAAATCTGATGAGGATGGAGGAGGAGACTGATGAGAGGTTTCCGGTCTTTTTTTAGTTTGATCAAATATAATCAACTCTTGATTAGTTGCTACTGTTTCAGCAACATTTTGAACTGAAGTGATTGCAGCAACTTCTTCTGGAACTGGAGGTAGAGAAGGTGGATTCTGATCAGCAGATGAGCTGCCTAGAAGAATAATAGAATCTGATGAAGCCAAAACTGGTTCTTCTAGAGGGCGATCTTGGGAATCAGGTTGGCACAACAGTTGTAATAGCTTGTTCAGCAGATAGATCTTGCTGAACTTGTGCTTCTAAAGATATAGGAACCTCTGGATGGATTTGATCAACGGGGTGATCAACTGGATTAGAAATAGGTTCACTCAATTTGGATTCTTGCACCACTGCTTGGATAATTTCATCAATGTTTGCGAAAGATAATTCTGCTTCAGTGTACAATTGATGTTCACCAGTAGGTGATTGAGGCATATCCTGAACTGGCTCTTTAGTTGAAATAATGGCCTGTTCTGAGGGTGACTCTTTCTATTGAGAGGAAGGTTCTTCAACTATTTCCTCTTCATCATCGTCTGGATCTCCTTGATGAAGGACTAACTCTTGATCTATTTCCCAAAACTTTATCTGAGATAGCAAACCAATCAGATCGGTGTCTAGCTGAGTAATCACTGCATGATCAGCATAGGCAGTAGGATATGTTGGAACGTAGTTAGCCTTCAGTTTGTCAAGAATTTGTGCTAACTTCTTCGCTCTCATCTTATCAAAAAAATAATTTTTCTCTCTCTAGAGCTTGAACAATTGTTGCAGCTTTGACCATCTTCAGGACAAAAGCTTCCAGTTTGACGAACTTGTTCAGCTGGGATTTCTTTCTCAGTTGCTTGGCAAAAATATGAGTACGATAAGCTGTCCAAGCATCATAGAGTTGAAGTTTTGATGCTGCAAAATTATTAACCCTATCCCAAACAAGGTCAATGTGGGTTTGAATGGCATTGGAAGGCCTAGGCTCTTCAATCAATTTTCCCTTGCCTTTATCAGAACTGAGGATGTGTGGAATTTCCAGACCAGTTCGAGTAGTATCCACTCGTTCTATAATACTGATGCTTTTAGGTCTGGCAGGTACCAGAACGGTAGAAAGAATAACATTAATCAGAGGAGCTTTGATCCTAATTGATTCTCTCTTTGCACCAGCTGATTTTTCTGGTGGGATGATCTTCAGAGGAACTGCTTCAATTGGCTGCTGAGCATCTGAAGATATTAGTTTGTCAGTAGGAATGGATTCCTCTGTAGTTGTTGGTTTAACCCTCTGGGTTCTCGGTTTCTTGGCTATCTTTGGGGAAGCAGTTTTCTTTGAATCGGATTCATCCACAACTAATTTCCTTTTTGCTGACTTTAGTTGAGCCAATATTTTGGCCTTTTTCACTGATTTAGGAGACGCTTGTTGAGTCCCAATATCATGTTTTATCTTTACAAACTGAGCAGGGGAAATGTCCAATTTGGTCTTGAGTGGCATTGTATTCTTCGCATTGAAGACTTTGAATTTGGATGATTTTTCTGAATCATCTGCCACTAACCCCTTCACTTTCAGCAGATGGCTCAGTTGCACTGCAAAGCCATTGGACTGTTTGGATGATAGAAACATATTCTTTAAAATGTTGAATATAAGATGCTTCCAGTTGAGTTTATGTTCAGCCATAATGATAGAAATGGCTTGAAACTTTTCCAACATAAGTGCAGCAAAAGATCCAGCTTTCGTCAAAATCCCTTTGGCGATGATATCAGCAAGTAACTGAACCTCGTGCTTCAGCTCCTTTTTTGGATCGGAAACTTTGATTTTCCGTCCATCAGCAGAAAGTGAGATTTGCATTTCTTCAACATCAAATGCTTTTACATCAGAGAGGTGTGCCAGTCCATCAGATGGTAAGGAAAAGATTTCTCAAAGGAATCTTCAGAGATGGTCAGCAACTGAACAGTGATAGTAGAGGTGATGTTTCCATCAGAATTGATCATACCGCTAGAGTAGAATTCCTGAAGTTCTTTGGAGGTAGATCTCTTGTGATGATTGTCCCAAGAATGTCCTTAACCCAGCAGTTTACGAGTTTTTGAAATACGTTCTTGACATCAGCGTCGCAGAAAGATAGAATTGATTCGAAGTTGATAGCAATTGCATTCAGTATATAAGCGGGAGTTTGATTCGCCATTTGGAACTGAATGATTTCCTAGAAAATATAAGGAAGAAATTTGTTTTTGCTCTCAAGAGTTTGTAGATAAACGTAAAATAAAACTGAAATGGAGCGGGGAATGGTACATATGTACGTGAATATTCAAATTCTGGACACGTGTCAGTCCATAGAAATTTTGAATTACAACGTGTGTACGTGTGCTGTAAGCGTGTGTACTTTAAACGGTTTAAAAGGTGTCCACGTTTCCACTAATAATTTGCTGAAGGATAGCATTTAATGCTTGAAGAACGGTCACGTCACTTGATTTGGAATATAATATGGCTAATTAGTTAATTTATATGAGAAAATTAGTGAAAAACTCAACTGAATGATCAGTTGTGAGACTGTGTCCTCAGTTGAGAGTTGACTAACAATTGTCTTCTCAGTTAACCTTTTAAAACCAATATTCCCCCTTAATAGATGCATAAAATAGAATTTCGAGAAAATAAACAAGATTAATTAAAAGAAATCCTGATGCTTAGTAGTGTAAACGTCTATCAAAATGAAATAGTCCATTCATCTTCTTTGTCCTGTTCTATAAATAAGAGCAGCTCTGTTAGTTGCAAACATATTAGCAAGTTATATTCAGTAAAGAAAATGGCAGGTGCAATCAGTTCAAAATCTCCGGACATGGCTGAAGATTTTATGAAAGCAGCTCTGGAGAAGAGAAAGTTTGAGATGGAAGATGATGTTTTCCATCAAATGCTACGCTACTGGGAGAATCTCCAAGAACTTCAGTTTCTTTGGGAGAATGAGATGGCAAACACTCCCATTTTGTTGGAAAAACTGGAGAAATATCGGGAACGCTTGCACGTTGCCCATGCTGTGAATATTTTCGAACTAGACAATATTTACGAGCTGATGCTCCACAAGGAGAGGAGGATCCTGGAGCTCATATCTCAGTCTGACAGTTTTCATAAGACTTGCACTGGAGATTTAAATCAATGGATGGCCAAGTGGAGGGCTTTTGTTCAGGACGAATAGTATGATGTAATTCGCAACAATTTCTTCAAATGAATGAAATGATGTTATCAGTTTATCTCTGTCTTGTTATTTTCCTGCATTACTTGATTTCATCAATTGATAAGTAAATCATAAGCACAAGTACTGAATACAATGAATTAATAGAAGATTAACTGACATCAGTTGAGAGTCATATCAATAAAGAACTAACTGAATGATCAGTAAATGACAGAGGAATTAACAACCAAGACAGCAGCAAAAACTGATTAGGATAAATCAATTAATCCAAGTATATTGCGAAAATGAGAAAACTTAGTCTCAGCCAGTGGTTTGGTTAAGATATAAGCTGCTTGCTGCTTAGTTGAGACGTATTCCAGTCTGAGGTACTTCTTCAAGGCATGATCTCTGATGAAGTGATGTCTGACATCTATATGCTTGGTCCTGGAGTGAAGAACTGGATTGTAGGTGATAGCAATCGTACTTGTATTATCACAAAATATGGGCGATTCTATAGCATCAATTCCATAATCTCTCAGTTGTTGCTGAATCCAGAGCATTTGAGCACAGCAGCTTCCAGCAGCAAGATATTCTGCTTAAGTTGTGGAAGTTGCTATGGATGTTTGCTTCTTGCTGAACCAGGAGATCAGTCTGTCCCCTAGAAACTCACATGATCCACTAGTACTTTTACGATCAAGCTTACATCATGCATAATCTGCATCTGAATATCTAACTAAATTGAAAGATGAATATTTAGAATACCATAACCCAACATTTTGTGTGCCCTTAAGATATTTCAAAATACACTTGGCAACTGTAAAGTGTGATTGCATAGGATTTGCTTGAAATCTAGCACACATACATACAACAAATACAATATCAGGACGACTAGCAGTTAGATATAATAATGAACCTATTAAACCTCTATAAAGTGTCGTCTCAACTGATATTCTCCCTTGATCAGTGTCCAGTTTTACTGATGAGCTCATGGGAGTACTTGCAGCTGAACACGATTCCATGCCAAACTTCTTCAGTAATTCCTTCGTGTATTTAGTTTGACTAATGAAAGTACCCGACTCCAGTTGCTTCACTTGTAATCCAAGAAAGAATGTCAGTTCACCCATCATGCTCATTTCAAATTTTTCCTGCATTAACTTGGCAAATTTCTCGCATAATTTGGGGTTAGTTGAACCAAAAATAATGTCATCAACATAAATTTGAACTAGTAGAATATGATCATTCTTGGAGAATTTGAAAAATGTCTTATCAACTGATCCAACAGAAAAATCGTGATCAGTTAGAAATTTTGAAAGGGTTTCATACCAAGCTCTTGGAGCTTGCTTAAGACCATATAAGGCTTTGTTCAATTGGTAGACATGATCAGGAAGGTGATGATTGATAAAACCTTGAGGTTGTTCAACATAGACTTCTTCCTGCAACTGGCCATTCAGAAATGCGCTCTTTACATCCATTTGATAGACTTTGAAGTTTTTGAATGAAGCATAGGAAAGGAATATTCTGATTGCCTCCAGTCTTGCAACTGGTGCATATGTCTCATCGTAATCAATTCCTTCTTCTTCCCTATATCCTTGTGCTACTAGCCTTGCTTTGTTGCGCACAACTGAACCATCTTCGTTCAGTTTGTTCTTGTACACCCATTTTGTACCTATAACAGTTTTTGAAATTGGTCTTGGAACTAAGTTCCCGACATTGTTATGGATGAACTGATTTAGCTCCTCTTGCATTGCATTTATCCAGTTTGGATCAACAAGAGATTCATCAGTCTTCTTGGGTTCTAGTTGTGATACGAAAGCTGAATGAATGAATAGATTGAGCATCTGATTTCTTGTTCTTACTGGATCAGATGGATTAACTATTACTAACTCTGGAGGATGTGATTTCTTCCATCTAATTTCAGCATTTATTGCTTCTAAATCAGCAACTGCTTCTGTGGGCAACTGAATGTTTTCAGTTTCAGTTGGAGCATTTTCAGGTGGTAACTGAATGTCATTTGGTTGCTCTATCAACTGATCATTAGGAACAACTTCTGGTTCAGCTGGTTGATCTAAAACTTCGGGTTCAGGTGTTTGGAGGTTGCTTTGATTAATATGGATGTCTTCTTCATCATCATCATCATCATCCAAGCTTATATCTTTAAATCTATCACCTATCTCAACTTGATCAGTTGGCTTGTCAGCTAGTACAGTTTCATCAAAAACAACATGGATAGATTCCTCAATACTTAAAGTATTTTTGTTGAAAACTCTATAAGCTTTACTCACTGAAGAATAACGAAGAAATATTCCTTCTGCAGATTTAGCATCAAAAGCTTTTAAATGAGTATTATCATTGACAAGTATAAAACATCTGCAGCCCGAATATTTTAAAATATGAAACCACACTTTGTCTTCCATGCCAGATCTCATAAGGTGTTTTCATATGAATTCTTATTAATCATTGATCTGTTTTGAGTGTAACACGCAGTGTTCACTGCCTCTGCCCAAAACCTTTGAGAGATACTAGAATCAGCAAGTATTGTTCTAGCAGCCTCTTTGAGGGTCCGATTTCTCCTTTCAGCTACACCATTTTGCTGAGGAGTTCTAGCTGCTGAGAGCTCATGCTTGTTTCTGGCATTCTCTAAATAATTTGAAAGAATTTGATTGATAAATTCAGTTCCTCGATCGGATATGATTCTGTCAATTCCAACAGATTTTTCATTTAATAATCTTTTGAAAAGCTTAATCAGTTGAGCAGCAGTTTGGTCTTTGGACTTGAGAAATATAACCCAAGTGAATCTTGAAAAGTCATCTACAACCACCAAGGTGTATTTCATTCCCCCTAAGCTCATGACTGGTATTGGACCAAATAGATCCATATGTAACAGCTCTAAGCATCGGGAAGAAGATTTACGGCCCTTGTTCTTAAAAGAAGATTTGATTTGTTTACCAAACTTGTAACGTCCGAAAAACCAGTCCACGTAAACCACATGCATGCAAAAATATTTAATTGCTTAATTGTTTTTATTGAATTGCTTTTAAATTCTAGCATGATGTTTACTATATGATTAAATGTAAAATTGCATGATTAAATGATTATATAACATGATATCATGAAAATAAGGATTTTACCCGAAGATTCGATAATAGGCAGGGAAAAGGAGACCGGGGACGACCAAGACAAGAATATGTATTTTTCATTAAATAATGACAAGGCTTCCTAATATGATTAAAAATGATTTAAATTTTCTAAAAATGGTGGAGTTCGAAATATTTTACGATTCGAGCTCGATTTTTCCCGAGAAGCCGGTTTTGGTCAAATAAAGAGTTTTAAAATATCAAAAATATTATTTTTGGGAAACTTATTTTATGAAACTTTTATGTTCTAATTAATTAAGTGTTATTGGGCTCAATTAAATAAATTAAGAGGCCCAATTACCCTTAAGAAAACAAGCCCAAACCAAAGTCCATTAGCTTGTTAATTAAATTATAAATAGGTGGCTTAGGTCTTATAAACCCCTAAAAACACCTCCATCACCAGGCGTGCACTCCTCACAGACACCACCATATTTTTCAAAAATATCTAGAGGAGAAAAGTTTGTGTTCTTCGTCGTCTGGTCGTCCAACGTCGCACCCTCGCCCAAGATCGAATAATCGAGCGTTATAAACGTAAAGGCACGTTTTCTAAACTCTTTTAACATCATACAAATCATATTATGCATGATTTAATTGTTGATGCAAGAATATAATAAAGTATTCGATAATTTTTTTCGGTAGAACGTTTATACGTCGTTTTTACGTTTTTATGAAAAAGGTTTTGAATCCAACGATACGCTGCCAAGGTAGGATGTTATATGATTGAAATATGATCTAAACATGATAAAATTCAATAGAAAATAAAGCTAGAACCGTGGGCAATATTCCAGAAAGAAGGCCGTGAGTTTTAAAAAAGACAAAAATGTGTGTATGCATGTTGGGGTTCAAGGTTTCGGTTCTTACTGCATGGGGCTAGGTGGCTCGACAAGGGCTGGTTCAGGGGCAGGGGTGGTCTCGATCTAGGGCTGGTTTGAGTCCTAGGGTGGCTAGGGTTAGAGTTCTTGGCTTGGGGAAGGAGCCCACCCGAAGTGGGACTGCTCCCATATTCACGCGCAGAAGCAGTTCAGGGAGGAAGAGAGGCTCGTGGCTCGGTTTGGGGCTGGGATAGGTGGTCCACCAGGGTCCTAGGACGATGGGCAGGGGTCGGCTCAGGGGCTGGAGTGGTGGGCTCCCTGTTGGTTGAACAAAACGTGGGGGAGCGCTGCAGCAAAGGAACGCGCGCAGGTTGTCTTTGGATTTATGCGCTTCGCCTCTTGGGTTCAGGGCTTGGGCTTGTCTGGGTAGGGGCTGGTCGTGGTCCAGGTATGGTTAGGTACAGGTGGGTTCGGTGGTGGCTCGTTTGGGAGAGTCCTAGACTAGTTAGGAGTCCTAACACCCAAGGAAACACACCCCACACACATGCAGAAATTGGTGCTTCTGTCCAGGGGAGTTTAAGAGACTTAGGGGCTTGTTCTTTGGGCTGGGCTTAGTCAGTAGGGTGCCTAAGTGGGTTGGCTAGGGTTTGGCTCAAGGTGACTTGATAGGATCGGTTATTGACTAAGGAGTGTTTAGAGGGGGGGGGGGGGGGGGTTGAATAAACACTTCTAGTAATTTAAATATTCTTCGAAAAAGGTAGTTCAGTTTTATTACAAACTGAACTAAGTATCCCGTCGGTCAATAACAATCAGTTAAACTGAATAATCAGTTGCGGAAAGTAAACTGATTGAAAGATAGAGTATCTAACTGAAAATGAAAAACTGAAGTAAAGACAACACAATATGTTTCTGGATGTTCGAAGATTTGAATAACTCCTACGTCACCCCTTCTATCTCAAGGATAGGATATTCACTAAAAGACTTTGATCGAGTACAACACTTGTACAGACCCACTTCAGTTAGGACTTATCTACTGCCTAAACTGAAACTCTTAGTATAATACAATGATCTCTGTGAGTAACTGAACTTAGCACTTATTGAATTATCAATATTACAGAGTGCTAGTTTGCTCAACTTGTAGCCTTGATTGCTACGAATAGATCTAATAAGAGTGAGCTGATATTTTGACAGAGTAATAGCAAGTTTGAGATTGATAGATCGTCGTCTTTCTTCAACTGCTCTTTAGTCATAGTTATAGACTTATCTTTCAACGGTAACTTTGAATTTATGTATCCGTTGATTGCCACTTCATCATTTCTTGGACAGTGTTCTTGATTACTACTTCATTATTGATTGTAAAACGGCGTTTTAATTTCAATAGCCGAAATACGTTGTTCTATGTGGTGCGGCTTTCCATATTCAGTTGCTGTCTGATATGTCTTTTTGTCTGTTGAATGATCTTTCCCGAGGTATCTTCAGTTGAGAGACTTTAATATTTTCGGCTGAATGTTTTAACTGATCAGTTCTCAACTGATCAGTTTGTGTCAGCTGATTTCAGTTGATCAGTCCAGCTGCCGAATTTGCTTCCGCGTATTAGTTGATTTAATCGATTGATTTATGTTTTTGTCAAACTCCAGAATTTAGTTTCCAACAATTTCCCCCTTTATGGTGTTTGACAAAACCAAGAGATTTGACTCAGCTCTTTGTTGATAATAGATTACGCAACTGAATCATAGAATAGCTGGGTTCCTTGTAGATAATATAAAGTCTGAGAAAATGATATCAGTTGATAATAATAGTCTGATTAATTTTTCAACTAATTCTTCAGCACAACTGAATCATAACTGGACAAATGATATCAGTTGCTTCAGCTGCTTTCCCCCTTTTTGTCAAATACCTCCATTTTGTCTGAGAGCCTTCTAACATCGATGGATAGAAGTTTTACATCTGAGGAGATACTTGTGGCCATAGTAGTAAAATAAGTTTGCAGTAATTCTATCTTCTTTGAGACGAAGGTTTCCAGTCGCCCAATTCTTTGACTGTTTACATCCTGATTTGTAGAGAGAGAGTTGACTAGTCCCTTCTTCAGATCCTTTACAGTTTGGATAAGAGAGTCCATATTGGCTTGAAGTTTATTCAGTTTCTCTAAGTTGGACGCATGTGAATGGTCCAGCTTTAGAGTGTGAGATAGTTGTGTGTTCTGAATTTTGGAGATGGTAGAGATCATTTGCTCCATATTATTCTGTAAGTGTTGAACTTCTTCCAAGATAAGTTCAACTTCTGAAGAAGATGAAGGAGGAGACTGATAAGATGTTCCTGGTTCTTTAGAGATGTGCTCAGAAGTGACCAAAGTTTGATCAATTGAGACTGATTCAATAACATTTTGAACTGAAATATCAGTTTCAGTTATTTCTCCTTGAACTGGAATATCATCAGCAGTGATTTCATCTAGATCCTGAGGTGGTGAAGGAGGGTTCTGTTCAGCAGATGATAAAAGAACTGAAGTTGGTGCCTCTAAAGGATGATTGATTAAAGTGTCTGGCTCATTAGTGGGGTGAACCGGATCAGTAGATAGCTCAAGTTTTACAGATTCTTTTAAAGCAATAGTGACCTCCTGATTGATTTGATCAGCAGAGTGATCAACTGTAGAAAATTCCTGAACGACTGACTGAATGACTTCATCAATGTTTCCCAATTGCAGCTCAGCCTCAGAATACATCTTAGGAATATTAGTTGTAGGTGATGTCTTGGATGAAGATGGAGCAATTGATGAAATACCTTCTGGTTGAAATGAAGAACCAGCAAGGTCCTTGACTAGGTTTGCGGTTGAATTGTCAGCTGGAGCTTCTTCAGCAATTTTTTGAGATATTTATGGGATGATCAGCTCTTGACCCATTTCCCAGTCTTTAATTTCTGCTTGCAGTGTTATCAGATCTGTTTCCAATTGAGCATAGACTGCCTTGTCGTTGAATGCAGTTGGACTAAGGGGATTAAAGTTTTGCCTGAGTTCAGCAACTATTTGCTGCAACTTTTGTTCCCGAGATAAGTCAAAGAAATATTTCTTCCTTTGCAAAGCTTGCTGAATAGAGGAAGCCTTAACTGTTTTTAACACTAGTCGTTCTAGATCAATAAATCTTTTCAACTTGGATTTATTGCGCAGTTCCTTAGCAAAAACATTAACTCTGAAATTGACCCATTCCTCAAAAACTTGGTGCTTCTCTGCTGCAAATGTATTGACTTCTTGCCAGATGAGGTCAATGTGAGTTTGAATTGCATTCGAGGGTCTGGGTTCTTCTTGAAGTTTACTCTTGCCCTTGGAGTCACTCAAAATGTGTGGGATAGTTAATCCTGATGTAGTTGCGTCAATATTTTCTCTGAGTATTATTCCGGTGGGTCTGGCAAATGGCAAAGAAGAGTAAGGTGAGATACTAATCAGTGGAGCTTTGACCCCTGGAAGTTTTGATGATTTGCTGGATGCAGTGATGTTTGGCAGAAATGAGGATAATGGTAACTGATCCTCAGTTAAGGATGCAACTGAAACTTCCTTTGAGAAAACATCCTGGATTGGCTGTTGAGCTCCTGTATCCATTACCTGATTAGTGGATGTGGGTTTATCATGATCAACTGATTTGGTCTTCAGTGTCCTTGGTTTCTTAACAATTTGAAGAGGTAGAATCTTCTGACTATCAGGATCACTGAGAGTCAGTTTGCGTTTTGACTTTTTCTTCTTTGTTACGTTCTTGGCAACTTTGACTGATTTGGGAGCAGCCTGATCCACCCCAATTTCCTTCTTGATCTTGATGAATTTCTCTGGAGAAAGATCTAATTTGGTTTTTGATGGTAGAATGTTTTTAGCATGGAACACCTTGAATCTTGATAATCTGTCAGAATCATCAGCAATTAACCCTTGGTTTTTCAGCAGATAACTGAGCTGGACAGCAAAACCTTTGGATTGCTTAGCAGAAGAGAACATGTTCTTCAAAATAATGAATAGAAAATGCTTCCAGTTGATTCGTCGTCCAGTCATGATTACGGTGATGAGTTGAAACTTTTCCAGAGTCAGAGCAGCAAACGACCCAGCCTTCGCCAAAAGCCCTTTGGCTACAATGTCTGCCAGCAGTTGCACCTCGTGCTTTAACTCCTTTTTGGGATCGGAAACTTTGATTTTCCGTCCATCTGCAGAGAGTAAAGTTTGCATCTCTTCGATTTCCGATGCTTTGATCTCAGAAATTTGTGCTAGCCCATCAGAAGGCAGTGAAAATAAATCTCCAAAAGAATCTTCAGAGATGATCATTAGTTTGTTATTGATGGTAGCAGCAATGTTTTCATCAGAATTGATGAATCCTGTTGAATAGAAGTCGTGAAGCTCTTTGGGATAAATTTCTTGAGCGTAGAGACCCAAAAAGGGTTTTAAGCCTGCTGATTCCAGTTGCTGAAATACTTTCTTTACATCAGCGTCTGTAATGGACATAATTGAGTTGAAGTTGATAGCCATGGCGTTCAAAAGATGTGCTGGAATCTGGTTTGCCATTTGAAAGTGTTAGAAATTCTGATATCTCTCAAGATAAAAATTAAGAGAAATGAGAGTTCTTTAGAAAGATAAAATTCTCGTAAAGGAAAACTGAAATGAAGCGGGAAATAGTATTTTATGACTGTTTGAATTTTCGGACACGTGTCAGTCCAGTAAAATTTTTGAGTAAAAATATGTGTACGTGTACTGTAATCGTGTGTGTAAAATAATGAGTGGTTAAAAATGTATACACGTTATAAACTGAAATTCATCATGAATTAGCAAACAGTCATGTCATTTGATGTGGAATATAATAGGTTTAATTATTTAACTTTCATGAGAAGATTAGTTGAATAATCAACTGAACGATCAGTTAGGGAAAACTGATTACTTTCAGTTGAGAATTCACTAACAACTGTCTTCTCAGTTAACTTCTTAAACCTTCATTCCCCCTAAATAGATGCATTAAATAAAATAATCCTGATAAAAAAAATCCCAAGGTTTGGTAGTGTAATCGTCTTTTAAAGGAGTGTCATTTCATCTTCTTTGACCTGGCCTATAAATAAGAATAGAGAAGTTAGTCACAAGCATCAGCAGAAAATACTCAAAGATAAATGGCAGGAGCAAGTAGTTCAAACATTGATCCTTTTTCACTGGAAGTACATAAAGCTGCTATAGAAGACAAAGTTTTCTATGCTAGTCTTCCCTACTGGGAAGAATTACTGAAGCTCGAGCTCCTGTATAACTCTGGAAAGGTTACTTCGTTCAGGCGGATGGCCCAACTGAGAGAGGTGCGAGAGCACTTAAAGATTTCTGCAGAGGTGGATGCCTTCAAGGAAGGCCATCTTTATGAGCTGATGCTGCGCAAAGAGTTGGAGATTCTTAACAGCATCGCTTCTTCACACAGTTTCTCCAAAACTTCGTCCTCAGCACTAGCTGTTTGGATGAATATGTGGATAGCTAGTGTGAAGGAAACTTATGATAATGTAATCCTTTCAAATATTTATGGATGAATAAAATATTTAGTGCATCGTTTTGTTTTATTTCTGCACACAATTATCTGTTATATGATCTAATGAAATGCTAACAGTCATCAGTTTTGATAAGTAAATAAATGAACTGATGAAAAACTAATTTTCATAAGTTGATAATGAAACAACTAATAAAATTCAAACTGTTATCAGTTGATAATGATCAACTGATATCTTAAATGTCCTCGGTAAATGTGAGAGATGCCTTAATTGACTTGTGATTCTTCAACTTCTTCAACAACTTTTTCCTATAAATGAGATGATAGTGATAAAAATGTGATTCCACATTAGTTCAAAAATATTTCAACATGTCTGATTCTGATGCATGCAGTAGCACTCACGTTCATGTGACTGATCAGTCAGCCCCTCGCTTAACTGAAATTAAAAGAAAAATGGAAAGATATGTCTTTCAAAAGGTATTGACAACCTGGGAAAAGATTTATGAGTTAAATGATTGGGTTAGGGCATGGCTAGATACAGTTGGATCTATGATTTCTTCTGTAAATTGGGAACGTTGGTATTCTTAGTGAAATATTATTCTCAATTTGTTGTGTTCTTATTTTCTACACTTAATTCTGTTAGTGAAGTTATATTACTAATAATATCTTAAGATAAATTAATTAAACCAAGAATATTTCGGAAATAAGAAAACTTAGCCTCTGGTAATGGTTTTGTGAAGATGTCTGCTGCTTGTTGTTCCGTAGAGACGTATTCTAATCTGATGTTCTTCTTCAGTGCATGATCTCTGATGAAATGATGTCTGACATCTATATGCTTAGTTCTGGAGTGAAGAACTGGATTGTATGTAATAGCAATTGTACTCGTGTTGTCACAGGATATTGGTGATTCCTTTGCATCAACACCATAATCTTTCAGTTGTTGCTGAATCCAGAGTAGTTGTGCACAGCAGCTTCCAGCAGCAAGATATTCTGCTTCAGTTGTGGAAGTTGCTATGGATGTTTGCTTTTTACTAAACCAAGAGATCAGTCTGTCTCCAAGAAACTGACATGATCCACTTGTACTTTTCCGATCAAGCTTGCATCCTATTAAACCTCTGTATAGTGTCGTCTCAACTGATATTCCCCCTTGATCAGTGTCTAATTTAACTGATGAGCTCATTGGAGTGCTTGCTGATGAACAAGATTCCATGCCAAATTTCTTTAGCAATTCCTTGGTATATTTGGTTTGACTGATAAATGTTCTTGAATCCAGTTGCTTCACTTGTAAACCAAGAAAGAATGTCAGCTCACCCATCATGCTCATCTCGAACTTATCCTGCATCAACTTGAAAATTTCTTGCATAATTTGGGGTTAGTTGACCCAAAAATAATGTCATCAACGTAAATTTGAACAAGTAAGATATGATCATTTTTCGAAAATTTAAACAAAGTCTTATCAACTGATCCAACAGAAAAATCATGATCAGTTAGGAATTTTGAAAGGGTTTCATACCAAGCTCTTGGAGCTTGTTTGAGACCATATAACGCTTTGTTCAAATAATAGACATGATCAGGGAAGTTATGATTGACAAAACCTGGAGGTTGTTCAACGTAGACTTTTTCCTGTAATTGGCCATTTAGGAATGCACTTTTCACATCCATTTGATAGACTTTAAAGTTCTTGAATGATGCATAGGCAAGAAATATTCTGATTGCTTCCAGTCTTGCAACTGGTGCATATGTTTCATCATAATCAATTCCTTCTTCTTGTCTATATCCTTGTGCCACTAGCCTTGCTTTGTTGCGAACAACTGAACCATCTTCGTTCAGTTTGTTTCTGTACACCCATTTTGTACCTATAACAGTTTTAGAAACTGGTCTTGGAACTAAGTTCCAGACATTGTTATGAACAAACTGATTTAGCTCTTCTTGCATTGGATTAATCCAATTAGGATCAGCAAGAGCTTCGTCAGTTTTTGTTGGTTCTAATTGAGATACAAAAGCTGAATGAATAAATAGATTGAGCATCTGATTTCTTGTTCTTACTGGATCAGATGGGTTACCTATTACCAGTTCTGGAGGGTGTGATTTCTTCCATCTAAGTTCAGCATTTGTTGCTTCACCGTCAGCAAATTCTTCGTTAGGTAACTGAATGTTCTCAGTTTTAGTTGGAGCTGATTCAGTTGTTAACTGATTCTCATTAGTTTGCTCCACTAACTGATTGTCAAGATTTGCTTCCAATTCAGCTGGTTGATCCAATATCTCAGGTTCAGGTGTATGAAAGATATTTTGATTAATACGACTTTCGTCTGAGTCATCATCTTCCAGACTGATATCTGTAAATTGATTAGCTAGCTCAACTTGATCAGTTGGCTTATCAATTAGTGTCGTTTCATCAAAATCAACATGTGCAGATTCTTCAACATTTAAGGTTTTTTTATTAAATACTCTGTAAGCTATGCAAACTGATGAATATCCAAGGAATATTCCTTCTGCAGATTTGACATCGAATGTTTTTAGATAATTTTTACCATTGTTATGAATAAAACATCTACAGCCAAATATTTTGAAGTAAGTGATTATGCTTTTTCTTCCATGCCAGATCTCATATGGTGTTTTCATGTGATTTTTATTAATCATTGATCTGTTCTGAGTGTAGTATGCAGTGTTTACTGCTTCTGCCCAAAATTTTTGAGAAATACCAGAATCAGCAAGCATTGTTCTAGCAGCTTCTTTAAGAGTCCGATTCCTTCTCTCAGCTAAACCGTTTTGCTGAGGTGTTCTTGCTGCTGAGAGCTCATGCTTGATTCCAGTATTTTCTAAAAAGCTTGAAAGTGTTTGATTGATGAATTCAGTTCCTCGATCAGATCTGATTCGATCAATCCCAACTGATTTTTCATTTAAAAGTCTTTTAAAGAGTTTAATCAGTTGTGTAGCCGTATGGTCTTTGGATTTGAGAAATATAACCCAAGTAAATCTTGAAAAGTCATCTACGACCACCAAGGTGTATTTCATTCCCCCTAAGCTCATGACTGGTATTGGACCAAAGAGATCCATGTGCAATAGTTCTAAGCATCGGGATGAAGATTTACATCCTTTGTTTTTGAAAGAAGATCGTACTTGTTTTCCATACTGACATGCTGAACAAAGTTTTTCTTTTGAAAAATTTATTTTGGGCAAACCAGTTACAAGTTCATGCTTACTCAGATAGGCAATGGATTTAAAATTTAAATGATTTAATCTTTTATGCCACAACCAGTTTTGAGATGATTTAGAGGCAATAAAACATACTAGTGCATAAGGTTGATCATTCCAGCTGACTTTGTAAGTGTTTCCACTTCTTTTACCAGTTAGAATAATCTCTTCAGTTGAGTTTTTGACTGAACAAGAGTGTTTGTCAAACTGAACTGAGAATCCATTATCGCATAACTGACTAATGCTTATCAGATTATACTTAAGATTCTCGACTAATAAAACATCATTAATGGTGAAGTTACCATGGATAAGCTTACCCTTACCCACAGTTTTACCTTTGGAGTTATCTCCAAAACTGATGTTTGGACCAGTGTATTTCACCAGTTGAGATAATAAATTTGAATTTCCTGTCATGTGTCGTGAGCATCCACTGTCCAAATACCATATTGGTCCAATGCTTGTACCTGCTATCTGCAATCAAACACAAGATAAGATTGTGGTACCCTTTTCTATTTGGGTCCAAAGTTGATTAGTCCTTTAGGAATCCAGACTTGAATCAGTCTAACTGACCGTCCTGTTGCTGTATTCCATATGGTCCTTCCTTGTCTGTGTGTGCTTGGTGTATGGTGTGTGGATGATACAACATGTGTTTTGCCCTTTTTCAACTGATTGTTCAACCGATATCTTCTCTGAACTGGCTTACTGTTGTAGTAGTTTGAGTAGCTATTTGAATATTTTCTGCTGAGAGTTTTTAGTTGCTGACTCCATGAGTCAGTCTCACCCTTTGGATTATATCCAATGCCACATCTCTTGCCTTTATTCATATTCTGAGATGGCTGTTCAATCAGTTTACTCGGCTCTACTTGTTCTTGTACCATAACTGATTTTACAAAGTGAATATATTTCCCTTTGTTCATATTCAGTTTTGGTTGAGTATCTTGGGAAGACGAATCATCTTTACTACAGAATCCTAAACCAGTTTTATCATCAACTGATTTCTGAGAATTCTGTATATTAGTTAAAGTTTTAGATGATTTGTTCCAAGCCTGAATAAGCTCATTGTGCTTTGAATTTTCAAGCAACAATTTTTGAATCATTAATTGATCCCTGCTTCTTTCATTTCTGAGTTCAGCAATCTCCCTTTTCAGACTCAACATATCAACTGATTCATCAGTTTTTGTTTTATCGTCTTTGGGATCATCTTGCTTTGCTCTGGTTTTTTCAAACAATAAAGCAAGCTTTTGATACTCACTGACCATGTCATGAAGAGTTGAGATGAGTTCTTCTCTTGTAAAACCAGTTGAACTAAAATCAAATACCTGCTGATCGCTTGATTGATCTTCTATGTTATCAGCCATCAGACATTTTACTTCTTCCTCATCCTCACTAGAACTGCAAGAACTTTCTGGTTCCGACTCTTCGCTGTCAGTTTCTGCCCATTTGGCTTTGCTATCTTCAGCTAGGAGTACTTCATGTTTCTTTCTGTAAGGCTTCTTGTCATCCTTAGATCTCCTCTTATGCTCATACACTTTCTTCTTTCTTTCAGTTGAGGCTTGATTGTCCTTTTTAGGCTTGAGACAGTTAGCAATAAAGTGACCCGATTTGCCACAGTTGTAACATACATTAGACTCTTCTCTGGAGTTGTTTCTTTGATAATTCTTCTGAAAATTTCCTTGATTTTCCTCATGAATCTTCCAAATTTCTTAATAAATAGTGACATAGCATCATTGCTCAGTTGATCAGCAGCTTTCTCAACTGAACCAGTTGGTTCACTTCTAACAGCAGTCAAGGCAGTAGTTGCTGCTGGGGTAGATGGTTCTCCTTCTCGAGTTTGAAGTTCAAACTCATATGCTTTCAGGTCAGCAAATAAATCATGAAGTTCAACTTTGTTTAGGTCTTTGGATTCCCTCATTGCCATAGTTTTGACATCCCATTCTTTGGGAAGTCCTCTGATTACTTTCAACGCTACTTCTTTATTTGTATACACTTTTCCAAGTGCATTCAGTTCGTTGATGATACAGCTGGTTCTTTCATCATATTCGTGCATTGTTTCTACCATCTTCATTCTGATGTTGTCGAACTTCTGCACAGCAACTGAAAGTTTGTTTTCTTTGGTTTGTTCATTGCCTTCGCAAAGTTGAATTAACTTCTCCCAAATTTCTTTGGCGGTTTTGCACATTTTGATTTTACTGAACGTTACTTTGTCCAGTGTCTTATACAATATGTCTTTTGCAACATTGTCTAGATTTGCCTTTCTCTTGTCCTCAGTAGTCCACTCATCTCTGGGATTTTCAATTCGGTGAGGTGCCCCTTCAGTAATAGCAACAGCTGTGTTTGCTTTCAAAATCTTCATGGGTCCGTCTGTAATAACGTACCACATGTCATCGTCTTGTGCAGCTAAATGAGCCTGCATTCTGATTTTCCAGTCATCGAAATCTTCTCTGGAGAACATAGGAATCTTGTTGAATGAGGACATAGTTATCAGATTGAGTATAGATAGTCTTTGATAGGATATGCCCTGCTCTGATACCACTTGATAGGATCGGATATTGACTAAGGAGTGTTTAGAAGGGGGGGGGGGGGTTGAATAAACACTTCTAGTAATTTAAATATTCTTCGAAAAAGGTAGTTCAGTTTTATTACAAACTGAACTAAGTATCCCGTCGGTCAATAACAATCAGTTAAACTGAATAATCAGTTGCGGAAAGTAAACTGATTGAAAGATAGAGTATCTAACTGAAAATGAAAAACTGAAGTAAAGACAACACAATATGTTTCTGGATGTTCGGAGATTTGAATAACTCCTACGTCACCCCTTCTATCTCAAGGATATGATATTCACTAAAAGACTTTGATCGAGTACAACACTTGTACAGACCCACTTCAGTTAGGACTTATCTACTGCCTAAACTGAAACTCTTAGTATAATACAATGATCTCTGTGAGTAACTGAACTTAGCACTTATTGAATTATCAATATTACAGAGTGCTAGTTTGCTCAACTTGTAGCCTTGATTGCTACGAATAGATCTAATAAGAGTGAGCTGATATTTTGACAGAGTAATAGCAAGTTTGAGATTGATAGATCGTCGTCTTTCTTCAACTGCTCTTTAGTCATATTTATAGACTTATCTTTCAACGGTAACTTTGAATTTATGTATCCGTTGATTGCCACTTCATCATTTCTTGGACAGTGTTCTTGATTGCTACTTCATTATTGATTGTAAAACGGCGTTTTAATTTCAATAGCCGAAATACGTTGTTCTATGTGGTGCGGCTTTCCATATTCAGTTGCTGTCTGATATGTCTTTCTGTCTGTTGAATGATATTTCCCGAGGTAACTTCAGTTGAGAGACTTTAATATTTTCGGCTGAATGTTTTAACTGATCAGTTCTCAACTGATCAGTTTGTGTCAGCTGATTTCAGTTGATCAGTCCAGCTGCCGAATTTGCTTTCGCGTATTAGTTGATTTAATCGATTGATTTATGTTTTTGTCAAACTCCAGAATTTAGTTTCCAACATGACTCGGGCGTGGCTCGAGTAAATTGGGAGATGGCTCGGGTGGTTCGGTAAGGGGTCAATTTCGAAAATTAAAAGGCTAAAATTGAATCCATGGGTCCACGGGTGTGGCTCACGACTTGGAAGGGTAGGGTAAATCATAAAAATGCTATGTTTAAAATTTGGGATCAAAATAACGAGCTTTGGAATTTTCGGGGATTTAATTAATCGCCGCACAAAACGTTAATTAATGAATTAATTGAAACGCATAGTTTAAGCTTTATAAAATTATGGTAAATTAGGTTTAAGCTTAAATAATTATTAAAAGTCTAATTTTTTAATTTGGAATTTTTATATTAAGGTTTGGGTTAATTCGGGATTAAAACTCGTTAATATATCGTATTTAAGGATTAATTTAAAAGTCATCGATTTAAATCAAATAAAAATATGAGAAAATTCATGTAAGCTTAAATAATTATTTAGAATATTCTCATGTCATTAAATGTGAGAAAAAGATAAATTCAAGAATTTTTACGTCCAGGGGCAAAACAGTCTTTTTACACTTAGGAAAATTCATAAACGCTTGTCAGCGTCCCGAAGGATCATAACGCATGTTAAATGATAATTTATGATTTATTATTATGATTTTGATGATAATATGTATTTTTACGATTTATGGTAAAGCTGTGCAAATTATACTGTCTAAAATGCTATTTTTGGAAAGCTGTCTTATTTTATGATTTTTAAAGGAAAAAAAAATATTTTGAAGAATCTGAATTGACTGTGACAAAAGATATGATATATGAGATATGATTTGTGGGGGATCCGTTTATGTTGAGGACGGTGAACTTACATTTTTGTGGGGATGTCGTGAGGGGAAAAGGCCCCAGAGGGAGCCCATTTACGGGAAAAGGCCCCAGAGGTAGCCCATCTATGGGAGAAGGCCCTCGAGGGAGCCCCGACGATCGTATTTCTATGGTGGAGCCTAGTGCACACCCCCGTGGGCCATGTGGAGCTAAGACTGCAGTCGACCTAAGGATAAAAGTTAGTCACTTTCAAAGATCAAACTTCACCCAAAATGATATATGATTGAAAGCTTATGATAAAAATGATTTTTATGATATATGATTAAAGCTATTTTTAAAAAGATTTATTTATGCTTAAAATTATTTTAAAATGATTTCACTATTTATGATTTATTTATGCTCAAATGATTTTTAATGGTTTATTTGTATTCAAAATATTATTTTAAATAAAAATATGATTTTTAAATATATGTGTATGTATATGTATTATTTGTTATACATGTTTAAAACGTGTTGAGTCTTTAGACTCACTAGGTTTGTATGATGCAGGATTTGATGATTTTGGAGGCTGTGACGATTGAGTCGATCGAGTGCAGCAGTACACACCCGAGGACCTTTATTTTTCCGCACTAGCTAGATAGATTTATGAATTAAAGATTTTGCTAATGATTTTTATTAGAGATATTTTTATGCTTAATTTTATTGTTAGTCGATCTTTTTAAAGGTCGATTTAGGAATTTTGGTTAGTCGATGATTTAGGGTTTTACTTTATGCATTTGAGATTTAAATTGTTAAATTATTAAGAATCATGATTATGTTAAATTATTTTATTTAGTTTAGTATTTTAGAATTTAGGTTTTAGATATTAAAAAAAAAAACGAGGTCGTTGTATCACGACGGGTCTTTCCAGCGTGCTTATGTCCTCACTCACACGCACCCTTAGAAACTTCTCAGGAGGTCACCCATCCCAAAATTGCCCCAAGTCAAGCACGCTTAACTTTAGAGTTTTTATGTGTTGAGCTACCGAAAAGAAGATGCACCTTCGTGATATGAGTAGAACAAATCAAATCTTTTAAGCCTCCTTCAACTGTACAGTCCATTACATTGAACAGTCTCGGAATCCCTCTCCTTCCGGTGTAAGAACGGTTCATTCATGTTCCCTCCACCTAGAAGCCTGCCAGGAGCCGCTCATTGTCCGTGCCACCTCATGGCACCGGCGATCACCCCCCGCCCTCTTCGGCCCAGGGCCTCACATGCTCACCAGCTTCCGCTTGGTTCGTCCCCGAACCACACCATACTCGGAGAGGTCGGCTCTGATACCAACTGAAACGACCTCGTTTTTTTTTTCTAAAACCTAAATTCTAAAATACTAAACTAAATAAAATAATTTAACATAATCATGATTCATAATAATTTAACAATTTAAATCTCAAATGCATAAAGTAAAACCCTAAATCATCGACTAACCAAAATTCTTAAATCGACCTTTAAAAAGATCGACTAACAATAAAATTAAGCATAAAAATATCTCTAATAAAAATCATTAGCAAAATCTTTAAATCATAAATCTATCTAGCTAGTGCGGAAACATAAAGGCCCTGGGGTGTGTACCGCTGCACTCGATCGACTCAATCGTCACCGCCTCCAAAATCATCAAATCCTGCATCATACAAACCTAGTGAGTCTAAAGACTCAACACGTTCTAAACATGGATAACAAATAATACATACACATACATTTAAAAATCATATTTTTATTTAAATAATATTTTGAATATAAATAAACCATTAAAAATCATTTGAGCATAAATAAATCATAAATAGTGAAATCATTTTAAAATAATTTTAAGCATAAATAAATCTTTTTAAAAATAGCTTTAATCATATATCATAAAAATCATTTTTATCATAAGCTTTCAATCATATATCATTTTGGGTGAAGTTTGATCCTTGAAAGTGACTAGCTTTTATCCTTAGGTCGACGACAGTCTTAGCTCCACATGGCCCACGGGGGTGTGCACTAGGCTCCACCATGGAAATACGATCGTCGGGGCTCCCTCGACGGCCTTCTCCCATAGACGGGCTCCCTCTGGGGCCTTGTCCCATAAATGGGCTCCCTCTGGGCCTTTTCCCCTCACGACATCCCCACAAAAATGTAAGTTCACCATCCTCAACATAAACGGATCCCTCGAAAATCATATATCATATATCATATCTTTTGTCACAGTCAATTCATATTCTTCAAAATATTTTTCCTTTTCTTTAAAAATAATAAAATAAGACAGCTTTCTAAAAATAGCATTTTTGACAGTATAATTTGCACAGTTTTACCATAAATCGTAAAAAAACATATTATCATCAAAATCATCATAATAAATCATAAAATATCATTTAACATGCGTTATGATCCTTCGGGACGATGCCATGTGTTTATGAATTTTCCTAAATGTAAAATGACTGTTTTGCCCCTGGACGTAAAAATTCTTGAATTTATCTTTTTCTCACATTTAATGACATGAGAATATTCTAAATAATTATTTAAGCTTACATGAATTTTCTAATATTTTTATTTGACTTAAATCGATGACTTTTAAATTAATCCTTAAATACGATATATTAACTCGTTTTAATCCCGAATTAACCCAAACCTTAATATAAAAATTCCAAATTAAAAACTTAGACTTTTAATAATTATTTAAGCTTAAACCTAATTTACCATAATTTTATAAAGCTTAAAACTAGGCGTTTCAATTAATACATTAATTAACGTTTTGTGAGGTGATTAATTAAATCCCGGAAAATTCCAAAACTCGTTATTTTGATCCCAAATTTTAAACATAGCATTTGTATGATTTACCCTACCCTTCCAAGTCGTGAGCCACACCCGTGGACCCATGGATTCAATTTTAGCCTTTTAATTTTCGAAATTGACCCCGTACCGAACCACCCGAGCCATCTCCCATTTTACTCGAGCCTCGCCCGAGCCACTTTGAGCCAAACCCTAGCCAACCCACTTAGGCACCCTACTGACCAAGCCCAGCCCAAAGAACAAGCCCCTAAGTCGCTCAAATTCCCCTGGACAGAAGCACCAATTTCTGCATGTATGTGGGGTGTGTTTCCTTGGGTGTTAGGACTCCTAACTAGTCTAGGACTCTCCCAAACGAGCCACCACCGAACCCACCTGTACCTAACCATACCTGGACCACGACCAGCCCCTACCCAGACAAGCCCAAGCCCTGAACCCAAGAGGCGAAGCGCATAAATCCAAAGACAATCTGCGCGCGTTATTTTAAATAAAAATATGATTTTTAAATGTATGTGTATGTATATGTATTATTTGTTATCCATGTTTAGAACGTGTTGAGTCTTTACACTCACTAGGTTTGTATGATGCAAGATTTGATGATTTTGGAGGCGGTGACAATTGAGTCGATCGAGTGCAGCAGTACACACCCGAGGGTCTTTATGTTTCCGCACTAGCTAGATAGATTTATGATTTAAAGATTTTGCTAATGATTTTTATTAGAGATATTTTTATGCTAATTTTATTGTTAGTCGATCTTTTTAAAGGTCGATTTAGGAATTTTGGTTAGTCGATGATTTAGGGTTTTACTTATGCATTTGAGATTTAAATTGTTAAATTATTATGAATCATGATTATGTTAAATTATTTTATTTAGTTTAGTATTTTAGAATTTAGGTTTTAGAAAAAAAAACGAGGTCGTTTCAGTTGGTATCAGAGCCGACCTCTATTAGTACGGTGTGGTTCGGGGACGAACCAAGCGGAAGCTGGTGGGCATGTGAGGCCCGGGGCTGAAGAGGGCGGGGGGTGATCGCCGGTGCCATCAGCTGCACGGACAATGAGCGGCTCCTGGCAGGCTTTTAGGTGGAGGGAACATGAATGAACCAACCCACACGGGAATGAGAGGGATTCCGAGACTGTTCAATGTAATGGACTGTACAGTTGAAGAGGGCTTAAAAGATTTGATTTTTACTACTCATATCACGAAGGTGCATCTTCTTTTCGGTAGCTCATCACATAAGAACTCCAAAGTTAAGCGTGCTTGACTTGGAGCAATTTTGGGATGGGTGACCTCCTGGGAAGTTTCCCAGGGTGCGTGTGAGTGAGGACATAAGCACGTTGGAAAGACTCGTCTTGATACAGTGAGGACAGTCGTCGAATCTGTAGCGTTACAAAACTGACATGCTGAGCAAATTTTATTTTTGGTAAAATCTTTTTTGGGCATTCTAGTAACAAGATCGTGGTTACTCAAATATGCAATAGACTTGAAATTCAGGTGGTTTAATCTCTTATGCCACAACCAGTTTTTAGAGTAATTTGAAGCAATAAAACATACTGGGGCATAAGGTTGATCATTCCAACTGACTTTGTAAGTGTTTCCACACCTTTTGCCAGTTAGAATGATCTCTTCAGTTGAGTTTTTGACTGAACAAGAATGTTTGTCAAACTGAACTGATAATCCATTATCGCTTAATTGACTGATGCTGATCAGATTATACTTGAGATTCTCAACTAATAAGACGTCATTAATGATGAAGTTACAATGGATAAGCTTACCCTTACCAACGGTTTTACCTTTAGAATTATCTCCAAAACTAATGTTTGGTCCAGTGTACTTAATCAGTTGAGATAATAAGTCTGAATCTCCTGTCATGTGGCGTGAACATCCACTATCCAAGTACCATATAGATTCAATACTTGTACCTGTTACCTGCAATCACACACAAGATAAGATTCTGGTACCCTTTTCTACTTGGGTCCAAAGTTGATTAGTAATTTAGGAATTCAGACTTGGATCAGTCTAACTGACCGTCCAGTTGTTGTATTCCAGATGGTCTTTCCCGATCTGTGTGTGCTTGGTGTATGATGTGCAGAGGAAACAACATGTGATTTGCCATTTTTCAACTGATTGTTCAGCCATTATCTTTTCTGAACTGGCTTCCTGTTATAGTAATTTGAGTAGCCATTTGAGTAATTTTTGCTGAAAATTTTTAGTGGCTGACTTCGTGAGTCAGTCACAACTTTTGGGCTATAACCAATACCACATCTTTTGCCCTTGTTCATACTTACAGTTGGCTGTTCAATCAGTTTCCTTGGCTCAGATTGTTCTTGTACCATAACTGATTTGACAAAGTGGATTTATTTCCCTTTATCCATATTCAGTTTTGGTCGAGTATCTTTGGGAGACATTTCATCTTGGTTACTGAACCCTAAACCAGTTTTATCAGTAACTGATTTCTGTGAGTTCTGTATATCAGTCAATGCAACAGATGATTTGTTCCAAGCCTGAATAAGCTCAGTTTGCTTTGAATTTTCAAGCATTAACTTTTGAATCATTAACTGATCCTTGCTTCTTTCAGTATTGAGTTCAGAAATATCCTTTTTCTGACTCAACATGTCATTTGATTCAATAGTTTTAGTCTTATTGTCAATAGGATCATTTTGCTTTGCTCTGGCCTTTTCAAATAATAAGGCAAGCTTATGATACTCACTGACCATGTCATGCAATGTTGAAATAAGTTCTTCTCTTGTAAAATCAGTTGAGCTAAAGTCAAATACATGTTGACTGCGGACTCCAGTTCTATGTCACCAGCCATCAGACATTTCACTTCCTCTTCATTGTCACTAGAACTGCATGAAGAGTCTGATTCTGACCCCTCGCTGTCAGTGTCTGCCCACTTTGATTTGCTCTCTTCAGCCAAGAGCACTTCATGATTCTTCCTGGAGAACTTCTTATCATCTTTGGATCTCTTTTTGTGCTCATATAGTTTCTTTCTTCTTTCAGTTGAGCCTTGACTGTCTTTCTTTGGTTTGGTACAGTCAGCAATGAAGTGACTTGGTTTTCCACAGTTGTAGCAACCGTTTGATTCTTCCTTGGAATTGCTTCTTTGATATTTATTTTGAAAGTATCCTTGATTTTTCCTCATAAATCTTCCAAACTTTTTGATGAACAATGACATGGCATCATTGCTTAGTTGATCAGCAGCTTTTTCAACTGAACCAGTTGGTTATGTTCTAACAGCAGCTAAGGCAGTCGTGGCTGCTGGAGTAGAAGATTCTCCTTCTCGAGTTTGCAGCTCAAACTCGTAGGATTTCAAATCAGCAAATAGATCATGAAGCTCAACTTTGTTCAGATCCTTGGATTCCCTCATTGCCATGGTCTTCACGTCCCACTCCTTAGGAAGACCTCTGATTATCTTCAATGCAACTTCTTTGTTTGTGTACACTTTTCCAAGTACATTTAATTCATTGATGATTCAGCTGGTTCTTTATCATAATCATGCATCGTTTCACCAACTCTCATTTTGATATTGTCAAACTTCTGAACATCAACAGAAAGTTTGTTTTCTTTGGTTTGTTCATTCCCTTCGCAAAGCTTGATCAGCTTCTCCCAAATCTCTTTGGTTGTCTTGCACATTTTGATTTTGCTGAAAGTTACTTTATCCAACAGTCTTATATAGTATGTCCTTTGCCAAAATATCCAAGTTGGCTTTTCTTTTATCCTCTGTGGTCCATTCTTCTCTGGGCTTTTCTATACGATGAGGTGCCCCATCAGTAATGGCAACAGCTATGTTGGCTTTCAAAATCTTCATGGGTCCATCAGTTATAACGTACCACATATCATCATCTTGTGCAGCTAGGTGAGCCTGCATCCTGATCTTCCAATCATCGAAGTCTTCTCTAGAGAACATAGGAATCTTATTGAATGATGACATAATGAAAAATTTAAGTATAGATATTCTGAGACGAGATACAACCGCTCTGATACCACTTGAAATGATCGAATAAACGAATAAAGAGTGTTTAGAAGGGGGGTTGAATAAACACTCCTCAAAATTTTAAAATAATTCGACAATTTGAGTTCAGTTTTGTTACAAACTGATACTAGGTATCACGTCGGTCAATAACAATCAGTTAAACTGAATGAAACAGTTGCGGAAAATAAACTGACTGAAAAATAGAGTATCTAACTGAAAAGTAACGGCTGAAGTAAAGATAACAAAATTTGTTTCTAGATGTTCGGAGACTTGAATAACTCCTACGTCACCCCTTCTATCACGAAGATAGGATATCCACTAAAAAACTTTGATCAAATACAAGATATTGCACTGACCCACTTCAGTTTGGACTTATCCACTTTGTCACAACTGAAACTCTTATTGTATAAAACTTTTACAGATGGTAACTGATCTTAGCACAACTTAGAAAAACTTATCAAAGATTACACAGTGCTATTTAAGCTCGAGAATGTAGCCTTGAATGCTACTGATATAACCAGTAAACGTGAGCTTTTAACTTCTGAATGTGAGTAGATATTTTTCCAGCGTAACAGCAAGTAGAATGTAATAACTTAAATCAGTCGTTTTTTCTTCGGCTGCAATCTTCAATTATTTATAGGCGTCTCTCTCAACGGTAACATTAAAGGATATTTTAATATTCTAACCGTTGATTGCCACGTCGATATTCTCTGACAGTCGTACACTGCTCATTCTGAAATGCGGCGTTCCACTACTAGTTGCAGGTAGTTGTACTTTTTGTCGGTTGTCGTTTTCAACTGATGACGTGTACAGCTGAGGAATCAGCTGGTAAAGAGTCAGTTGACGAGAATGACTGAACAGATGTTCAGCTGAAAGAACAGGCTAGCTGTTCTGTTATAATACAGTTGGGTTGATCAGTTAGCAGGATTCAGTTGCTTAGTTCAGTTGGTTTATCTCTTGTCAAACACCGGAATTAAGTTTCCAACACTTCCACAACTGAAGCAGAATACTTTGCTGCTGGAAGATGTTGTGCAAAACTGATTTGGATTCAGCAAAAACTGAAGTACTATGGAGTTATTTCAGAAGAATCACCCATATTTTGTGATAATACAAGCACGATTGCCATTACATACAATCCAGTTCTTCACTCCAGGACCAAGCATATTGATGTCAGACATCACTTCATCTGAAATCATGCTCTGAAGAAAGCAATAAGGCTGGAATACATATCAACTAAACAACAAGAAGCTCACATCTTCACCAAACCATTACTAGAGACTAAGTTTTCTCATTTTCGCAATATTCTTGGTTTAATTGATCTATCTTAATTATATGATGTTATGTCAACTGTTATTAATTCTTGTTCAGATAGTCAAATTGATTTATCTTAATCACTCTTTAATGATGATGTATCAGCTGTTATTCTTATTCAATTAGGCAAATATAAGTTAATAATGTTCAGTTAGTCATTGTTAGTTAGTTAATTATTTGTCAACCGATATCAGTTCATTTGCAGATAAGGAAAAAAAAATAAATCAAAACAATAACTTTGTTGATAAAATATAAACCAGGTTACACGATTCATTTCAGTTTCATCGACATCTTGCCAAAGGGGCAACCAATTAGTCAAATCATGACTGTTAATTCTCAAGAAGCCTTCTAAAGAAGAAATACTTTCTAGCATATTCCACTCCTTCATAAGCATCAGATAAATAAGAACATCATCAGTGAAAAGCTCTGAAGTATGGTTGATTTCAGCACGCCTCTTATATTTTCTTGTAGTTACTCTCTGCTTGGCAGTTGCATCTAATCCATCACGTTGAATCGTTTGGAGTTCATGTACCTTGTTTCAAGTGAATATCACCTTTGAAAAAACGAATTTTTCAAGAGACTTCTTTAGTTTCTCCGAACAACGAGGTGTCAGTGCAGGATGAGGGACATTGGAACTGCTTGAATTATCCATCGGTGTCTAATTGTTATCATCGAATGACAATTGTCTTATTTATAGACAACTCTTAAAGAGACAAGAAGAAGATGAAGAGACATCGGTTACCAGTATGGACTTAACTGATCCAGACTAAGTTCTTCTACCATTTCGTTTATTTATATGGATTTATTGAGGAGGAATATTGAATATAAACGGTTAACTGAGAAGACAATAGTCAGTTGATATTCTCCAATAAATTAACTGATAAATCGATAAATATTCCATAATAAGTAATGTGACTGATAATTACGCATTTAATGTACGTCTTTCAATGAATAGCGTTTAAAACATGGCCAAACATAGCCCATTTAAATTCTACACATGCTTTTATCACACGTACACACGATTTTATTCAATTTATCTTGGATTACACGTATCCAAAAATTTGAACAGTCACATACAAACGTACTTATCCCCGTCTCATTTCAGTTTTTCTTTCTTTACGCGCATTTCAATCTCCAAAGAAAATCAATACACTGAGCTTTCTTTCTCGCAGATAATCAATCATTCAGAAATGGCAAACCAAGTTCCAGCATATATGTTGAACGCTATGGCTGTTGAATTTGATTCAGTCCTGACTGTTCTGGACGAGGCTATCAAAAGTTTGTTTATCAAAATAGAAGTTGTTGGACTGATGACATTTATGGGACTCTCTTCCCAAGAAATCTATCCTAAATATATTCAGGATCTCTATGACAACGATTTTATCTCTGTTAACGGCAACATCACTACCACCGTCAAAAATCAGTTGCTGATGATCGACGAAGACTCCTTCAACAACATCTTTCAGCTGCCAACTGATGGGCTAGCAAATATCTCAGAGGTAAAATCTTTTGATGTTGAGGAGATGCAAACTCTCCTGTCTTCTGATGGTCAGAAAATCAAGGTCTCGGATCCAAAGAAGGAACTCAAGCCAGAAATCTAGTTACTGGCTGATATAGTGGCCAAAGGACTTCTAGCCAAAGCAGGATCTTTTGCTGCTCATACGTTGGAGAAATTTCAAGTCATGACTGCTATCATGACTCAGAAAATACTGAACTGGAAAGGTATCATCTTCAACCTTTTGAAGAATATGTTTCAGTCTTCGAAACAACTGAAGGGATTTGCTGTGCAGCTCAGCTATTTACTGAAGAGCAAGGGCTTAGTGGGTGACTTATCTGAGAGGTCATCCAAATTCAAAATCTTCAATTCCAAGAGTGTTCAGCTGCCGAAACTCAAGCTAAACATCTCTCCTGAGCAGTTTGTAAAGGTCAAAAAGGAGATTGGGACGCAGGGGGCTTCCAAATCAGTTAAAAAAGCCAAAATGACATTTCAGAAAAAGGCAGTCAAACGCGAACTGATTGTCAGTGAAACTGAATCTGAAAAGACTCCTTCTCCCAAGATCTCCAAGAAGACCAAAACTCTGAAAACAAAACTAGCAATCGCTATGGGCACCATGCCAATTGAGAGGTTAATACAATCTAGAGCTGAACAGTCGATCAAGGCTACTCCACTAAGAGCAATAGCAGTTGGATTTTCAACTAATGATCAGTTACCTCTACCTGCTGCTCCTCTCAAGAAGACTATCACCGAATCTAGTGATAAGAATATATCTGTTGGAGTTAAAGCTCCACTCATCACTATCTCTGGCCCAATTTCTTTGCCATTTGCTAGACCAAAAGGAATAGTGATCAGAGAACACATTGATACAACTAGGTCAGGAATGAGCATTCCTCATGTTCGGACTGGCTCAAAGGCCAAGGAAAAGATGATAGAAGAGCACCAACAAACACCATTCAAACCCATATTGACCTCATCTGGAAAGAGGTCAATGAATTTTTTGAGACTAAGCTCAAAACTTATGATGAATGGGTAAAGTTTAGAACTGTTGTGTTTGCCAGGCAACTACCAAAGAAATCAGTTTTGAAGAAGTTTATTGCCCTGGAATCCACAGTTCTAAAATTTGTCAAAGCAGCTTCAGTGGCTCAAGCATTGCAGATGAAGAAATATATCTTTGATCAAGCACGGGCAAAGAAGCTAAAACAGATGGTTGTTCAGCTGCGCCAAAACTATGATCCTACCAGTCCAACTGCCTTTAATGACAAAGCAGTTCATGACCAGCTGGACACGGATCTTTCATCTCTGCAGATGGAGATTAAGAATTGATAACTAGATCAAGAACTAATCATTCCAGAAGATTCCCAAGATCTTTCAACAAACAAAGAAGCTGAACAATCAGTTCTACCGCATAAGACATCCCAGGAACCAGTTGCTGAATCTGCTGAGCAAGTAACTGCTCCGTCTTCAAAGGATGTGCAACCGTAAACTGATGACCCTCATTCCTCAACTGCATGATCTCAATTTTACACTGATGTTGAATTATCATTGGAAAACATTGATGAAGTCATTAAATCGGTTGCCTCTGAAATTCAATAGATCACTACAAAAGTAGTTCAAGAACTATTTGCAACTGACGAGCCAGCTTCTCAAGCAACTTTACACCAACTAAAGAGCCATTTCAGTTGACTGCCACAACTGAGTAGGCAGTTTTTACAAGAAATGAAGAAGCAGTTCAGTCATCCTCCATTACTGACCAGACATTATCTGAAGAGGTGCCAGCTGTATAGCCTACCCTAATTTTAGTTGCTCAACCAACTGAAGAATCAGCTGAGCAACCAACTGTAGAATCAGCTGAGCAACCAGCTCAAGGAACAGCTGCTATTTCAGCTGATCAACCACTTGAAGAACCTTCAGACTCTACTGTTGTTCCGAATTCTTCTTCCTCTCCACAGGCTCAACAGGAAGTTATACCAGAGGATACTTCAGAAATGGTTGAAATTGTAACTGAAACAACTGACGAGGCCATGATGATCTTTAATCAAGAGAACAGGGAGCAGGAACCAGAAACATTTGGAGCCATGTGTAACGCCTCGAAAATTTAAAGGTCCACACGAACCACATGCATGCAATTATTAAATTCTTTTGTATTTTAATTAAATGTTTTAATTGTATTATTTAATTATGTTGTGCATACTTGCATGTTTAAAATTATTTTTCTACATGGTTGCATTAAAATGTAATTTTAAAGGTTATTCGAGTTGCGATCGAGGAACGGAGACTGTGGGCTGAAAAGTAGAAAATGTTTTTATTGGTGATTTGTTTTTAATTATTAAAATTAAGGGTGATGATTTTTCTTATTTTTTGAAAATATGGAGTTTTGAGGTGATTTTATACGCCGGGACGTAATTTTTATCGGTGTGGATTTTCCACAAAAATTCTAACTAATGGCAACCTGCTAATAAATTCACAAACTTATTTAAGCAAATTTATTTTTTAATATTTAATTAAGCACTAATGGGCCTAATTTACCTACTTAGTGGGCTTAAGCCTTATTAGTGACTAATTAACTATTTAAATTTCAAAATCTACCTTAAACCCTCAATGAATCCCACGCCTCTTTCAGATTATTTGCACACCAAATTTCTCCCTAAAAAACACGGCACACACTCACAAATTAGAAGAAAATTTTCGGAAAAATCTCAAGGGAAATTCAAGCCAAGTTTCTTGTCTGTTCTTCGCAAATCGTCAACAGTTTTTCGTGCGTTAAATACGCAAAGGCACACATATTTCTTTCTTTCAAAACATCAGCACACTATATTAATTTTTATGCATGAAAATATGGAAAAAAAGTAACACTTTTGTGTATTCTCGTTTTTGCATAACATGAAATTTTTAAGCATGTTTTTTTATTCCAAATTCATTGTATAATGTGTGGAAAAGAGGTTGCCATGAATTAGGATTGGAACAATCATGTTTTACACAAATTAGAGTCCTTAAATCCCCACCTGTCGGCTGCACAACATGGAATAATAAGCTGGTAAAACGTTGCTGTCAAAGGAAGTTAAGAGTTCGGCTTTGTGGTCTTCACGCCTAGGCTTGATCTTGGCTTGGTTCCAGGGCTAGCCAGGATCGTGGGGGTGTCAAGGGTAGGGTCTTAGCCATGCTAGGAGTCGAAACAATTGGGCTGGGAGGAGTCCTATCCATCGAGGACTCCACCCGAGAGAGTTATCAAGGAGAGGCGCAGGTTCAGTTGCTGGTGCAGGAAGAAGTGGCTCGGCCAGGGGGTCTGGGCTGGGCTAGGTTAGGTCCTTAGGGTCCTAAGAAGGTGCACAAGGGGCTGGTTTAGGGTCTGGGTTAGTTGGCTAGGTCCAAGCAACAGAAAAGTAGAGTCCATGTCAAATGGGTTTCCT
Organism: Primulina eburnea; assembly: GCF_022965805.1. NCBI lineage: Eukaryota > Viridiplantae > Streptophyta > Magnoliopsida > Lamiales > Gesneriaceae > Primulina > Primulina eburnea. The sequence continues at coordinate 14,785,153 of NC_133107.1, forward strand.
CGGCTGCCTCATGCACCTGCTGTTGTGGCTTCGGTTTTAGGAGCTGGGTTCGAGTCCTATGGGTGTTAAGGGTCCAAGGGGGTGCTTAGAGGGTCTGGTCATGAGTTGGTGCAGGGTGGCTCGATGGGGCTCGAGCCAACCACAAAAAACGTGAGGGGGAAGCAAGCGGCTACAAGTTGAGCGTGAGGTTGCTGTCAAGGTTCAGTGGCTTTGCTGCTGGGTTCTAGGGGTTGGGCTGGTCTGGGATGGGTCTAGGCATGGTCCAGGGAGGGTTAGGTGCATGAGGGGTCGGGTGGTTCACAGCTAGTTGAGTCCTAGTTCAATTAGGAGTCTTGGGGAAGAGAATGAGTGACACACATAGGGGCAGAATTTGGGTTGGATTCCAGCAAGCTTTTGTTCGGGCCAGGGCTTGTTTTACGGGCTGGGCTTGCACAGTAGGGTCCCTAGATGGGTTGGATAGGTTTTGGCTCGAGGGGGCTTGGGCGTGGCTCGAGTAAATTGGGAGATGGCTCGGTGTGTTCGTCGAAGGGTCAAAAACGAGAATTTAAGAAGGAAAAATTGATCCAAGGGTCCACGGGGGTGGCACGTGACTTGGAAGGGTAGAATAAATCTTAAAAATGCTATGTTTAAAATTTGGGATCAAAATAAAGAGTTTTGGATTTATTCGGAATTTAATCGTCGCACGAAACGCTAATTATCGAGTTAATTGAAACGCCTAGGTTTAAGCCTTATAAAATTATGAAAAGTTTAAGATTAAATAATTATTATAAGTCTAAGTTTTTAATTGGGAATTTTATATTAAGGTTTGGTTTAATTCGGGATTAAAACGCAGTAATACGTCTTATTTAAAGATTAATTTAAAAGTCCTCGATTTAAGTTAAATAAAAATATGAGAAAATTCATGTAGGCTTAAATAATTATTTGGGACATGTTAGTGTCAATGAAACTAAGAAAATATAAAAAACGAGAAATTTTACGTCTAGGGGTAAAACAGTCTTTTACACCTAGAAATTAGTAAACGTCATGGCAGTGCCCGAAATGTTGTTTATGATATTATGATCATTTTTGAATGTTTATGAAATGTTCATGATTAAATTATGATTTTTCAATGTCTATTTGATTTTCATGATTGAGGAAGACATTTAAAATACATGTTGCATGCTTGGTTTCAAAATGGAAAAAATGCAAATATTATTCATGATTTTTCTAAAGTGATGGGAATGAAAAATGTTGAAGGAAGTGAAGTGATTGTGACTAATTCGTTAATGATGGTGATGTCGTGATGGTGATGGTCCCAGTGGGAGCCCGACGATCGTGTTTCCATTATTGCGAATATGAGGTTATGAGGATATGAGGTTTGAAGTAAGAATGTGAATATCGTGAGGGGAGAAGGCCCCAGAGGGAGCCCCGACGATCGTATTTCTATTCGATATTGATAGGCCAGAGCCCAGTTGACCGGTGAGAGTGTTGCTGGTGTCCCCCGCCGCCCAGTACTTTGGTTACATGTAGATGGATCCATCGACTTTTGAGGTTTGAGGAAAGTCACAATTAACGATCTGAATTCAACAAAAGAAAAAGTAAAAAGTTTATGATCATGTTAAAATATTTTATGTCATGATAAGGAAAAATGTTAAGGTTTATTTGTGCATATCATGAAATGTTATTTTTACCTAAAAGTATTTTCACTGTTGCATGCGATTTTATACGTATTACTCGTTATCAAGAATATGACGTGTTGAATCTTTAGACTCACTAGTGTGATTGATGCAGGTGATTTTGATGTTAACGTTTATGGAGGTCTTGATGGTTGATCTGACTGGACTGAAGGTGCACATAACCCGAGGACCGATGCTAGTTTCCGCACTAGTATATGATTTATGATTTTTAAGTTATGTGATATTTATGATTTTTATTTATGCTTTTGAGAGGTTTTTGAGATATTATAGTATGGGATGTATTTCTTAATTATAAAGTTGGTTGTTTTATTCTAAAATGATGACAAAAATATTTTATGGTTCAGCCGATGCTAAGTGAGGTTTTTAAAAAAATTTCTAGTACTTTTTAAAACAATAAAAAGGGTAGATGTTTGACCATGTCTCCTGGTATATCAATATGAACGGAATCTTTGTTTGAAGAAATTCATCCAATTCAGGCCAACCTCGTTAGTATAATGACCTCCATTTCTGATATCAAGTCAACCCAATTTTCGCACACAATGATGTTGGACTCTATAAAGGACAATACCATGGGAAGACTGCAGCAAATCCAGAAGGACGTAACTTCATTATTTTTCTTAATGGAAGAACTTCGGAAAGACAGAGTGTCAGCTGAAGCTCACTTCAAAACACAAGCTTTAGTTACAAGACGTCTTGTTGAAGCTATTGAGGAGGGGAAAGATTTGGATCAACAGATGTAACAGTTTCCATTATTGTTTGAGAATCAGTTGGTTGAGAAGCTTGTTCTTCAGTTGGTTGAACAATTGAAATATTAACTGGCACTTCTTCAGTTTGTGCCGAGTCCAGCTGAGCCTTGTCAGTTTCTTCAAAAACTTCTTGTTCAGTCATGGCAGTTGAACGAACTGGCTCTTCAGATTGAGAGAAAGTCTGTTCAGTTGGTTCTTCTATCTGTTCGGCTGGTTCTTCAGTTCCAAAAATCTCCTAAACTGCTCTTGTTGATTGTAGCCGAATGTCAATGGCAACTGATTTTATCACTTCATCAACATTTTCTAGTGATAATTCACCATCTGAATAGAGTTGTATTTCAGCATTTGAGGATGGAGTAGCGGAGAATGATGGTTGTAAATCCTTGGAAGTAGAATCAGTTGCTTGCTTGGAAGTCTCAGCAACTGGTTCTTTGGAATGCTCATGATGTTGAGCTGATTGTTCAGCTGGCTCTTGATTTGAGAGATTTTGGGAATCTGTTGGTAGAGTCAGCTCTTGGTCCATTTCCCATTGTTTGATTTCCAACTGGAGCGAGAGAACATCCGAGTCCAGTTCGCTCCAGTTGGTCATAGACAGCTTTATCATTGAATGCGGTTGGACTGGTAGGATCAAAATTCAGTCGCAACTGAGCAAGAATTTTCTGTAACTTCTTCTCACGCACCTAGTAAAAGAAGTATTTCTTCCGCTCCAGAGCTTCAACAATTGAAGAAGCTTTGAACATTTTGAGCACAACCTTCTCCAGTTTTATGAATCTCTACAGAACTTATTTCTTCAAAAGCTGCGTAGCAAAAAATTGAGTTCTGAATTTAAGCCATTCATCGTAGGCTTTCAGCTTTGTCAATGAAAACTCATTGATCTCTTTCCATATCAAATCAATGCGAGTTTGGATTGGATTTGTTGGCCTAGGATCTTCTTGCATTTTCTCTTTGCCTTTTGAATCAGTTAGGGCATGAGGGATGCTTATCCCTGAAGTTTTTGCATCAATTCTCTTCGTGATCACTTCTCCTTTTGGTCTTGCAATCAATAGAGGAGTGTGGCCAGTAATGATGATAAATGGAGCCTTGATTCGAGCCGATTTCAGTTCAGGTAACTGAACCTCAATTTAGGTAACTGAACCTCAATTGAAGACCTTTAGTTGAGTAAAAGATTGAGGTAACTGAACCTCAATTGAAGATTCAGTTGGAATGGCTTGTAGAGGTATAGACTGAATAGGTTGTTGGGCTCTTGATGGTGTCAGCCGCTCAGTAGGAATGGAGCTGACAGCAACTGCTGGCTTAGTGTTCGAAGTGCGAGGTTTCTTGGTGATTTTGGCTGGAGGAGTCTTCTCAGAATCAGAGAAAATCAGTTTACGTTTGGTTGTCTTCTTCTGGACTGTTGTCTTAGCCTTCTTACCTGACTTGGGAGCCTCCTGCATCCCAATCTCTTTCTTTACCTCAAAAACTTCTCAGGAGACGTGTCCAATTTGAGCTTCAGTAGCTGGACATTCTTAGCATTGAAAACTTTAAACTTGGAAGATTTCTCAGCAGCATCACCCACTAATCCCTTCACCTTCAGTATATAGCTGAGTTGCACTGCATATCCCCTGGATTGCTTGGTTGATTCAAATATATGCTTCAAGTTATTGAAAATAATGTTCTTCCATTTCATCTTCCTATCAGCCATGATTGAAGTCATCGCTTGAAATTTTTCCAGAGTTAGGGCAGCAAAGGATCCTACTTTTGCCAATAGCCCTTTGGCTACAATATCAACCAGCAACTGTACCTCTGGCTCAGCTCCTTCTTGGGATCGAAGACCTTGATCTTCCGACCATCAGCAGAAAGAAGGGTTTGCATCTCTTCAACATCAGATGCCTTCACTTCAGTGATATATGCAAGACCATCAGTAGGCAGCTGAAATAGATCGCTGAAGAAGTCTTCATCAATAATCAGGAACTGAGTATTGACAGTAGTATCAATCTTGCCATCAGTAGTGATGTATCCATTAGCGTAGAAGTCTTGAATCTCCTTCAGATAAACTTCTTGGGAAAATTTTCCCAGAAATCCTTTCAGCCCGGCTATTTCCAGTTTGAGAAAGCTATTCTTGACACCGTCATCCTTCATAGTCAAGATTGAATCAAACTCAACAGCCATAGCATTTAGAATGCGAGCAAAAATTGGTTGGCCATTTGGGTTAATTGTATTCTGTTAAAGAGAATAAGCTTTGAGTAGTGATTTTCTCTGAATGCTGATGTATGCGTAAGAGAAAAAAAACTGAAATGGGGCAGGGTATAGTACATATGTATGTGACGGTTCAAATTTTGGACACGTGTTCGTCCAAATTTTTTTGAATAAAATCGTGTGTACGTGTGAAGAAAACGTGTGTAGAACATAAATGGATCACATGGGTCCATGTTTCAAAATGTTATTCATTGAAAGACAGACATTAAATGAATAATCAAACAATCACATTATTTAATATATAATATTATTCGATTAATCAGTTAACTTATTGGAGAAGATCAGTTAGGTCAGCAACTGAGTGACCAGTTATGAACCGAATCATTTCAGTTAAGGACCAACTAGCTATTGTCTTCTCAGTTAACCATTTATTCGATATTCCCCTTTAACAAATGAATAAAATTAAAAGAAAGGTAAGAAAAACTTAGTCTGGATCAGTTAAATCTATTTGGTAAGTGATGACTCTTCGTCTTCCTCCTGTCTCTTAAGGCATGTCTATAAATAAGATCGTTGTTTATTCGATAATAACATCTAAACTCTGATGGATTGTGAAAGCAGTTCCCACGTCCCTCATCCTTCATGGACACCTTATCGCGAAGATTTAAAAAGGTTGTTGAAAAGTAGTCTTTTCAGAAGTTATGTCTGTTTGGACCACAACTCATGAACTCCAATCAATTCACAGTGGTGAAATTTCCTGCTACTGCTAAGCAGAGATCAATTTCCAGGAAGTATAAGAAACTTTCTGATGTCGATGATATTTCCGAGCTTGTTAAGGATGATGTGCTGATCCATATGATGCTCAGGAAGGAGGGGCACTTGCTTGAAAGTATTTCTACTACAAAAACCTTCAAGAGTATCAGGAGTCATGATTTGAATAACTGGTTGACTGTTTGGAAGGATGCCACTGCAGTACACATGAATCGTGTAACTTGGTTTCGATTTTATCAGCAATAAAATTTTGTTACGATTCATTGTTGTTGTTTCTTTTGTTATCTGCAAAACTAACTGGCATCAGTTGACAAACAGAGAACTAACTGAACGAGGTAACTGATAAATGATTAACTGACATCAGTTGATAAACAGTTAACTAACTGAATAAACAGCAGCTGACATATCAACAATAAACTGATATAATTAAGACAAGTCAATTAAACCAAGAATATTGCGAAAGTGAGAAAACTCAGTCTCTGGTAAAGGTTTGGGGAAGATGTCAGCAGCTTTTTGTTCAGTTGACACATATTCCAGTCTGATTGCTTTCTTCAGAGCATGATCTCTGATGAAATGATGCCTGACATCAATTTGCTTGGTCCTTGAGTGAAGAATTGGATTGTATGTGATCGCAATTACACTTGTATTGTCACAAAATATTGGAGCTTTTTTTGCATCGACTCCATAATCTTTCAGTTGTTGCTGAATCTAGAGCAGTTGGGCACAGCAGCTTCCAGCAGCAAGATATTATGCTTCAGTTGTCGAAGAAGCTATGGATGTTTGCTTCTTGCTGAACCATGAGATCAGTCTGTCTCCTAGAAACTGACAATATCCACTGGTGCTTTTATGATCTAGCTTACATCCTGCATAATCTGCATCTGAATATCCAACTAAATTGAAAGTAGAGTTTTTAGCATACCATAATACCACATTTTTTTTTGCCTTTAAGATATTTTAAAATACGTTTGGCAGCTGAAAAATGTAATTGCTTAGGATTTGCCTGAAATCTAGCACACATACAAACAACAAATACAATATCATGATGACTAGCAGTTAGGTACAATAATGAACCTATTAAACCTCTGTAGAATGTCGTCTCAACTGATATTCCCCCTTGATCATTGTCTATCTTGACTGATGAACTCATGGTTGTACTTGCAGCTGAACATGTTTCCATGCCAAATTTCTTGAGCAATTCCTTTGTATATTTGATCTGACTGATAAAAATACCAGTTTCTAGTTGCTTCACTTGCAGACCGAGGAAAAATTTCAGTTCACCCATCATACTCATCTCAAATTTGTCATGCATTAACTTGGTAAACTTCTCACATAATTTGTGGTTAGTTGACTCAAATATAATATCAACATAAATTTGCATAAGTAAAATATGATCATTCTTAGACAATTTGAACACAGTCTTATCAACTGATCCAACAGTAAAATCATGATCAGTTAGAAATTTTGAAAGTGTTCCATACCAAGCTCTTGGAGCTTGTTTAAGACCATATAAAGCTTTGTTCAGATGATAGACATGATCAGGAAAATAGTGATTGATAAAACCTAGTGGTTGTTCAACATAAACTTCTTCGTGTAACTGACCATTCAGAAAGACACTCTTCACATCTATCTGGTAGACTTTAAAGTTTTTGAATGATGCATAGGCAAGGAACATTCTTATTGATTCCAATCTTGCAACTGGTGCATAAGTTTTATCGTAGTCAATTCCTTCTTCTTGCCTATACTCTTGAGCTACAAGTCTTGCTTTGTTGCGTACAACTGAACTATCTTCGTTCAGTTTTTTTCTGAGTACTCATTGTGTACTTATTACAGTTTTAGAAAATAGTCTTGTAACTAAGTTCCAGACATTGTTATGAGTAAACTGATTTAGCCTTTCTTGCATAGAATTTAACCAGTTAGGATCAGCAAGAGCTTCATCAGTTTTCTTTGGTTCCAGTCGTGAAACGAAAGCTGAGCGAACAAATAAATTAATCATTTGATTTCTAGTTCTTACCGGATCAGATGTGTAACGTCCGAAAAACCAACCTACGTAAATCACGTGCATGCAAATTATTTTAATTGCTTAATTGTTTTATTTAATTGTTTTAAATGCTTGCATGATATTTATTATATGATTAAATGTATGATTACATGATTAAATGATTATGTAACATGTTTTCATGAAATTAAGGATTTTACCCGAATATTCAATAATAGGCAGGGGAAAGGAAACCAGGGACGACCAAGACAAGAATATTTATTTTCATTAAATAATGACAAGGCTTCCTAATATGATTAAAATTCATTTAATTTTCCTAAAAATGTTGGAGTTCGATTTATTTTACGAGTCGAGCTCGATTTTTTCCGAGAAGTCGGTTTTGGACAAACAAAGAGTTTTAAAATAACAAAAATATTATTTTTGGGAAAATTATTTTAAAAATTTTTATTATTTAATTAAACAAGTGTTATTGGGCCCAATTTAATAAATTAATTAGGCCCAATTAGCTTTAATCTTGCAAGCCCAAAACCAAAGCCAATTAATATGTAATTAAATTTATAAATAACTAAACCTAGGTTTTTTAACCTCACAAATCACCACCAAATAGCCGTGGATCACCCTTGCACAGACAATTCAGATTTTTGAAATTTAGGAAGGAAGAAAAGCTTGTGTTCTTCGTCGTCCGGTAGTCCAAAATCGTACTCTCGCCGAAGATCGTTTATTCAAGCGTTATATAAGCAAAGGCAAATTTCCTAAACCTTTTTAAAACATCATACAAATCATAATATGCTTAATTTAATTGTTTATTCACGAAAAAAATAGGTATTCGGTAATTTTTACGGTAGAACGTTTACACGACATTTTTGCGCTTTTATGAAAAACGTTTTGAATCCAACGAGTGCGCTACAATTATATGATAAATTATGATTGAATTACAGTCAAAACATGATAAATTTAAAGGTTATAAGGCTCAGCAACCGAAGGAACACGGGAAAAAAAGAGAACATCAAGGTAGGGCCGAGAGTTTTTGCAGGTTGAATGCTTGTGGTTCAAGGATCTCGATCACTATGCATGAAGCTTAGGAGTTTGACCAGGTCTCAAGGAGGGCTCGTGCTGGACATTGGTCAGGGTCAGGAAGGGTCCTAGCTGAAAGGGGATCGATTAAAGTGCCCAAAATGCGCAAAGGAAGTTTCAAAATTTGTTTTTCAACAATAAAATTGAACACCTTAAGCCTATAATATGTAGCAAATACGAAAAATACGAAATTTTATACATAGGGTGTTTAAAAAAAAATTTACATATCAATCACAAAGGATTGATGATGGCTCCAACTTAGTTTTAAATAACTAAGCTTTTGAATAGCAAGACAATCTTCAAGCTCTCCTTGCTTCAAAATTAGGCCCACCACTTGCAAGCTAGAACCCCTCTTATTTTGCACTAGAAAAATAAGAGGATTTTTCAATGAGAAGTGTGTGCTTTCCTCAACAATTGAAGAAACAAAAATGAGGAGAATTCTTTCAAGAAATTTTGGCCATTAGCTTGTGTTGGAGAGAAGGGGAAAACTTTTCTTTGTTGTGGAAAAAGTAAAAGTAAAAGCAAAAAGTTGCATGTGCATGCCAAGCAATTAACTCAAAAGTTGTCTCCAACCCTTCACCTTCCAAGCATGCATTTCTATTTGGGATTATAACAATTATAAAGCCCGTGGACTTTAATTAAAATATCTCAAACACATTTGAGATCATTAAACCATTACTTGATTTTACTCAAGCCCACTAGTTTAATAATTATTTCTAATTGGACTCTACAAGACCCAATGTTGTTTAATTAATCCAACACTTGAATTAATTTAATTATTTGGACTCTACTAGGTCTACTAGTGTTTAATTAATTCAACATTTGAATTGATTTATTTTATTCCATAATAATGTATATGAAAATCACAATTTTCAAATACATTACTCGTTTGGCCAACTTTTAATTTAGGAACACTTCCTTAAATTAAAAGTTACATTCCCCTTATAGAAGTCATATTTATATTTTCCTTACGCTTATAAACTCCTTTATAAGCCGTTCAACACATTGAACTATTTTACTTTTCAATGAGATCTAGAAAAGCTAGTACTTGTGTGGCCCTCAATGGTTCATTAATACAACTAGTCGTGGGTTCACATCTCCATATGATTCAGGACTAAACATGTCCTTATACGAGCATACCCAAATTGCTCCATTCTTACTTATCAACTCCTTGATAACAAGAACGTCAGAACTCAAGTCTGATAGTACCTAACCAATCATGTTAAACGCCTAGCAGCATCGCTTACATGATTCCCTAGGTATCAAATGATAGTGCCTGCAAGAACCATTCAATTATGGTTAGCGTACAGTACGGTTCCTTCATCTCATATATCTCGATCGATTCGACAACCATTGGTATGAATCGATACTATGTGTCATGTCGTAGTTGCATCGATGGTGTAATCTAAGAAACCCTTTTCTTAATTACCACCATACTCTGATCAGAGATTTCAAGCTACATATACATGAGAATCACATAGGATATCCATACCCGAAGGTAAGCGGTGAATCCCCAACTACAATGCATCGACTCCTATATGTTTCGACAAAACACCCAACCTTGTCACCTGATAACCCCATGAGAGTCGGTAAACAAGTCAAAGTGTAATGCTAGAACATAGAGTCTCAATGTTGTCCTGGGTCATAAGGACTAATGGTGTACAACCATAAACTAGGACGTCTCTACTCGATAAGTGAGAACCACTTAGAAAGTCCTTTATGGAGGGTTGTTCAGTGCACTCTACAAGGAGCACCTATCTGCATGTTCGGACATCACAATGTCCCCTACCAATGAAACATGGTACTCACATCGCAGATACTAGTCTCGAACTCGAGCAGCCTATATCCTTCTTAGTGATGGCTGAATCGACTAGGAACTGTTTACAATATACAGTATTCCAAATATGAGTTTCATGATACTCATCATATGAGCATCTCATATTCTTTCTACTATTTGTATATTCAATGACTTTATCTATGCAACTAGCATGGGTATACAGATAAAGAAGTACCAAAACAATAATTTCAAATATTATTAAAATAGAGATTGTTTATACATAGAGTTTCATTGTGAACAATCGACCAACACCTGGCTCGACGTGCACATACTCTAACACTAGCATGCCTAAGACCCCTCGCACGCAGCCTTGGAGGAGTCCCATGGAGAAGGGACTCCTCGCGCAATCGGGGGAGAGTGACAGCAACCATGGGGGCTTGCTGCTAGGGCTGGGTGGCTCAGGGTAGGTCCATCAGGATCCTAAGGTGATGGGCATGGGTTGGGCTAGGGGCTGGGGTGGCTAGGTCGTTGCTTGCTCGAGGAAAATCATGGAAACCATGAGGTAACCAAGGAGAGGCACGCAACTCGTTCTTGCTTTCAGGTGGTTCCCTGCTTGGGTCCGAGACTTGGGCTGGTTTGGGTATGGTCTGAGCGAGTTCTAAGGATGGCTGGGTGTGCTAGGCTCGGGGGCAACTGTTGTGGTAGAGTCCTAGTAGGCTACAACTCCAAAAGCGCAGGATGCTGAACTCTTCAGGCGGCTTGGGCGTGGCTCAGGGACTCGGGCTGGGGGTGGCTCAGGTTTGGGACTGGTCTAGGATCAGTAAGGGTCATGGGTGGTCAAGTGGTTAAGGGCTGGAAGAGTCCTAGAGTCACTAGGAGTTGCTATGCGAGAGTCCATCCATGCACAGGTTCTGTAGCTTGGCTCCAGGATGTTTTGAGTGAGCTAGGGCTAGGTTCTATGGGTTGGGCTTGGTCAGTAGGGTGCCTAGGTGGGTTGGCTAGAGTTTGGATCGAGGCTGCTAGAACGTGGCTCGAGTATTTTGGGAGATGGCTCGGTGTGTTCCTATAAGGGTCAATTTCGAAAATAATAGAACTAAAATTGAATGCATGTTTCCACGGGTGTGGCTCATAATTTGGAAGGGTAAAATAAATAATAAAAATGTTATATTTAAAATATGGGACCAAAATATTGAGTTTCGGATTTATCCAGAATTTTATCGCCACACGAAACGTTAATTAAATAATCAAGTAAAAAGCTTAGTTTTAAGCTTTATAAAATTGTGAAAAATTATATTTAAACTTAAATAATTATTTAAAATAATCTCATGTCAATAAATGTGAGAAAAAGATAAATTCGAGAATTTTTACGTATAGGGGCAAAATGGTAATTTTACACTTGTCCCGAAGGATCATAACGCATATTAAAAGATATTATATGATTAAAATGATGATTTTGATGACAATATGTATTTTTATGATTTATGATAAAGCTGTGCAATTTATACTTTTTAAAATGCTATTTTTTGAAAGTTGGCTTATTTTATGATTTTTAAAGAAAATGAAAAATATTTTGAGGGATGTTAATTGGGGCCCGACGATCGTATTTTCACGGTGGAGCCTATTGCACACTCCCATGGACCATGTGGAGCTAAGAATGCAGTCGATCAAAGGATAAAAGCTAGTTACTTTCAAGGATCAAACTTCACCCGAAATAATATATGATTGAAAACTTATGATAAAAATGACTCTTAAGATATATAATTTATGATAAGGATTAAAGCTATTTTTAAATTGAATTATTTATACTTAAAGCTTAATTTAAATTATTTAAAAGGATTTATTTATACTTAAATTTATTTAAAATTATTTACTATTTATGATTTAATTATGCTTAAATTGATTTTTAAATGGTTTATTTATGTTCAAAAGAAATTTTAAATAAAAATATGATTTTAATGCATGTGAATGTATATATATTATTTGCTATCCATGTTTAGAACGTGTTGAGTCTTTAAACTAAATAGGTTTGTATGATGCAGGTTTGGATGATTTATGGGAGGTGCTGACACTTGACTGGATTGAGTACAACAGTACACACCCGAGAGCCTTTATGTTTCCGCACTAGCTTGTTAGATTAATGGTTTAAAGATCATGTTAATTATTTTTATTAGAGATATTTATTATGCTTTATTTTTATTGTTAGTTGATCTTTTCAAATGTAAATTTAGGAAGTTTGGTTAGTTGATGATTCAAGATTTTACTTTATGCACTTAAGATTTAAATTGTTTAATTATTATGATTCATGTTTATGTTAAATTTTTTTATTCAGTAATTTAGAATTTATGGTTAAGATTAGGAGAAAAAAAATTGAGGACGTTTCAGTTGGTATCAGAGCAAGGTTTTCCCCAAAGGGTTGTATACTGTCACTTCGAGAAGCTCAAGAAGTCACGCCTAAAATATGTGAGGTTTTACTGCTTTATTTTTATATATGCTAAAATTCTTTTAAATTCTTATACGATGCATGATATAAATGTTAGTTGCATGCTGCATTGAAAATGATTAAATGCATGTTGGGTAGTGGAATTGATAAGAACTTAGAAGAGTATAGGGTGCTTGCACTACTTGAGCCGGATTTAGGAGTCACCTTTTGGAAATTCTTGGAATAGAAAAGCAATTTTCAAGATTTTGAGGACTAAATTGAAGAGTAAGATTTAAGTTAGAGGTTAAGTTTGGGTTGGTTAATGAAATCTAAGTTTTGCAATCATCAAATCAAGGAAAATTTCGAGGACGAAATTTTATTTAAGAGGGGGGGGTGGAGAATTGTAACGTCTTAAAAACCAACCTACGTAAATCAAGTGCATGCAAATTACTTTAATTTCTTAATTATTTTATTTAATTGATTTATATGCTTGCATGATATTTATTATATGATTAAATATATGATTTAATGATTAAATGATTACGTGATATGTTTTCATGAAATTAAGGATTTTACCCGAATCTTCGATAATAGGCGGGGGAAAGGAGACCAGGGACGACGATGACAATAATATTTATTTTTCATTAAATAATGGCAAGGCTTCCTTATATGATTAAAATGATTTAATTTTCCTAAAAATATTGGAGTTCGAATTATTTTACGAGTCGAGCTTGATTTTTCCTGGGAAACCGGTGTTGGACAAATAATGTGTTTTAAAATATCAAAAATATTATTTTTGAGAAACTTATTTTATAAACTTTTATTATTTAATTAAACAAGTGTTATTAGGCCCAATTTAATTAAATTATGTAGGCCCAATTACCCTTAATCTTGCAAGTCCAAAACCAAAGTCCATTAATATGTATTAAATATATAAATAACTAAACCTAGGCATTTTAACCTTACAAATCACCACCAAACAGCCGTGGATCACCCTAGCACACACAATTCAGATTTTTTAAATTAAGGAAGGAAGAAAAGCTTGTGTTCTTCGTTGTCCGGTCGTATAACGTCGCACCCTCGTCGAAGATCGTATATTCGAGCGTTATAAACGCAAAGACACGTTTCCTAAACCTTTTTAAAACATCATACAAATCATAATATGCTTGATTTAATTTTTTAAGCATGAAAAAATTAGGTATTTGATAATTTTTACGGTAGAACTTTTATACGACGTTTTTGCGCCTTTTTTGAGTATTTATGAAAAAAGTTGTGGATCCAACGAGTGCGCTGTAAATACATGATAAATTATGATTGAATTATAGTCAAAACATTATAAATTTAAAGGTTATAATGCTGGGCAAACGAAGGAACAAGAAAAAAAAAAGAGAACAGCAAGGTAGGGCCGAGAGTTTTTGCAGGTTGAGTGCTTGTGGTTCAAGGAGCTCGATCTCTATGCATGGAGCTTAGGGGTTCGACCAGGTCTCGAGGAGGGCTTGTGCTGGACTTGGGTCAGGGTCAGGTACCCTCGCGTGCAGCCTTAGAGGAGTCCCATGGAGAAGGGACTCCTCCCGCGATCGTGGGAGAGAGACAGCAACCGTGGGGGCTTGCTGCTGGGGCTGGGTGGCTCAGGGTAGGTCCATAAGGGTCCTAAGGTGATGGGCAGGGGTCGGGCTAGGGGCTGGGGTGGCTGGGTCGCTACTTGCTCGAGGAAAAACATGGAAACCGTGAGGTAACCAAGGACAGGCGTGCAGCTCGTTCTTGCTTTCAGGTGGTTCGCTGCTTGGGTCCAGGGCTTGGGCTGGTCTGAGTATGGTCTGTGCGAGTTCTAGGGATGGGGCTCGGGGGCAGTTGTTGTGGTAGAGTCATAGTAGGCTACAACTCCAGAAACGCATGATGGTGAAGAACGCGCAGGCTGCTGGACTCATCAGGCGGCTTGTGCGTGGCTCAGGGACTCGGGCTAGGGGTGGCTCGGGTCTGGGACTGGTCTAGGGTCAGTAAGGGTCATGGGTGGTCAAGTGGTTAAGGGCTGGAAGAGTCCTAGAGTCACTAGGAGTTTCTATGCGACAGTTCATCCATGCACAGGTTCTGTAGCTTGGCTCCAAGAGGGTTTGATCGAGCTAGGGCTAGGTTCTATGGGTTGGGCTTGGTCAGTAGGGTGCCTAGGTGGGTTAGCTAGAGTTTGGCTCAAGGTGCCTTGGGCGTGGCTCAAATATTTTGAGAGATAGCTCGGTGTGTTCCTATAAGGGTCAATTTCGAAAATAATAGAACTAAAATTGAATCCATGGATCCACGGGTGTGGCTCATGATTTGGAAGGGTAGAATAAATAATAAAAATGTTATGTTTAAAATTTGGTACTAAAATATTGAGTTTTGGATTTATCCGGGATTTTATCGCCGCACGAAACGTTAATTACAGAATTAAGTGAAAAGCCTAGTTTTAATCTTTATAAAATTATGAAAAATTATATTTAAACTTAAATAATTATTTAGAAAATCTCATGTCATTAAATGTGAGAAAAAGATAAATTCAAGAATTTTTATGTCCAGGGGCAAAATGGTAATTCTACAATTAGGAAATTACGTAAACGCTCGGCAACGTCCCGAAGGATCATAACACATGTTAAATGATATTATATGATTGAAATGATGATTTTGATAATAATATGAATTTTATGATTTATAGTAAAACTGTGCAATTTATACTGTTTAAAATGATATTTTTGGGAAGTTGCCTTATTTATGATTTTTAAAGAAAAGGAAAAATATTTTGAGGGATGTGATTGACTGTAACAAAAGATATAATATATGATATATGATTTTTTGGGGATGACGTGAGGGCCAAGGCCCCAGAGGGACCCCGTTTACGGGCCAAGGCCCAGAGGACCCCGTGTATGGGAAAAGGCCCAGAGGGACCCCGACGATCGTATCTACATGGTGGAGCTTAGTACACACTTCCATGGACCATGTGGAGCTAAGACTGCAGTCAACCGAAGGATAAAAGCTAGTCACTTTCAAGGATCAAACTTCACCCAAAATGATATATGATTGAAAGCTTATGATAAAATGATTCTTATGATATATGATTTATGACGAGGATTAAAGCTATTTTTAAAATGAATTATTTATGCTTAAGCTTATTTTAAATGATTTCTAAAGGATTTATTTGTGCTTAAAGTTATTTTAAAATGATTTTACGTTTTATTATTTAATTACATTAAATTATTTTTAAATGGTTTATTTATGTTCAAAAGATATTTTGAATAAAAAATATGATTTAAATGCATGTGAATATATATGTATTATTTGTTATCCATGTTTAGAACGTGTTGAGCCTTTAGACTCACTAGGTTTGTATGATACATGTTTGGATGATTTATGGGAGGTGCTGACGCTTGAGTGGATCGAGTGCAGCAGTACACATCCGATGACCTTTATGTTTCCGCACAAGCTTGTTAGATTAATGATTTAAAGATCATGTTAATGATTTTTATTAGAGATATTTATTATGATTTATTTTTTTTGTTAGTTGATCTTTTCAAAAGCCAATTTAGGAAGTTTGATTAATTGATGATTTAAGATTTTACTTTATGCACTTGAGATTTACATTTTAAATTATTATGATTCATGTTTATGTTAAATTATTTTATTTAGTAATTTAGAATTTATGGTTTAAGATTAGAAAAAAAAAATTGAGATCGTTTCAAGATGGATCACCTACCACTAATTCTGGAGAATGTGATTTCTTCCATCTGAGCTCAGTATTTGTTGTGTCCATATCAGTAACTGTTTCAGTTAGCAACTGAATGTTTTCTTCAGTTTCAGTTGGAGTTGTATCAGTTGGTAACTGAATATTATCAATAGGCTCCACCAACTGATTATCAGTAACAACTTCCAGTTCAACTGATTGATCCAATAGTTCTGGTTCATGTGTTTAAAGGATGTTTCAATTGACATGATTCTCTTCTTCATTATCATCCTCCAAACTGATATATGTAAATCGATCAACTAGCTCAATTGGATCAGTTGGCTTATCAATTAGCACAGATTCATCGAATACAACATGTATTGATTCTTCAACATTTAAAGGGCTTTTATTAAAATCTCTATAAGCTTTACTAACAGAAGAATATCCAATAAATATTCCCTCTGCAGATTTGGTATCAAAAATCTTTAAATAATTTTTACCATTATCAAGAATAAAATATCTGCAGCCGAATATTTTGAAATAGGAAACCACACTTTTCCGTCCATACCAAACCTCATATGGTGTTTTCAAATGATTCTTATTAATCATTGATCTGTTCTGAGTGTAACATGTAGTGTTTATTACTTCTGCCCAAACCTTTGAGAAATACCAGAATCATCAAGCATTGTTCTAGCAGCTTCTTTAAGGGTCCGATTTCTTCTCTCAGCTACACCATTTTGCTGAGGAGTTCTAGCTGCTGAGAGCTCATTCTTGATCCCAGTACTTTCTAAAAATGTTGAAAGATTTTGATTGATGAATTAAGTCCCTCTATCAGAACTTATTCGATAAATCCCAACTGATTTTTTATTTAATAATCTTTTGAAAAGCTTAATCAGTTGTGCAGCAGTTTGATCTTTGGATTTGAGAAAGATAACCCAAGTAAATCTTGAAAAATCATCCACAACTAATAAGGTGTATTTCATTCCCCATAAACTCGTGACTGGTATAGGAACAAAACGATCAATATGTAACAGATCTAAGCATCGGGAGGATGATTTACAACATCTGTTTTTGAATGAAGATCTTACTTGCTTACCAAACTGACATGCTGAACAAATTTTATATTTTGAGAAATCTTACAAGATCATGGTTACTCAGATAGGCAATATATTTAAAGTTTAAGTGGTTCAACCTCTTACGCCACAACCAGTTTTTAGAAGTTTTGGAAGCAATGAAACAAACTGATGCATAAGGTTGATCAGTCCAACTGACTTTGTAAGTATTTCCACAATGATTGCAAGTTAGGATGACCTCATTAGTTGATTCTCTAACTGAACAAGTGTGTTTGTCGAACTGAACTGAGAAATATTGTCGCATAACTGACTGATACTAATCAGGTTATACTTCAAATTCTCAACTAGTAAAACATCTTAGACAGTAAAGTTACCATGGATAAGCTTACCCTTACCTACAGTTTTACCTTTAGAGTTATCTCCAAAACTGATGTTTGGTCCAGTGTATTTGATCAATTGAGATAGCAGACTTGCATCTCCTGTCATATGCCATGAGCATCCACTATCCAGATACCAAGTGGATTCCTTGTTTGTACCTGTCACCTGCAATTCAACACATGACATAATAATATGGATCCTAAACTGATTAGTCCTTTAGGAACCCAGACTTGGACCAGTTTGACTGACTTTCAAGTTGATGTGTTTCAAATAGTTTTTCTCGACTTTTAGATATTAAGTGTGTGGTGTGAGAAAGAAACGGTATGATTTGTACCCTTTTTCAATTGACTGTTCTTTTGATACAGTTTCTGAACTAGCTTACAGTTGTAGTAATTGTAATAGTCATTCTTTGAGTGCTGATTTTTGTAACTGAATCGTCTAGGTGACCAGCTTCTTGAATCAGTTGAACTCTCAGAGTTATATCCAATTCCATACCTTTTGGTTTATTTACTTTCAGTCGATTGAACAATTGGTTTACATGGTTCTGAGATTTCATATACCATAGTTGATTTTACAAAGGTAATGTACTTTCCTTTGTTTTCATTCAACCTTGGTTGTGTATCACTTACAGAATTTTCGACATGACTATTAAAGCCTAACCAGTTGTATCAGCAACTGATTTTTGAGAATTCTTCATTTCAGTCAATGCAATTGAAGACTTGTTCCAAACTTGAATCAGTTTAGTATGTTTTGAAATTTCAGTTTTTAACTGATATGTCAAAGCTTGGTTCTCAATCATTTCATCTTTTTGCTTTGCAATCTCTCTTTTTAGACTCAACACTTCGACTGACTCATCAGTTTTAGTCTTGTTATCATTGGGATCATTTTTCTCAGCTCTGACCTTCTCAAATAATCGAGCGAGTTTGTGATACTCATTTACCATGTCATGCAATGTGGTAATGAGTTTCTCACGAGTGAAATCAGTAGAGTCAAATTCGAATACCTGTTCACTTGTTGACTCCAGTTCAGCATTATCTGCCATTAAGCATTTGACTTCTTCTTTATCATCAGTTGAACTGGTTGGGCTTTCAGATTCTGATTCCTCACTGTCAGTTTCTGCCCCTTTTGACTTACTCTCCTCGGCTAGAAGCACCTCATGTTTCTTTCTGAGAGATTTCTTGTCATCCTTGGTTCTTCTTCTATGATCATAGGGCTTCTTTCTCTTTTCAATTGATCCTCGACTGTCCTTCTTTGGCTTGGGACAGTCAGCAATGAAATGACCAGTCTTGCCACAGTCGTAGCAAGCATAAGGTTCTTCTTTGGAGTGATCTTTCTGATATTGTTTCTGGAAGTTTCTTTGATTTCTCCTCATGAATCTTCCAAACTTCTTGACAAACAATGACATTACTCCATTGCCTCAGGTGATCAGCAGATTTGTCAACTGAACAAGTTGGTTCCAGTTTGACAGTAGTTAAAGCAGTTGTGACATTTGATGTAGAAGATTCCCCTTCTCTGGTTTGTATTTCAAACTCGTATGCCACTAGATCAGCAAACAAGTCATGAAGTTCTACCTTGTTAAGGCCCTTTGATTCACGCATAGCCATGGTATTGACATCTCACTCTTTGGGAAGACCTCTGACCATATTCAGTGCTATTTCTTTGTTAGAATGCACATTTCCAAGTGCATTTAGCTCGTTTATAATACCACTGACCTTCTCATCGTATTCATGCATGAATTCTCCAACCTTCATCTTGATATGGTCAAATTTCTGAACGGTAACTGATAGCTTGTTCTCCTTGGTTTGCTTGTTTCCTTCACAAAGCTGAATCAGTTTCTCCCATATCTCTTTGGCAGTTTTGCACATTTTGATTTTGCTGAAAGTGACTTTATCCAGCGTTTTATATAAGATGTCCTTAGCCACATTGTCAAGGTTGTCTTTTCTCTTATCCTCAGTTGTCCATTCCTCTCTGGGCTTCTCAATGCGATGAGGTGCCCCATCAGTTATTGCAACTGCTGTATTTGCCTTTAATATTTTCATGGGACCTTCGGTAATGACATACGACATGTCGTCGTCTTGTGCAGCTAAATGAGCCTGCATTCTGATTTTCCAGTAATCGAAATATTCTCTGGAAAACATTGGAATTTTTTTGAATGAAGACATGGTGATCAGTTTGTGGATAAGAATATTCTGGAACAAGATTCAACTGCCCTGATACAACTTGATAGGATCGATTAATCGGTAAAATAGTGTTTAGAAGTGGGCTTGAATAAACACTCATGATTTTCACAATCTTTTCGAATGATGAGTCAGTTTATTAACAAACCGAAACTCGAAATCTTGTCAGTCGATATCAATCTAGTTAAAAATAATTTGCGGAAATAAACTGACTGATAGATAGAATAAAAACCGACATAAGAACACACAAGATTTTATGGATGTTCAGATATTTCAAACACTCCTATGTCACCCCTTCTATCACAAGGATATGATACTACTAAAAGAATTTGATCAATACAAACTCTTGTACATACCCACTTCAGTTTGGACTTAACAATGCCAAAACTGAAACTCTTAGTTTACAAAATGTTTCACAGTACTCAACTGGACTTAGCACAACTGATTTATTTTAAGATTGAATTTTTAACAAGATAGTTTGTGCTATATGCTACGAATATATCTGATAAGTGTGAGCTTCTAATTTATTTGAATATGAGAGAGAACTTCAGTAGAGTAACAGTAAAATAGATAAAATGGTGAATCGTTGATTGTTATTTTTCAACTACTCTTCTCTGCTATTTATAGGCTTCTCTTCAACGGTAATAATCGATGTAATATGAATCTTTCTATCTGTTGTTTGCCACGTCGATATCTTTCTAACATTCGTACACTGCAGCATTGTGGCGTTCCCACTATTTGTTGCAGTCTGCTTTGTCCTGTTGTTGGTTGAATGTCCTTTTTGTTAACTGATGATATGTACAACTGATAAGCAATAGCTGATAAGCTGACAACTGGGTGTAGCAACTGATCAGTTAGTTGTCTGCGTAAGTTCAGTTCTGCTGGTTCAGTTGCCTTTATTAATCTGCGTATTAATCTTTAGTTATAGGAATATATCAGTTTGATTATTTGTTCAGTTACTTTCAAACTTCTTGATCAGTTAATCCAATCGATTTAAGCATTTGATTTGTCAAACAACCGAATTTAGTTTCCAACACACTGTCTCCAAAAGAATGGATTTACTGCAAGAGATCCTGATGAATGAAGTATCAAACCTCTCCTCGGATGTGCGGATATTATCCAAAAAGGTTAACGAGTTTGACAAAAAGGGGGAAGAACAAGAACAAGGAAAACCAGAGAAATCTTCAAAGATTATCAAGAAGAAATAGTAGACTATTTGGCAGATTTTTGAAGATCATTTTATTCAGTTAGAAGATTCTTTATTCTTTTATTCTTTTTACGAATTTGTACATTGAAAGAGTTATTTTATCTACATTGAGTTCAGTTGATCAGTTTCAGTTCTTACTTTCTAAGTTTTGTCAAACACCTAAAATGAGAAAATTGTTGGAAACTAAATTTTGGATGTTTGACAAACTGACCGTCTAACGGATCTAGAAGAATAATAGAAACTGATCTAATATATGAAAACTATTGGTTGCCAGTAATTGAAGGGTAATACGTAGATTTTCAAAATCAACTGAACCAGCAACTGAAGTACGCAGACAACTGACTGATCAGTTACTACAAACAGTTGTGATCTTATCAACTACATTCAATCAGCTGATCGCTCAGCTGTACACGTCATCATTTATGGATAAAGACATTCAACCGACAAAAGCTGACTTCAACAAGTAGTGGAATTGCCACATTTCAGAAAATCTGCAATGTAAGACTATTAGAAGAATGTTGACGTGATAAGCAACATATAGAAAGCTTCAAATTGTATTTAATATTACCATTGGAGGGAAGCCTATAAATAGCAGATAAGAGCAGCTGAAGAACAAATCTTGATCGTTTGAATCTTTGAACTCTGAGCAACTATCAATTTACTATTCAGTTACTCAGCTGAATCTTTTCAAACATCAAAGCTCGCGCTTATTTTAAAGATTCATAGCTTTCAGTCTATATTTTGAGCTGTCAAACACAAACTGTAATGCTCGATCTTGAAGAGATCAGTTGTGTTAGATTATTTCAGTTCTATTGAGTACTGTAAACAAGTTTGTAACTAAGAGTTTCAGTTTGACATTGTTAAGTCCAAAATTGAAGTTGGTCTGTACAACTGCTTCTATCGATCGAAGTCTTTTAGTGTATATCATATCCTTGAGATAGAAGGGGTGACGTATGAGTGTTTGGAATCTCCGAACATCCATAAAATCTTATGTCTTCTTATTTCAGTTTATATTCTATCTATCAGTAAGTTTGATTCCGCAAATTATTTGTTAGCTGATTGATATTGACTTACAAAATTCTTGAGTATCATTTTATCACTAAATTGACTCATCAGTCCAAAAGGGTTTGAAAACTGTAAGTATTTATTCAACCCCCCTTCTTAACACTTTTTCACCTTGAACTGATCATATCAGTATCAGCAGCCATGTTACCATACTTAGCAGGTAGGAACTGAAAACAAGGTAATCGTGATATTTCCTCCTATAAATAGTATGTATGTTACTCAATTGAGGGATCTTTTCGGATACACACATTCTGGAATTTTTTATCTTAAAGCACTCACATATATCTCCACATATATTGCCATTATCCTTCACCTTAAACCTGTTGACTTAAGCATCAGAGTAGCTACGTCGGACACCCCTCCGGCGCCCATTCACGAATTCATTTCCTTGTTTGCAGGTTACAGTTGAAGCCATATTAGAGAGATATATCTTATCCACAAAATAAATCCACTTACTCATTTTTCCCTTAACAAAACTCTTATCAAATCTGGTCGATTGTCCCGACCCTGCTCACTCAATTCACCCGAATATAATCATTGACGTCGTCTGTGGGAAATTTGAGCTCAAGACTTAGATATGGATCCTACAAGAAGGACGAATCAAGGCACTTTCGGGGCTCTTGGAGATGATGCACTTACCTCTGGACAGGATGGTCATCCGCCTACAGGACCTCCACCTGTTATTACTTTGTCCCCGGAGGAGTTGACTGGGATTATATCTGATACAGTAGAGAAGGCTGTAGCCCGGAGAGATCCTTCTCATCATGCTACACTGTAATGCCCGAGATTTGTATTCTATTAATCTGAGATTATTGATTTGGAATTGATATGATTATAGACGGATCACTACGAGATCAGATTGGGTGAAACATGTGAATTACGTAAAAATTGGACATAAAGTATGGCGCCCGAGCGGTAGTTTTTGACAGCCGGAGCGCCAATGTTGAACAAGCTGAACACTTGGACAGAAGGTTCAGTGCCCGTGCGGTAGTTTTTGACCGCCCGAGCGCCAATGCATAATAAGCCTAGTAATCGGGCAGAACATTCCACGCCCGGGTGGTAATTCTCGACCGCCCGAGCGCCGACCGAAATGGATGAAAAATGGGACACGTATCTTTACATGCAAGTTGGTATATATATATATATGTAAAGTTGCTTCAAATTCAGCAGAAAAAACGAGGAAGAAAACGGAGGTTCAGGGAAAAGCATTAATCCTTGATACTAGAATTCGATTTGCGAGAAATCCATCCGTCTGAATTTCAATCCGACTTCACTACAGTGATCCTCTCGTTATAGGCTTCAACTGGACGTAAGTTTTATTACGTTTTGATATGACTTGAAAATATGTTATTGAAGGAATCGGATAGGATTCATATATGGTGTTTTTGACATGTTAGACATCGTAAAATTGAAACCGGATTGAAGAACGGTTATTGTATGAAATTGTTATGATTTTCAGAATGGAATGAGTTGAGATTGATATTGGTTGATATTTGTATTGCTGGGTATATTGAGATTGTGCAGTTATATCGTTGAAATAGAATTTGATTTAGTTCTGATTATATCCAGTATTGATTTGAGCGGTGTATTGATATTATATTCCTCGATATTGTCATTGTCAGATTGAGTATTGACAGACTTTGAGTTCGAGACGTCGACAAAGTCAGATTAACAGAAAGAAAGGTATAAATCAATGTTAACTAGGAGATCAACTTGAGTTAGATTGGACTTGAGTTTCCCAAAACCACATAATTTACTTTATTGCATTGATGTTTGCAATTGAATGATATTTATATGCTTAGTCTATTGATTTATAGCAAACGTGTATTGACTCATGGGCGGAGATGCCTAGTTATTGGAAGGATATGCCAAGTCGGCAGGATATGCGAAGTCTTTGGCGGATATGCCAAGATGCTAGGATGTTTGGTTTATATCGATGTTTGCTTAGGAGCAGACCGGCTCCTATCGCTGAGATTCGATATATGAGACAATGTCCTGGAAATCAGGATCCCTAGATTAGAGATGAGTCGAGTCTGAGATGACGAGTCACGAGTTTATTTACAGTTTTATACCAATTCATGATTCGGACTTGATACATGTTATTGATGATTGTTTATGCTTTTATATATGTTTTTATATGATTGCATTTATACATTATTTATACTGGGATGTATTTCTCACCGGAGTTATCCGGCTGTTGTCTTGTTTGTATCTGTGCATGATAACAGGTGGGACATGATCAGGGTCAAGAAGAGGATGAGAGAAGACAGTTAGCGTGGAGATCCGAACTTAGAAATAGATCTGTTTCATCACCTGACATGTAGTGAATGAATATTAGTTGTTATAATTTACTGTTGTACAGGACTTGTACTTAGATCTTAATATTTATCTTGTAAATGAAATATGATTTATTTCATATGTTACGTACTATTTTAGTTTTTTAAAAAAAAATAGACCCTGTTTATTTAATTGATCTAAACATTCCCAAAGATGATTACGAAATGAATTAGTATTCGGGTCCCCACATACACAGTCTGAAGGAGAGCAGCAAGGAGAGCAGGAGGTGAGGGAGGAGGAAGTGAGGATGGAGGAGTGGGAGTCCAGTACCGGTTCTAAATCTCCTACTATGGCAGAAGAGTTACAGGAGCTAAGGCAGAAGATGAGGGTTTTGTAGGGACAGATAGGTGAAAGGAACAGTGCTCGAGTGATGAGTAAAGGATGTACCTTTTATGATGCCATTGTCTGGGAGCCTCTACTCGGGCATTTCAAATCTACCAAAATCAAAGATTATGATCGCAGCGCTGACCGAGAGAGCATTTGACCCGGTTCGAGAACATGGCCATGCTGCACTGTTATGCTAACAATATCAAGTGCAAAGTGTTCCTAACCACTTTAGTTGATTCAGCCCAGAGGTGGTTCGAGGGGTTGGCTCCTCAAAGTGTACATTCTTTTGAGGATTTCTAGAAGGTATTCTTGCACCATTTCAGTAGCAGCAAGAAATATAAGAAAACTTCCTTCTGTCTTTTTGAAGTGAAGCAGATCCCAGAAGAGAGTTCGAGGGCCTATATCCAGATATTCAACTGAGTTGCTCTGGATGTTCTTTCCTGTGCCCCCGAGACCAAAACTACTACATTATCTCAGGGCCTACGGGAAAGTGAACTTTTTCGATCCATAAACAAAGAAAGCGCCCAGGGATTTCGATGACCTGTTGGCCTGAACAGAGAAGTATATTGATATGGAGGAGCCACAGAGGAGAGAAAAGGGTGACCGGATGTCTAGACCTGAGGAGAGAGGATTGAGAAGAGGTAATACCGGACATTTTTCTCATCGTGTGCCCTTGAAAATTACCATGGACCGAGATGTCCAGGAGTGTAGCAGAGACATGCCTCCCCCTCAACAATTCACTAGGTCCGAGAAGAAGGGATTATGTACCCTTCATAAAGTGTTTTATCATAACATTGAGAACTACCGGACGCTGAAGAGAGATTATGTCTCACCTGTTATCCCGGGATATAATCCACCTAACAAGAGTCCAAGATTGCCACCATGGAAAACTAGACAGTTAGGAGATAGTACCCGGGAGGTCTCAAGAGATACCGTGGTAAGAGGAAGAATTCGGAGCCCGAGAGAAGACAGAGGTATTCAAAATGAGGAGGTTCTACTGATGGTGATTCCAATCGAGCTCGAAAGTCAAGGAGCAGGAGATATTGTATGGAAGTGGAGGGAATGAGAAGGAGTGAAGCGGTTATTAGCTTTGGCCCGGAAGATCTTAAGGGCGTCAATCTTCCCCATAATGACGCCCTGGTAATACAAGCCTGGTAGCAAATTATGACATCATGAGGGTTTTTATTGACTCGGGCAGCTCTGTGAACGTTATTTTCAAGGAGACCCTCGTACAAATGGATTTACAGGGGTACCAATTGGAGACAGTGGAAACAACACTTTTTGGCTTTCCTGGCCATACTGTCTATCCCGAGGGAGAGATTGTCCTACCCTTAACTCTGGGCACTCGGGATTTGAAGAAGACTGTAATGACAACTTTCACTGTTGTGGATGCCCCATCATCTTATAATATTATTATGGGGCGACCGACCATGAATGAGCTAAGGGCTGTAGCATCCACATACCACCAAAAGATTAAGTTTCCAGTGGGAAGCCGAGTGGGTGAAGTCTAGGGAGATCAAACTTCTTCCCGAAAATGCTATGTGAAAGCGGTCCGAGTGGACCAGAAGAAGGCTCGGAGGGAGGAAGAAGGGAGCAAGTGGTGGGGAGGAGGTGGAGAGGATAGTAGAGAAGGGAGAAGTCCAGTTTGCGGCAGAGGAGGACCAAGAGGTGGTTGAGATTGGGATAGGCAAGGAGATACGGGTTGCTCGAGACGTTGACTTATCAACCCAAGTCAATTTAATAAACTTTTTAAAAACTAATGTCAATGTGTTTGCCTGGTCCCAGCAGGAATTGATCGGGATCTCTCCCAGGGTAGCTGAACATCATCTGAACATCCTCCCAGGATCTCAAGCTGTAAAGCAGAAGAAGAGACACTTTGGTCCCGAGAAGGACAAAGTAATTGATGAACAGGTCCGAGATTTGCTGCAAGCTGGCCACATTCGGGAAATACAATTTCCTACCTGGCTCTCGAATGTGGTGCTGGGAATGTGGTGCTGGTACAAAGGCTACATGGAAGTGGAGGATGTGTGTTGATTTCAGAGATCTCAACAAAGCTTGCCCCAAAGACCATTATCCCCTGCCAAGAATTGATTAATTGATTGATTCCACCTCTGGATATGAACTGCTCAGTTTCATAGATACTGACCAGGGGTATCATCAAATTCTCCTGGCCAAGAATGATCAAGTTAAGGCAAGTTTCATTACCTCTGGAGGCATATTTTGTTATGTTGTCATGCCTTTTGGATTGAAGAACGCAGGGGCCACATATCAGCGTCTAATCAACAAAGTATTTGAGAAGCAGCTGGGAAGAAATGTAGAGGTGTATGTTAACGACATCCTGGGCAAGTCTAAGGAAGTTTCTAGTTACATTTCTGATTTAAAGGAGACTTTTTCCACTCTTGTGCAATATGGGATTAAGATCTATCCAGCCAAATACATCTTTGGCATAAAGAGTGGTAAATTTTTGGGTTTTATGGTCACTGACCGGGGAATTGAGGTGAATCAGGAGAAAGTCAAGTAGTAATGAACATGTCATCCCCTTGATCTTTCCGAGAAGTGGAGAAGCTGACCAGGAGAATTCCTTCACTTTCTTGGTTCATATCTCGATATCCATTCTTCCAAGTCCTACGGAAGGCGCAGCAGTTTGGGTGGGACGAAAAATGTGAAGTGGCCTTCCAAGATCTTAAGAGTCACTTGACAGAGCTTTCTGTCTTAGTGAAGCAGAGCCTGGAGAGAAATTATTTGTCTATCTGTCCACTACTGAGTATGCTGTCAGTTCAGTACTTATAAAGGAAGAAGGCTCTGATCAGAAGCATGTATATTATGTCAGCCATGCTCTTAGAGGCCCCGAACTCCGGTAAACTAAAGTAGAAAAGATAGCTCTGGCTTTGGTTATGACAGCCCGAAAATTGTGGCCTTATTTTCTGTCGCATCAAATTATTGTGCTTACTAGTAGTCCTCTCGGGAGGATTATGACTCGTGCAGAAGTATCTTGAAGAATGATCAAATGGACCGTGGAGTTGAGAGAGTATGATATTGAGTACCGACCTCGGGTTGCCATCAAAGCGCAGTCTCTGTCAGATTTTCTGTCCGAGAAGATCCAGCCTGATGAGGAGGAGGTTTGGAGAGTTTTTGTGGATGTGGCGTCTAGCCTTTCTGGACGTGGGGTGGGAGTAGTGATTATAGCTCGCCCGGGAGAGAATATTAAATTAGCATTAAGAATTAACTCCCGGGTGACTAATAATGAAGCAGAGTATGAGGCTGTTTTAGCCGGTATTCGAGCTGCCCGATAAATTGGAGCTTCACAGATCATTTTGTACTCTGATTCATAGTTAATTACCCAACAGATAAAGGGCATTTATGAGGCTAAGTATGACAAGATGCTAACCCATGCCGAATTCTTTGTGTATTGGAGCATTGAGCGAATTCTCCGGGATGAGAATGGGAAAGCAGATGATTTGGCTAAAATGGCCGCCTCCTTATCGGAAGTCAATACCTGGGAAGTATAGCATGTTACCCGACTGATTCTTTCCATGGATGAGGAGATATTGCCAGCACCAGAGGATACTTGGATGACATCCTTGATCAAGTTCATTGTCAACAATGAATTACCTGAAGATAGAACTCAAGCTCAAAAGATCAAGAGACAAGCTCCCAGGTTTGTTCTCTTATAATGTTTTGTTCATGAAATTATTTCAGGGACCTCTGTTAAAGTGCTTCTCTATGGGAGAGGTGGATTATGTCCTCCGGGAGATTCATGAAGGGCGTTGTGGAGGTCAATCTGGGAGGAACAGCATTGGCTCAGAAAGCAATGCTTGCTGGATTTTGGTGGCCCGATATTAGCCAAGACACTGCTCGAGTGGTCCAGGGGTGTGATGGTTGTGAACATCATTCTAATTTTCAGCACAACTCGGCCACTCTTATGAAGCCTATTTGGGCATCTTGCCCCTTTGATCAGTGGGTTATGGACATTGCTGGTCCTTTTCAGTTTCCCGGGCTCAGAAGAAATTTATTTTGGTGGCAGTTGATTATTTTTCTAAATGGGTAGAAGCCAAGCCCTTGGCCGATATTATGGAGAAGGAAGTTTTGAAGTTTATGTGGAAGAATATTGTATGCGATTTTGGAGTTTCCAGGAGACTAATTTCAGATAATGGGAGGTAGTTATAAGGGAAAAAAGATAACAGCGTGGTGCTAGGAAATGAAAATCACTCAATCTTTCACTTCTTGCTTATCCTCGAGCAAATGGTCAAACAGAGATTGTAACAGAATTATTGTGCAAACCTTGAAAACTAGGCTACAGGGCAAAGGAATAGACTGGGTGGAGGAATTGCCTAGTGTTCGTAATCTGATATATGGTTCTGAAGCAGTTCTTCCTATTGAAATCGGACAATCTTCGGCCCGGGTAGAATCTTACCCAGATGATAATGATAAAAGTCGGGCAATGAGTTGGATCTAGTAGAAGAGAAAAGAGAGCAGGTTATGATCCGAATGAAAGCTTATCGAAGCCGGGTTATAAAATCATATAACAAGCGAGTCTGAATCCGATATTTTCAAAAAGGTGATCTGGTGATGAAAAAAGTCAATCCAGCCGGAGATGTTGGAAAGTTCGAAGCTCAGTGGGAAAGACCTTTTAAGATAACCCGGAAGGTTAGTTCGGGAGCATATTATTTAGAGGCTACTCAATGACGCTCTCTCAAGCAACCGTAAAATGTATTTCATTTGAAAAGTATTACGCTTGAAAATTTTAATTATTGTTTGAAGATATAAAGAAAGTTCTTTTCTTCTCACAAAGTGTATGAGTATTATAACTTGGGAGGTATAAAGTCCTGGTTAATCTATAAGTCCCGGGACATGTTTTCCGGCACAAGGCTCCGAACCTGATAGGGGATCGATTAAGGTGTCGGTTGCACAACGGAAGTTTCAAAATTTAATTTTTAGCAAGAAAACCGAACACCTCAACTATAGTGTGTAGCAAACACAAAACACAATATGACATTCATAGGGTGTTTAGAAAATATAACTATCAATCTTAAAAGATTGATGTAATAGCTCCAACTTAGTTGATAAACAACTAAGCTCTTCAAAGATGACAATCTACAAGCTTCACCTTTCTTTTGGACTCCTTTCTTCAAATTAGGTCCACCACTAATAAGGTAGATCCACTATAATTTTGCACTAGAAAAATTAGAGCATTTTTCTTTTGAGAAGTGTGTGCTTTCATCAACAACTGAAGAAGCAAAAATGGAGAGAAAATAGAGTAAAATTTCGTCCATTCTATGTGTAGGAGAGAGGGAGGAGAGTTTTTCTTGGTTGTGCAAAAAGTTGAAGCAAAAAGGTGCATGTGCATGCCATGCAATTAACTCAAAAGATGTCTCCAACCCTTCACCTTCCTAGCATGCTTTTTACTTGGGATTGTAACAATTACAAGGCTATGGACTTTAATTTAAATGTCTCAAACATATTTCAGCCCAATTAAACATTACTTGATTTTACTCGAGCCCACTAGTTTAATAATTATTTCTAATTGGGCTCTACAAGGCCCAATGTTGTTTAATTAATCCAATACTTGAATTAATTTAATTATTTGGACTCTACTAGATCTACTAGTGTTTAATTAATTCAACATTTGAATTAATTTAATTTAGTCCATAATAATGTATATGAAAATCACAATTTCAAATACATTACTCGTTTGGCCAACTTTTAATTTAGGAACACTTTCTCAAATTAAAAGTTACATTCTCCTTATAGAAGTCATACTTCTTTTTTTATTTACGCTTATAAACTCCTTTATAGGCCGTTCAACACATTGAACTATTTTACTTCTCAACGGGATTTAGAAAGTTAGCACTTGTGTGAACCTCAATGGTTCTCTGATACAACTAACCGTGGGTTCACATCTCCATGTGATTCGGACTAAACATGTCCTTATACGAGCATACCCCAATTGCTCCATTCTTACTTATAAACTCCTTGATAACAAGAACGTCAGAACTCAAGTCTGATAGTACCCAACCAATCATGTTAAACGCCTAGCAGCATCGCTTACATGATTCCCTAGGTATCAAATGATAGTGCCTGCAAGAACCATTCAATTATGGTTAGCGTACAGTACGGTCCCTTCAACACATATATCCCGACCGATTCGACAATCATTGGTATATCGAGCGTTGTTAATGAATCGATACTATGTGTCATGTTGTAGTTGCATCGATGGTGTAATCAATGAAACCCCTTTCATAAATAACACCATACTCTGATCAAAGATTTCATACTACATACACATAGGATATCCATACCCGAAGGTAAGCGGTGAATCCCCGACTACAATGCATCGACTCCTATATGTTTCGACAAAACACCCAACACCCCATGATAGTCGGTAAACAAGTCAAAGTGTAATACTAGCACATAGAGTCTCAAAGTTGTCCCGGGTCATAAAGACTAATGGTGTACAACCATAAACTAGGACGTTTCCACTCGATAAGTGATAACCACTTGAAAAGTCTTTTATGGAGGTTTGTTCAGTGCACTCTACCAGGATCACCTATCTGCATGATCGGACATCACAATGTCCCCTACCAATGAAACATGGTACTCACATCGCAGATACTAGTCTCGAACTCGAGCGGCCTATATCCTTCTTAAGTATTCCAAATATGAGTTTCACGATAATCATCATATGAGCATCTCATATTCTTTCTACTATTTGTATATTCAAGGGCTTTATCTATGCAACTAGCATGGGTATACAGATAAAGATGTGCCAAAATAATAATTTCAAATATTATTAAAATAAAGATCGTTTATACATAGAGTTTCATTGTGAACACTCGGACAACACTTGGCTCGACGGCCACCAACTCTAACAGAACCTTGGTTAACAATAAGCTCAGGGCTCTACACCATGGCTTGGGGCTCCGCACCTCGACCATTCCCATGTCCCGGGATAGGATCCCCGGCCCAAGGCTGCGTATATTGGTTATTAATAAGCCCAGGACTCTGCACCCTGGCTCGGGGCTCCGGCACCTCGACCATTCCAAAGTTTCGGGACAAGATCCCCGGCCCAAGG
Source organism: Primulina eburnea (assembly GCF_022965805.1). Classification (NCBI taxonomy): domain Eukaryota; kingdom Viridiplantae; phylum Streptophyta; class Magnoliopsida; order Lamiales; family Gesneriaceae; genus Primulina; species Primulina eburnea. The sequence goes on from NC_133107.1 coordinate 14,817,108, forward strand.
CTCCGTACCTTGGTTATTAAGAAGCCCAGGGCTTTGCACCCTGGCTCAGGGCTCCACACCTCGACCATTCCCAAGTCCCGGGACAGGATCTCCGGCCCTAAGGCTTCGTACCTTGGTTATTAATAAGCCCATGGCTCTGCACCCTTGGCTTGGGGCTCCGCACCTCGACCATTCTCAAGTCCTGGGACATGATCCTCGGCCCAAGGCTCTGTATCTTGGTTATTAATAAGCCCAGGGCTCTCCCCTGGCTCGGAGCTCCACACCTCAATCATTCCTAAGTCTCGGGACATGATTCTTGGCCCAAGGCTCCGTACCTTGGTTATTAATAAGCCCAGGGCTCTGCAACATGGCTCGGGGCTCCGCACCTCGACCATTCCCAAGTCTCGAGACATGATCCCCGGACCAAGGTTCTATACTCTGGTTATTTATAAGATCCAAGGCTCCGTAACCTGACTTAGGGGATTTACACCTCAATCATTTACTGAGCACCGGGATCTTTATTCAGCTCAGAGCTCCACATCCCGACTAATTATTTGAAGTTACCGGATATTTTACAACACTTAGAAAAATTTTGAGATTCAGAAGTAGTTCATGGTTAAGCTGTTCTAAGTCCGGTTATATTGCAAGTGATATTCATATGGAAACAAAGTATATTAAAGAGAAAATGAACTTTCATTAATGAAAGCCCGAATGCCAGGAGTGCAAGGAAATTAAAAGAAATAAAATAAAAACAAGTACAAGCCTATTATAAATCTACATGGCTTGACCACGGCTGCTCATCCTCTGTGGGGTCTTCATTCTCCTCTTTGACATCCTTGGAAAGGGATGCTATGACTCAGTCGAAATCGAAGAAGTTTTCCCTATCCTCAGGCAGAAGCCCGGCTTCTTCAAATTGTTCTCGGTATCTGTCAAAACCTGTCTTGAAGAGAGGATAGGCCGGATCTTCGACGACCACCTTGAATTCGAGAGACTGGAGAAAAAAGGCCTGCCACATATCTATGTTGTATTTGACACAGTCATGGTCCTCTCAGCTACCTCCGCCCGGCCTTTTCCAGCTACTGGTTGGCTTCGTCCAAAGAAGCGCGGAGGCCAGCAAATTCTTCTTAATGGGCAGTCCGAGCCCGGGCAAGCTCTCCTTGATCCTGCTCAATAAGCTATCGAGCAACCAGAGACTGATGGTTCTTTGCAGTAGCTGCTGCAGCCACCTCTTCAAAGGCTGACCCCAGCATTTGAAATACCTGTCCAACAAAGGGTTAGCAAAAAAAAACGAGAGCAAGAAAGAGGAGGGATTGGAGAACTTACGGATAAAAGCCGGTTTGAGCCCTCGAAGAATTTGGCGTTAGGACGGGAGCTCTTCAAGAAGGCCTCCTCAACAGGTTGTTCAGTCTGAAGGGGCTCGTGGAGGCTGTTCAGTCTGAAGGGGCTCGTGGAGGGGCTCCCTACTGAAAGATATTAGCCCGGGTAGGCTGTTCAGTCAGAAGGGGCTCGCTGATGGGTTGCTGGCGAGGAGTAGCTGATTGAGTGGCTTGAGAGGTGCCCTGGTCCCCTTCCTGGTTACTCTCAAGCAGTATCAGCTCCAGGCTTGTTATAGCCTTTCACTTCCTCTGAACGAGAGGAACGTGGTCTTTAGACTCTTCATGGGAATCTGCTCGGGCCATTTCCTGTTCTAGCTGAGTCTCCACTCGGGTAGACTCCTTGGCTCGTGCCGCCTCCTCTTCAGCCTGCTTCTTTTTCTCGGCAGCTGCCCTTCGAGCTGCCAGTTTCTTTTCTTTGGCCACCTTCTCGGCGGCCCATTTCCTAGCGAATGCCTCTTGCACAAAACTCACGTACGGTTCTGGAACGGAGATTCTTTTAATTGAATGTCGATCGTAACAGGAGTTATCTGCAAAAGGAAGGAAGCATGGTTATTGAAAATATAGTACGCAATAAAAAGTAAGTACAAAGGGGGAAGATTAAATTACCTGGTTAAGCGCCCGAGCCCGCGACTTCATCAACTACCCGATCTAAGGGGTCTTCAACCCGAGCACTCAACCCCTATGATACTAAATTTTCCTCAGAAATGAGGTTGGAAGAAAAAAAATTTGACCCTCCACCAACTCTTGGTTTCAGGTGTATGGCTCCTCGAATTTATAGGACCGAGGAAGAGTAGGTTGAGTAGGAAGAGAAGGGAGGAAGCCGGTCAGACAAGAAGAGGGAGCTTGGAGTTGAATTTTAAAGTAACGTTCTTTCCATCTCTTCTGAGAAGAAGGGATATTATCAAGGAATCGAGATTTGAGCTGCGCAGACACGGAGAAGGCGTTGTCTCCCAACCGACAAACAAAAAAAATAGTGAAGAATAAGGGGGTGATTAGAAGGTTGTGCATACGGAAAATGACGTAGGCCGAGGTCATAATCCGAAAGGAGTTAGGGTGGATTTGGTTGATAGGTATACAAAAAATTTGACAACCTCGATATAGAAAGAAGGAATGGGGAAGCGAAGCCCATTCCTAACCTGTTCTCGAAAGAAGGTGGTGAAACCAAGGGGGAGGTTGATTGGCCCCATCAGAAGGGTGGGGTATTAAAATTTGAAAAGTCGAAAGGATGGAGCCAAGAGTCCTAAGCTCCTCATCCACTTTCGAGCGCTGAGTGCTGCTCATTGAAGTGAACCATGGAACTCCCGGAGTCTTAGATTGGGGGAGGGGGGAGAAAGCCCAGGCTTTACCCTTGCCTTCGCTCTTTTTCAGAGCTCGGGAGGGCCAGGCAGAAGAGGGTTTTGATTTTTTGGTTTGAGTTTTGAAGAAAACTGGGTATAAAACGTTTTGGGGAGGGAGAAGGAGTTGAATCGGAGCGCATCGTGGTGTACTCATAACTAGATGAGCCTCGCGCATTTGCTTCGGAGGTAGAAGAGGTATAATCAGATATTTTTTTAAAATGAAAAATGGCAGAAGGTGGATTGAGCGAATGATTGGTGGATGGAAATTCGTCGGAGTGAAAGAGCGCCGCACGTCGGAGGAGTTGAGAGAAATCTTGAGAGAATTTGAAATTTCAGAAAGTGACAAATGAAGAGGGGTCGTTGTTTTATATAGGCGATGGGGGTATGATCTCCACCATTGATCTAAAGGCGAGTCGAACGATCATGAGGCGTTTTGGAAATTGTGCGGGTATATGAAAGGGCGTGCACAGATATCGAGGCATGTCAAACTTATCCTATTCTCGTAAAACAAAACGTGTCGGAATTTTTAAATTATAGGGCATACGTCATCATGACATCAACACAACTGACCGAGAATACTAAACGACAAGAATATTTAAAGACCGGGAAACTAGAGCTCCCGGCACCTCATCCCATATTTGGGATATGTGAAGCCCTCGATGCTTTTATAGTCAGGATTGATCATATTTATTATGGAGTCCAAGCATGACTGATCGGGACAGCGAGTAGGACTCTAGCCCGACTATTTAAGGGATGGATGGTGAACCACCCATAAGAGGCCGGGTCATGGATGACCCAGGATATTAAATGACTAGCCCAAATCAGAGCCAGTGTACAAGATGATTTCTTCAGAAGCCGGGCAGGTGGATGCCCGGGACATCTTCTCCCCGAGTTACTAAGTGCCCGGGCTCTCATAAAAATTCCAGGGAGATTTTCTACCGAGGCTACCTCGAGAAGCGAACCTCAATTAAGTGTATCAGTATGGGCTATCTTATGCTTGTCATTCATTATTGTCAGAACTATAGGGGTTTGACGTATCAAAGAAGTCATCAGAAATAGGGTATGGACAGTCATCTTACCGTACTTAGCAGGTGGACACTGAAAACAAGGTAATCATGAGATTTATTGCTGATATGTTTCTCATTTGAGGGATCTTTTCGGACACACATTCTGGAATTTTTTATATTCAAGAACTCACATATATCTCCACATATATTGTCATTATCCTTCACCTTCAACCTGCTGATTTAAGAATCGGAGTGGCTACGCCGGACACTCCTCTGACGCTCATTCATGAGTTCGTTTCTTTGTTTGTAGGTTACAGTTGAAACCATATTAGAGAGATATATCTTCTCCACAAGATATATCCCTTTGCTCATTTTTCCCCTAACAAAACTCTTATGCAATCCGATAGATTGCCTCGATCTTGCTCATTCAATTCACCCTGATTATATAATCAGTCATCCACAAAATTTGGACTAGTTAATAGGAAGATGAACCCATGCATGTTAGAAATCTTGAAACCGAACGAATACCAATATTATTACAAATTCTGACTAACGTTACTCTTTTGCGAAGAAATAATTCAAATTTTAAGCAATACAAATTAACTTGCTATTTTTCACTTTTCCTATATTAACCCAAGAAAAATAATATTTTATATTTAAAAAGGCATGAAGATCTCAAATTATTTCACTCACTGTAAATTTACATTTGGTTTCTAAAACATGCGAAGAAAAGATAAATATCGAGATTAAACATTAACCATAGTAAAATAAGGCATCTTATACGAATCTTAAACATAAAAAACAAAAAAAAAAATACCCAGGTGAAGATGATAAATAAAATAAATATAAATATGAAATTAAATACATAAATTTCTTAATGAGCGAAATTAACGTACCCAGAAATTTTCAAAGAATTTCAAATTAATCGAAATATTTTATATTATACTTTATCAAAAGTGTTATATTCTTGAAATATTAATCGTGAAATTAAAAAACAAATGCTTTCAATTCAATACTTTTTATCCACACTTCAAAATGCTTGAGACATAAAGGAAAGACCAAAAGTGGTAATGAAGGCACACCTCCCTTCGATTTATTTGATTTTTGCCCAAAAAAATTGTCTCGCCCTTTAATATTCTATTAAAAGATAAGTCTCGTTGCATGACTGGGATATTAATAGGTGCAGAATTTTTATTCCAGATCCGTAATTCTTTTATTTTACTTCATATCATAGGGAAAATTCGAGGTTGCTGCATCTATCTATGTGATAACTGTAGGGGCAGATCGACCTGTAAATTCTTGCATCTTAGAGAGCTTTAGAGCAACCTCAACCTGCAAGCCAATAATTGATAAAGTAAGTTGGGTGAGGATGCAGGATAGCGAGAGGCAATCGAATCGAGCAAACTTAAAATATACACTGAAAATAACCATTTCATACTTGGTCATATACAGCGAAAATAAGAATCTCACCAGCGGAGCAAGCGCTTGTTGGGAATCCCTCCCGGTCTTGGATGGATCCTTCTCGTATTGCTCGATGTAAAGGCGGATGGTCGCTCCCTCAGAACCCGTTCCAGAAAGCCGGAAAACCTGGTGCATTATCCCCAATGGATCAGCATCGATAATTTTTATCTTGACAAAATTGAATTGTTTCAAGATGATTTACCAGTCGGGAACCATCTTCAAACAAATATCGGATGCCCTGATGCTTTGCAACAGAACCATCAACAGGATCTTTGTACTCGAATTCATCAGCATCAATGACTTTAGAGACGTCGGAGCGTATTCCGTTCACAATAATACTAAAATTCATGGAGAATTGTTCAGAACTCGTCGTACCAATTCAACAGAAATATAAGCTTACATGGAAAAGAAAGCTTACTCGTTAACTTCACCAAGGGAGGATTGCAACTTGACCAGATAAGCCATAAGTTCCTTCGCACCACCAGCATCAACGTTCTAGAAAATGCAACAAATGTTAGCACACGATTCAAGGAAAATACAATAATGTCACGTATAATACAATTTATTATGGACCAGGTGAGTTTTGTGCATACCTCATAGTCATAACGAGTATAATAATGACGCCCATATGTACCCCAATGTTGGGTAACAATGTCTTCGACGGTCACGAGCTTGTCTCCCGCGAGAATATCCTTGTTCTTATAGGCGAGAATAGATAGCCAGGCCAATACAGCCCAGATTCCATCTTTTTCTCGTATGTGGTCCGAACCTGTGACATCAAGTGTTACATGAGAAACAACTGTGGTAGTCATCTCATTCCGGCCGAGAAAATAAATTGCCAGTGATTCACCTGTGCATTGTGGAGAATAAAACGTTTTTTCTTACCGGTTCCAAAGCTTTCTTCACCGCAAATAGAACACATTCCAGCATCCATCAGGTTGCCAAAGAATTTCCAGCCAGTGGGCACCTTACCAGCAAGAACAGAATCATTATCAGACCAATAAAACTAGTGCATTAAAAGAACAAAATCATCCTGGAAAGTTTATTTAACAAACTACCTCAAAAAATTTCAGATTCAGGCTTGTCGCTACAACGTCAAGAGCAGCTGATGTGGGCATGCTCCTGCACCAGGACTAAATATATAAATTGTGCATTATCCATAATTCACATGCATTCAAGAGCTGAAAAAGACTCGAAATATATAAAAGAACTAGAGTCAAACCTTGCAACTCCTTTTAGACCACCAGAAAAGTAAGGAATGGCTTCTACAGCATTTGCAGCAATGATAGCGACAGAGTCAGACGGAGTCACAAAAAACCTTAGAGCAGCGCACAAGTCAAAAGCATGAAATTATCGTCTGCAAAAACAAACATTAATGTCCAAAGAGTCACCTTTTGCCAAGAATCATATTGCGGTCTGCATCTCCATCAGCAGCAGCGCCAAATTCTGGTGGATCCTGCTCACTGTTTGTCTTACTGAGGCCCATACGTGCGACTAATTCTTTTGCATAGGTCAGATTGGGATCAGGATGACCTCCACCAAAGTCTTCCTGTTCGGATTACAGGGAAAAAGGAGAAAAAATATTGCATCAATGATTCATTACTACAACTATGATTTAGTCAAAAACCAGAGTAAAAGCAAAAAACCTTTGGCACACAGTTCAGTAGAGAGCTTTCATTTGCACCAAGCTCTTCCACAAATATACGTGTCGCATAGGCCCCAGCAACTCCATTAAGAGCATCATAACTAACAACAAATGCAAAATTTAATGCAAACAAACAGACTATTAAAGCAAAAGTGAAAAAATAATCTACACGTCATCAAAACAAGATTACGCATACCAGAAAGTGAATTTTGGAGATGACAGTAACTTCTGGATGGACGGAAAGTCAAAAATGGACCTGGGAAGTATCAGAAAACAAAAGTTGGAATGGAACAGCGATTGTGTCACAAGATTAGGAGAATTTCCATTAAAAAGACAACGCTGATATCAATTTCACGGGGAAATCATCATAGCTAAAAACTGGCATGTTTATTAATTTATTATTAGAATGGGCAATAATCTGATAGACTTCCAAATTATCATTCCCACTCAAAAGATATTATGGAACGTACGATATTTTTGTATAAATTTGGACAATAGCAGGAAAATACAAAGTTCAAATAATTTGAAAAGAACATACTTCATCAATTTGACATATTCGTCGGCTGAATCAAAAACATCAACGTCAAACTGCCCTTCCGGACCAGCAAAGCTAGTCAATCCTACCCTAGAGATATCCACCTGCGATGTAGTTTGAATGTCATGAGAAAATTGTTTAATTATGAAAATTCATACATATGTGTGAGTGCAAGTTCATGCATGAATGTCTGTATGCACAAATGGATATGAGTTCCAAGAGCTAATACGTCCGGCAGCCCTTCGGAGATGAAGTATTCCTTTATTGTAGTAGTGTTCTTGTAGATCTTGTCAGTAATTCCTTCCGGCGCAGGTCCACCGTTCTCCATGTTGTATTTTATTCCAAAATCCTGTTAAAGAAAGATATAAATATGGAATCAAATAATTATCTAAGGCACATGAAATATTGCAACAACATGCAGTTAAAGAACGAAAAATTCAGATACAGAAAATTTCAGAAATAGCTCCACAGCCATCCCCTCCTGCAATGATAGGTGCAAGAATGAGTCAAGGTATATACCGGCAGACTACAAGCTCTTATTACACAGTTTTCTTTGGTAATTTGTAGAAAATGAAAGAAAATATTGTAATTAGTGTCGGAATATTTGATTGATATTTATTCTCGCGGTTTGTCTCCTAATTAAGGTTAGACCGTGAATGTCATATAGAAATAAGTTTTGTATATATAGTGTAGGGTTGTTTTGTGATTAATAATTAAGAGTAAGATTATTTTGTACCTAGTCTCAGATACCCGCTGCAAACTTTGCGAGCATGTCAAAATCGAACGAAGACCAGAGTACAATATCTTCGGGCTAGAGTGGTGGTACGAAAGGTGCTAAAGCACCAAACCCATATCCTATGAATCATATTGGGTTCGAAGGCTCCGTTCAATTGACCATCTATAAGTTGAATGACAAAAATTATTTGGAGTGAGCTCAGTCAATCAAGCTTGACATTACCTAACGTGAGAAATGGCAAAGCCTGCCAAAGATGATCCAAAGTGGATAGGCTAGAAATCTGAAAATTCCATGGTAATCGCGTGGCTTGTTTCATATCCACCGCAAAAGAGGTTTGGGAGGCTGTTCGGGAAACTTTACTCTGATTTGGATAATTCATCCCAGATATTTGACTTGAAGACTAGACTCCAGCAGTCTAGACAAGGAGAAAAAATTGTCATCGAATACTATAAGAACTGGAACTGGATCTGGCAGGTGACCGGGTATATTTGTTTTGGGCAGGGCTTAACCGTGACTTCAATAAAGTTAGAGGAAGAATTCTGGGAAGAAATCCTTTGCAATTATTAAGTGAAGTGTTTGTTGCAGTAAAGAGGAAAGAAGGCAGAAGGAAAATCATGTAGAGCGAGAAGGCATCATCAGATTCAGAAACTTCAGCCCTGTTCAGCAAATATTTTCCTACTGCACCTCAAAACAGATAGCATATTGTACAGCCAAGATAGGGAGAAATTGTGTGTGAACATTGTAAAAAGCCCTGGCATACTACAGAAACATGTTGGTACTTACATGGCCAACCACCCAACTGGAAACCAAAGTCTTTCAGACAAAAAGGTAGTTGGGGTTTCAAGGGCTCATCAATCTGAACTGGAAGAACAAAACCGCGCTGAAAAATCTTCGGGAACTGCTTCTTTCAATAAGGAACAATTAGAATAATTGTATAAGCTTTTTCAATCCACACCTTTTTCACAATCTACTCCAGTGTCTTGTTCCATAGACCATAAAGGTACTGACTTGCGATCTACTTGTTTTAATCTTCCCACCCTATCTATATGTCCTTCGATAATATACTCAGGTGTTAGTGCTACTAATCACATGGCGGGATCATAGTTGTCAAGGGCGCAAGGCGCACCGAGGCGCACAAGGGCCATGGAGCCTGAGGCGCGAGCCTTACCGAAGCAAAATGCACATTTTTTTATTTTTTTAAAAAATATATTTATGTTAGAATAAATATTTTAAAATATAAAATAATTAAGTCACAGTGTCACTGAAAACAAAAAATAATTAATAAGTTTACAGTAATTCGTAACATGATTAAATTCTTCAATTATCCAAATAAAACTCATCTTCTTCCATCGTCACATCAGAGTCCCCCAGAACTTTTGGACTTGTATTGTAGTGCCCAAATTCAGTACACGTATAACCCATGCATTTAATTAATCATTAAAGTATTTACTAAATTTTAAAATGAGTCTTAGTAGTGCATGATTTATTTAAATGCATTATTTTAAATTAATTATGTTTATGTGATGCACGTTAAAATGTTTTTCGAGTTTCATGTTTCAGACGATTATTCGAGGCGGGATCGAGGAAAAGACTGGGGACGATTATTGTCAAATTAAAAAGCGGTATTTTTATTTTATAAGCTAGGAAGGGGCATTTTAAATAATTTATTTAGTTTAGCATTTTAAAACTTTATTTATGTGTTTAGTGATTTAAGAGGTTAAAACTTTTAAAATTAGCATTTTTGGTGTGCGTTATTTTACTTGAGGGATTTTATTAAAGTTTAAAGAGTGTTAGTATTTTAATTAGTAGTTAATTATTTAATTAAGCATAATTTACTCCCTAATTACTAAAACACACGCGCACACACACTTTTACACACACCTGTACACAACTAAACACACACACTCACTTCACATTCAGATTTTATTATTTTTTAGAGAGAAAACCTAGGGTTCCTCAAGCTAGAGCAGCCGCCCCCTTCCCTCTTCGATTTCCAGCAACTTTTCGTGTATTTCTCTGAGGATTTTAGTACCACGTTCGTCCCGGATCAAGCCTCGCTCCGTTCCCGCATCGGTATCGTTGTTTCGGTAAAGTTTATCATCAAAAGGCACGTATAATCTCTCTATTGCTGCGTCGATCATGTCATATTATGTGTTGCGTTGTTTTATGCATAAAAATTTATGTATGATGTTAATAGTTTGAGCGGTTAATCGTTTGGATCGATTTTGAAGGACAATTTTTAGATCTAAATCACGTTTTTACTGTTCTCTTAAAACTGCGAATTTTCGGTCGCGAATCTGAGAAAACTTTCAACGTGAAAAATGTAGAATTTTTCGATACCTTCGATTTGATTTAAAATTCGAAATTTTTGGACGAAAATTGAGTGAGTTATGACGCTTTTCGTGGGACTGCTCAAACTGCGTTTTCAAAAAATTATGTATTGATATGTTCTCGAGATTTTGTTGTTGCAGGCTTCGTTGGGGATCGACGGGTGATCGTTGCTGCGTATAGGTATATTGATAATGATGTTGGGATGGTCTTTGACGTTATGTTTCGCGTCGTTAGTGTAACGCCCCAGATTTGACGACTGTCCTCAGTCTCACTGTACCAAGACGAGTCTTTCCAGCGTGCTTATGTCCTCACTCACACGCACCCTAGGAAACTTCCCAGGAGGTCACCCATCCCAAAATTGCCCCAAGTCAAGCACGCTTAACTTTGGAGTTCTTATGTGATGAGCTACCGAAAAGAAGATGCACCTTCGTGATATGAGTAGTACCAATCAAATCTTTTAAGCCCTCTTCAACTGTTCAGTCCATTACATTGCCCAGTCTCGGAATCCCTCTCATTCCCGTGTGGGTCGGTTCATTCATGTTCCCTTCACCTAGAAGTCTGCCAGGAGCCGCTCATTGTCCGTGCAACTGATGGCACCGGCGTTCACCCCCCGCCCTCTTCGGCCCCGGGTCTCACATGCCCACCAGCTTCCGCTTGGTTCGTCCCCGAACCACACCGTACTAAGAGAGGTCGGCTCTGATACCACTTGTAACGCCCCAGATTTGACGACTGTCCTCACTGTACCAAGACGAGTCTTTCCAGCGTGCTTATGTCCTCACTCACACGCACCCTAGGAAACTTCCCAGGAGGTCACCCATCCCAAAATTGCCCCAAGTCAAGCACGCTTAACTTTGGAGTTCTTATGTGATGAGCTACCGAAAAGAAGATGCACCTTCGTGATATGAGTAGTACCAATCAAATCTTTTAAGCCCTCTTCAACTGTTCAGTCCATTACATTGCCCAGTCTCGGAATCCCTCTCATTCCCGTGTGGGTCGGTTCATTCATGTTCCCTTCACCTAGAAGCCTGCCAGGAGCCGCTCATTGTCCGTGCAACTGATGGCACCGGCGTTCACCCCCCGCCCTCTTCGGCCCCGGGCCTCACAGTTAGGCACATTAGAGATCGAGTAGTCGTAAAACTATTTTGTTGTGTCAAAATTTAAGTTATGAGTTTATGGTGTGGCGTGGGGTGCGTCGTCCCTTGGAGATGTTTGGGACATTTGTGGAGTCGATTCAGTGCCATAGTCTCCTAGGATGGGTCTCGAGGCGTTGTTCACCATTTGTGTAATCTAATTCGAAAAGTATAAGCTTTTAAGTTGCGGAGTCCAGTTTACTCGGCGCCCGAGCGGTAACTTTCTGCCGCCCGAGCGCCATTCCTTCTGTTCGAATGTTTTTCCCCGTAGCCTTAGCGCCCGAGCGGGATTTTATTACCGCCCGAGCGCGGACCCTAGCGCCCGAGCGGTAAAGTTTCACCGCCCGAGCGCCACCCCTTCTGTCCAAATAATCTGTTCTTTCTTCTCTTCAAGTTCTAAAAGTGAGTTCATGTCTTCTATGGTTGAGAAATGTTCGCACGGCATCTTAGAGTTTGTTTCGGGGTTTGATGTCCTGGTTAGTATGTTTAAACGAGGTCAAATCCCGAGTGATCTAGAATGTCATAAGCTATTTATGCACTTCGGTGGTGAGCTCGAGTACCTACGTCTAAGTTATGCAAGTGTTGAAATTCATGTTAGTGTGCAGCAGCGGCCCCAAATGAAATCCAACGAATCCCTCAACGCCAAGTAAGTATATTGACGTGCAAGAAAATATTTTTATTTTTGAGGTATGCTAAGTGTCTTGTGACCAAATTATGAATGGGTTTGGAAGTCGGTGAACGTGGCCGATGACCTCTCCACCCCGTTAAATTATGAACGGGTTAGATCGTGGTTGGAAAGCGTTAAATTATGAACGAGGACCAACCAGCCCGTTAAATTATGAACGGAGATCTCATGTATGTGGCAAGTGGATACGTCCTTGTCAGCCCAGTATTGTGGTTTGTCTGATCAGGCGTTTATTATGTATGGGTCACTTGCTTTGAAACATGCCTCTACGCAAAATGAAGTCATGTATGTTTAAGTATGATCAAGTATGCAAGCATGCTTATGAAAGCTTTTAAGTTATGGCACGTCTATGTATGTATGCAAGTTCAAGTTCATTTCAAATCCAAGCTTCAAGTATGTATGTTCTATTTTAAAGTTGCATGCGATTTTATAATGTATTATTTGCTATTCGCAGTTTATACGTGTTGAGTTTTTAGACTACACTAAACTTGATCGATGCAGGTGAGGATGTCTATGAGGAGACAGGAGGTGGGGACCAAAGAGCAGGCTTGGACTGAGCGGGAGGCTAGACCCGAGGACCGCCCACGTTATTTTAATGTTTTTATGCAAGTTTAAAATACTCTGATTTTATGTTTGATGCGAGATGCTTTGAGCAAACTTTTCTTTTAACAAGATTTTTATTGGTGAATGGATGATGTAGTGACGACTGTATTGATTTTATTTTCGTATTCAAGAAATTTTTTAATTTTTCCGCAAATTTTAAGTAGTAAAAAGTACGGTTCGTTACATGTATTCTTCTTGATATTCATAATTTTCTAGATCAACATCAATTTCTTCTTCCTCTTTCCAAAAGACGTGAAATCGCACATTTTCTGGTTGTTTTAGATGTAGATTCCCTCACCTTGTTCTTTTGATCAGTGCTCACTTTTTCCGATTCCAGTATTGGAGTGTAAGGGTGGCTAGGGAAAACGATTGGCATTGCTAAGGAAGAGGCCTTTGCTACTTTGAGGAAGAAAGTCACCCACGTGGCCAAGCCCAATAATCTAGTTCATACCAAACTCTAATTATAGTAGCGATGAGGTAATGATTTGAAACCGTAGATTACTGACACCCAAATTTTGATTATTTGAAGCATTTGTTTCCAAAGTTATTTAGTAATAAAAATTATTTTGTTTTCCAATGTTATATTTGTCAGTTTGCCAAACATCATTGTGCATCATTTCTTGTTCATCCGCATCAAGCATTGAAACCCTATGCAATTTTTCATAGTGATGTGTAGGGACTATTTAAAACGAGAAAACGTTTCACTTTTATTGATGATCACACATGTTGGAGTTGGGTTTTTTTGTTGATAAATCAGAAGCCCAACAAATTTTCAAAAATTTCTATGCAATGATTGAAGCACAATTTCATGAAAAAGTTCAAGCGTTCAGAAGTGGTAATGGGAAAGAATATTTCACTAAACTTTTGGGCCAATTTTTTCAAAAAAAAAGTATAATTCATCACAATTCTTGCACTCAAAACCCACAACAAAATGGAGTAGCAGAAAGAAAGAATAGACACCTTCTAGAAGTAGCTAGTTTACTTATGTTTGCCACTAATGTACCGAATACTTATGGAAGGAAGCTATTCTCAGTGCTACATATTTAATTAACAGAATGCCTTCAAGAGTGTTTTTAAAACTTCCTTTCCCATGTCTCATTTATATTTTGATTTACCTCTCAAAGTGTTTGGTTGTGTGACTTTTGTTCATGTGCATCATCATACTCGTGATAAACTAGACCCCCGTGCTGTAAAATGTGTGTTTCTAGGATATTCTCCGACCCAGAAAGGGTATAAATGTTTTGAACCCCATACAAAAACGTTTTTTTATCTATGGATGTCACATTCTTTTAATCTAATTTTTTTTCACGTCCTCTTCCGGGGAGAGTAAGTTGGAAGACTCGATATTTGATTTAGGCTCAAAGAATGCAGACAGAACTGAAGTTTTGGTTATAGAAACACCTCATGTAGTGTCAGAGCAAAATCTTGATACTAAAACACGAGTTGATGATGATAAGTTGTTTGGGAAAGTTTACAACTTTACAGGAGGACAAGACGGTCCCAAAGTAAGCAAGACTCCACAACTCCACACGACCAAGTGTCTGAACCAAGGACATAAACTGAAGTCCATACTCATTTTTACCCAATCCAGATAACGTACCAAAATCCACCTCTAACATACTAGACTCCTCTATGTCGTTAGAACATCTTATTGCACTTAGGAAAGGTGTTGTAACTTGTACTCAACACCGAATCTCAAATCACATGTCCTACAAAAATTTATCAACACCCTATTCAAGTTTTATCTCTCAGTTACAAAGTGTGGATGTTCCTAAGACTATACAGGAGGCTCTTAAGTGTTCCAGAATGGAAGAAAGTTGCCCTTGAGGAGATGAATGCACTGAACAAAAGTGGAACATGGGAAATAATGCATCTACCTGATGGAAAACGAATAGTGGGATGCAAATGGGTATTTATTGTGAACAGGCAGGCATATATTAATAGGACTCCTTACAAGCGTTGTTTCTATCTACTATTATCTAAAAATAAACAAATTCAGATGGATCATTGGAATGTTATAATGCAAGACTTGTCGCTAAGGGTTTTACACAAACATATGGGATTGACTACCACGAGACCTTTGCACCAATTGCAAAACTGAATACTATCAGAATATGGTTGTCCTTGGCTGCAAATCTTGATTGGCCCCTATATCAGATGTATGTAAAAAATACCTTCCTGGATGGAGATTTGGAGGATGAAGTGTTCATGGATGCTCCACCAGGCTTCGAAAAACAATTTTGAGAACAAATATGCAGATTAAACAAGTCTTAGTATGGACTAAAGCAGTCACCACGGGCTTGGTTTGATAAATTCTCGAAATCAATCAAGAAGCAAGGTTATGTTCAAGGGCAAGCCGACCACGCAATGTTTGTAAAGCACACTAGAGAAGGTAAGACGACAATCTTAATTGTATATGTTGAAGACATAATTCTCACAGGAGATGATGAAGAGGAAATAACCCCTTTAAAGGAGGCCTCGCATTGGAATTTGAGATAAAGATATGGGAACCTTGAGATATTTTTTAGGGATGGAAGTTGCTAGATCAAGAAAGGGAATCTATACATCCCAAAGAGACATTAAAGAGTGGATGCAGACCCAGTGATGTACCCATGGATTCAAATCAAAAGCTAAACTAAGTGTCTAGAGAAGAGAGTGGATGCAGACCCAGTGATATACCCATGGATTCAAATCAAAAGCTAAATGAAGTGTCTAGAGAAGCTTCTGTTGAGAAACAAAGATATCGACGTCTTGTACTTAAACTTATTTATTTGTCCCATACATGTTAATGCGGTTTAGGCATACACTGATGCAAATTGGGTAGGCTCTATTTCTTATACGAGGTCTAATTTAGGGTGGGTACTGTACTTTTCTATGGGGTAATCTTGGGTCATGGAGAAGTAGAAACAAAATGTTGTGGCTCGTAATAGTACAAAAGCTGAGCTTAGGGCTATGGCGAATGGAGTGTGCGAGTTACCATAGCTAACGCTAGTTGAAGTTAGACTAGGAAGTGCCAATGATGTTATTCTGAGACAAGAAGTCAGCAATTAGCATCGTGAATAATCCAGTATAACATTATCGTACAAAGTATATGGAAGTTGATAGACACTTCGTCAAAGAAAAGCTTGAAGAAGGAATAATTTATATACCCTTTGTTACATTTGGACAATAGATTGCCCATGCCTTAACAAAGAGTCATTTCAAACCAAATTTCGAAGATTTCATCTGCAAGTTGGGCATGATAGATATCTTTACTCAAACTTGATGGAGAGCGTAGGAAAGGAAAGAAAATATTGAAATTAGTGTCAAAATATTTTTAATAGTTATTCCTTATGGTTTATAAATGGATTAAGGTTAGATTGTGAATTTAAAATAGAAATAAGTTTGTATATATAGTGTAAGGTTGTATTGTGATTAAGAATAAGATTATTTTGAACCAGACATATGGTGTCCCAATTGTTCTTGTTTGTCCTCAAAATTATCTCTTAAAGAGCGGACCAATTACACACCCAACTGAGCATAAGAATAAGTGTAGAGCCCAAAATCATTACACGTAACTAATGTATTTATTAAATTGTTAAATTATTTATTTAATTTTAAAATGATTTTAACGATGCATGATTTATTATTTGCATTATTTTAAACTATTACATGTTTATTTGATGCGCGATAAAACGTTTTCTTGAGTTTTATGTTTCAGGCGAATATTGGATGCGGGATCGGAAAAACAGACCGGTGATGATTTAGACGATTTATTAATAATGTGATATTTTATTTCAAGTCAAGATAATTGGTTTTTTAAATTATTTATGAAATTTAAAGCATTTTAAAGCCTAATTTAATTTAGTAGGTGACTTTACAATTTTAAAATTTTCAAAAATACTAATTTGAATAGTTGGGGATTTAAAATTTTGAAAATTTGACACATGTGTATTTTATTAAAATGAGGGGTTATAGTAAAGTTAGTGGTGGATTAATAGTATAGAATTAGTATTTTAATTAACCTATTAATTGGTTATATCTATTTTTATTAGTCTAATTAAGCCCCTAATTAACCCCCTGATCACCGCATATACTCACTCACACGTTACAACACACACTCATCGGCTTGCACACACACACTTTGTAAATTTCTTTTTGAAAGAAAACTAGGGTTCTTAAGTTCCTCCAGCAGCCAACCTCTTTCCCCTACGATTTTTCAGCAGACCCACGTTTGATTAGTAGCAAGAAATGTGCCACAAGTCGTCCCGGATTGGTTCTCTCATCTCCTCGCTCAATATTCGTCGTATCGTGAGTATAAATCATTAAGGCACGTATAATCTTTCATTTTTCCGCATCGATCTTGTCATAGTAAATATTTTGACGCATATTGTGTGTAAAAATCTGTATATGTTATGCAAATCTGCTGTCATTTCGAATCCTGCGAATTTTCGATCGGTTTTCTTGAAAAACTTTCAACATATAAAAAAGTGTAGTACTTTTCGATATCTTCGATTTGACAGTAAATTTGTAATTTTCAGACAAGAGACGAGTGAATTATGATCATTCTCGTGTGACTGCTCAAACTGTGATGCTATCAAAATGTGTTCATGTTTTCTCGAGGTTTATTGGTTGCCGGCTTCGTTGGAACCGCCGGGTGGTCACTGCTGCGTTTAGATATGTCGTGTGTTGTGATCAGACGTTATTTGGTGTTTTGTTTCGGGTCGGAAAGGATTTGGTTACAATAGAAGTCGAAGGGAAGCGAATTATGTTGAATTTCGGGTTTATGGGATTGTGACGCGTTGTGGTTGCATGTTATTGCTTGGGGACGTTTGGGGCGTTTGTATGGGTTTGAGTCGATGTCATAGCGTCCTAGGATGGGTCTCGATGTGTTGGTTCACGGTCCGTACGATTGAGTTAGGAGGATTAAGCCACAAGTGTAGTGATTTCCGCTGGTTTACCATTGTCATAGGTACACGTACCCGGACCCGAACCTGGACACGGGGTCCATGCCATTGTTTCTTTCGAAGTGTGAAATTCCAAAGTCTACACTGACTCAGACCCGGTTGTGTACACAAGTTCTGTGTCTTCCATTGCTTGGGAAATGTTCATACTCCATATAAGGATTGTTTCGGGGTCGATGTCATGGTTTAGTATGATGATTAAACACGGTCAAGTCTCGAGTGGTCTAGAAAGTCCTAAGTTATTTAATTACTTAGGTAGTGAGTACGATTGGTACGGTTAAGTTATGGAATTTAAGTCGCATGAATATTGTGTTAGTATGTGCAGCAGTAGCCAAGCGAGATCCAATGAAGCCCTCAACGCTATGTATGAATATTCGACGTGCAAAAAAAAAAAAGGTTTTCTGTTTTTTAGGTATGGGTTTGGAAGCCGGAGAACGTGTCCGAGGACCTCTCCACCCTGGTAAAGCATGACCGGGTTTTGATCAGAATTGAGAAGCGGTAAAGCATGACCAGGGACCAATCCACCCAGTAAAGCTTGACAGGGGATCTTATGTATGTGGGAGTGGACGTTCGGTCGAAAGGCTGTGATGACCCCTGCCAGCCCAGTACTGTAGTTTAGTCTGATCAGGCGCATAATGTTATAAGTCACTTGCTTTGAAACATATCTCTACACAAAATTATGATGATTATGCATGTTTAAGTATGCACGTTTATGAAATGATGACACATCGATGTTTATGTAAGTATGTTCAGAGTTTAAGTATGTATGTGCTACTTTAAAATGCATGTGGTTTTACTATGAATTACTTGCTATTCTCACTTTATACGTGTTGAGTCTTTAGATTTACTAGACTTGATCGATGCAAGTGAGGACAAGAACGAGGAGGCGAGAGGTGGGGACCAGTGAGTAGGATCGGATTGTGCGGAGGACTAACCCAAGGACCGCTTAAGTTTTCAAGAATTTTATGCATGTGAAATTCATTTACTTTGATTTTAATGAAATTACTTCATGTTGTTTAAACAAGTATTTTTTGCAAGCTCGTTTTGATTGTGACATTGATAACACGGAAATAGTTTGTACTCGTTTATATTTCAAATATTTAGTCAAACATTTTATTTATATTTCATTTTGAAAGATTATTACTTATTTAAGAAAAAATTTTATATTTCGCAAATTTTACGTAGTTTTAAAGTACGGTACGTTACAATAAGTCAATGCATGGATGAAAATCCAAGGGGTATAAGTGATGTTGCCCATTCTAGGCCACCCTTTACTATTGCAAACCTTTCTATCCCAGCAATGTTCACTTGAAGACTAATTAGCCACGCATTAAATTGATCAACTTTTAAGTCAACAAAGGGAACCAAAATTTGAGGAGTTGGCGGCTTTAATTTTTGGTTGAGCTGTCAAATTTATTATTACAAACAAAAAATTGAAAAAGAAGATAAAATTCCCATTTGTGGTTAAATGCAAAGATATCAATCAACATAAAAGGGATGTTGTATGCTAATGAAGAAGGCATTTGCGTGCCTCATTTTAAAAATGGTGGATAAAAAATGAATAGAGTAGAAAACTGAGTACATTGACTACACTTTGAATGTACTGAGAGAAAATAGACATACTGTCACGCCCCGAGCCCGGGCCCGCACCTGTGTGACTGCACAATAGGCCCCTATAGCAACTAATTTGTATTCGTCCTCACTTTATAAAAATGATTAACTCAAGTTGCTATAGAAGTCCATTGTAGCTCATTATAAACTCATTTTGAATCTTTAATTTTTTTACCATGTGGGACGAGGTATCACATTCACCCCTCCTTCAGAACGCAACGTCTACGTCGCGCCTGACCCCTCGATCCACCAGCGCCGAGAATCTAGAAATGACTCTTACAGGTTCAAGAGCTAGCTCCCGTCATGTAGCACTTTTCTTCGAAGGTTTAAGAGGTGGCTCTCATGCACATAACATTTTGCCCTGCATAGCACTTATTTTCTGGTGTTCCTTGCCCGTGACCGTCTCTGATACCATCTGTCATGCCCCGAACCCGGGCCCGCACCTGTGTGACATGCGCAATTGGCCCCTATCGCAAAAATTTCGTATTCGTCCTAACTTTACGAATGAATAACTCAAGTTGTTATAGAACTTCATCGTAGCCCATTACAAACTCGTTTTAAATATTTAATTTTTACCATGTGGGACAAGATATCACACATGTTTTCAAGTTTCAAACATTTTCCTAAACAGAAGTATTGAATATATCTTACACGGTCAATTTTGGCAACTGTTTCCATAAATTTGTCATCTTCCATGACAACATATAAAAGTGGGCAACAGTAGCCAAAAACAGTTCAAGAAAATAGTCACTTTCTTCAAATATCAATGACTACAGCACATAAATTCAAGTGAAATTCGATTCAAAATTACAGACAATAATGAAAGAGGCATTAAGATATTTCTAATATATAATTAATGAAACACTTTGACAAGACAGAAGACATGGTTTTGGTCTGATAGTATGGGTCATCGTGATTAGATCTCATGAGTTCAATTAAACAGACATATGTCCATTTCGAATATCATCTGAAAATGCTTCAGGACATATAAAGCATATAGAAAGCCCGTAACATCAAGAACATACCTCATAGGGCCCACCTGGGTTATGGCTTGCTGTCAGTATAAATGCCCCAGTTGCCTTGGATCCCTGCACAGGTTTCACAAATACTTTTCAAAAATTACATTTGTGAATGTATATAAAAATTGGAGAAATGGTTCCATGTAGGTTTTTCAAGTTGTTGCTTACATCATGGCCTACTCTTTCACGTACGACACAAGATACGGCAGGAGTGGACAGCAATCCATTTTGACCAACCCAGATACGCCTTACTCCAATAGCAGCAGCCATTTTTATAATGATCTACCATTGGGTAAGGAAAAAAATCATATTAAGAATCTCATTACAGAGGAAAATCATAATTATCCAAAACCCAGATGTAAAGACACTTAATTTATTACAACAGAATCAATAAATTATCATCATAAACTATAAACTTTACAGTTCTGAAGCGACACAAAGACATCAAAATTAAATCTCTTGATACAAGTGAACCAAGAAAAAATTATTGCTTTAGCTTAGGAAACACTCTCATTATTCAAAACCTTCAAATTTAAAGAACGCACAAGAGAGATGCTCTCCATCTAATTAATTGTTCCATTTTTTTAATCCAAAGTAATGACTTGCGTATCTTAACTTCTCAACAATGTGAGCATGGAGCTTTGATAAGTGCAAGCTTTGCACTTAAATTACCCAAGGAATTGGCATGAAAATGTGCGAATATCGATGAAATTTACGTGTTTTGGTAGTTTTTATTTCGTTCGCTAGAATCAAGCATGAGAGCATAACGTACGACCAACGAGGAAGTGTGGAACAGAAGACACTCGCATCCGTGCGGGTTGATCATTCCAGGGCAGAAGCTCGCGCGCAGCTGCGCAGCATCTTGCGAGCAGATGAATAATCCATAGGCGGAAGTGCGCAATCCTGCAACCGGCGCGGGCCCAAGAGGCGCAGGAAACAGAAGAGCGTGTTGTGCAGCTGCACGCGGAGGAGAGGAGAGAGTGGAGTCGCGATCACCTGCGCGGAAGTTCGCGCACCAGCGCGCGACGCAAATCTGACGGGCTTTTTCTTAGGCTTTCACAACCATTCACGCACTTATAAAGATCGAAACCCTAGCCACAGAGAGAGGAGAGCCACAGTCACACACAAAAATATAGAGAACAGGAAAGAGAGCGAGAACGAATACGAAGAGCGCATCTATCGGGGAAGGATTCGCAACTCTGATTCAATTCTTCTTCCCTTCTTCTTACTTAATTTTAGTCTATTAGTGATGTTGAATAACATGAATTTATTTTCTCGTTTTTCATTCATGAACTAATTTATTAAATCTAGAAGACGACGTATTTTGGTTATTTATGAATTGTTGATTTATATATGCGAATAACTTCTTTGTTTATTTATATTTTCCGGATCTTATTACTTTCAATTACTTGATCAATAATTAAATTGTCATATTTATTTGAGATCTATCACTCGAGAGAGAGATTTTCAATAAGTCCGTAGGAAAATATATCGTTGGTATTTGTAGAGTTCGTAAGGATTATAACTCCAATGAATAAATTAAAAGAATTATTGTGCTATTGAAATTATTTATTGTTTGATTTTTAATAGGGATATTGAAATTGACTTTAGGTATCTAAGCACAACTTGGGAAATGGATTAGGAATAATTGAGAATTCTTAGACAGTAAACGGGTTGAAATTATAAATATAGATGTCAATGATAATTTAATATAGCGAAGACTAAGTGAAATCGTACCTCTAGATTCTTATTCTCACTAATTTTAAATCATTTGCACGCTTTTATTAATTTTAGTTCATAATTAACAACAAACATTCTATTAAATTTTCTAAATAAAGTCTGATTATTTTAATTGTGTAATTAATTTATAACTAAATTGCACTCTCTGTGGGATCGATATTTTGCTCTACCGAGTACTACACTTAACATTGTACATTTGCGAGTAGCAAAATAGTGCAACAAGTTTTTGACATCGTTGACAGAAAGTGCACTAATTAATTTTAATATTAATATCGCTAAAAAATTAGTCTAGACTTTAATTTAGATATGTTTTTTTTTATTATCGGGTTTTCTATGTTACTATTTATGCAAAAACCTCAGAGCCTCGACTCATTGCTTTTTGACCCATTGAGAAAAGCACGAAGAGAAAGGTTAAATCAATGGCTGAACACATAAAGAACGAAAACCCACTCCCTCTTGTGGTGCTTATCAGAGACCATCTCAAACCGGTGATCAACGCTCACTACTCTGGCATAGCTCGTGGAACGATAAATGCTAACAATTTCGAGCTAAAGCCAGCACTGATTAACATGGTTCAACAGAACCAGTTTGGGGGAGCAGCAACTGCAGATCCTCATCTGCATAAGAGGACATTCCTGGAGATTACAGACACGGTAAAGATTAATAACGTTCCCGATGAAATTATTAGATTGCGTCTGTTTAAGTTTTCAATCAAGGATCAAGCTAGAGGTTGGCTCCAATCATTGTCGCTAGGGAGCATAACTATTTGGCAAGAATTGGCTACAAAATCCCCTGAAATACTTTCCACCTGCCAAGTCTGCAAAGATGAAGATCGAAATCAGCAGCTTCCGGCAAAACGAATATGAGCAGCTGTACGAAGCTTGGGAGCGTAAGAAGGAACTGCTCAGAAGATGCCCAAACCATGGATATCGAAACTGGGTGCAGATTGATTTGTTTTAAAACGGGTTGAATGGCCAGACATGGACGACAGTTGATGCAGCTGTTGGTTGTACAATATTTGCGAAATCTCCTGACCAAGCATACGACTTGCTTGAGTAAATGCCTATCAAGAGCTACCAGTGGCCCAGTGAGAGATCGGGATTGAAGAAGACGGCCTGATTTTATGCAGTGGACCCCATCACTTCACTTATTGCACAAGTTTCCGCAAACTGCCAAACTCGCATCAATGAATAAAGGCCAATATACATCTGAAGTAGCAACTGTGGTTACATAAGAAGGGCCAAGCATGGAAACATCACATTACGTCAATAATGGCTATCGAGGTAACTCTTTTCATAATCAATACCATCCTAGCTTACGTAACCATGAGAATTTTCGTATGATAACAAGAAGAAGTTGAATCCTCAGGGGTTCAATGCACAAAAGGTAGAATGCAAACCATCGCCTGAGGACTTGGTCG
Organism: Primulina eburnea; assembly: GCF_022965805.1. NCBI lineage: Eukaryota > Viridiplantae > Streptophyta > Magnoliopsida > Lamiales > Gesneriaceae > Primulina > Primulina eburnea. The sequence continues at coordinate 14,840,666 of NC_133107.1, forward strand.
ACTTGGTCAGTACTTCTGTGAGTGAGTCTTCAAAGAGGATAGAGCGGAGAGAGACTAGGCTTGACGACCTAGAGACGCACACGGCCAATGTTGGCACTTCTTTGAAAATCCTTGAGTTGCGGTTGGGCAGATAACGAGGCAGTTTGCGCCTCAATCTTCATGCACAATACCAGTGAACGTCGTTTTCATACAGCATGAGGAGATTGGAATGGCAGAGGGAGAAGACGAGAAAGTTGAGCCCACACCCATTTGGGAAGAATAATCAACTCCAAGAAAAGGCATCCGAGGTAAGAAAGGTAAGGAATGAGATTTGGATCAATGCATTGATATTTCCTTACTTCCCTACCCACATATTTATGTGGTTGACTGCTGAGTTTCAAAAAAAAAGTCTCGAAGATTTCAAGAACCTACGAATTAACATTCATTCCGCAGATACGGCGGAAGTGACACTTACCGAAGGAGCCGATGAGGAGATACAAAGAAATTTTTCACAGAAGCTACAAGACCTGGAGAAATTCGTTATACCATGTGCAATAGAGGGCCAAATGGTGGGAGAAGCTATTTGTGATTCAGGGGCGAGCGTGAACGTAATGCCAAGTTCTCTGTACGATAAACTCATAGTTATTTAGGACACAAGGCGCACTAAAACGTAAGGGTACCCTGGAGCCTACAAGACGAAGTACGCGCTTTATCGAAGTAAATTGCATTTGGAAAAATTTTAAAATTCAATATATATAGTGATTTATACTACAAATCTATAAATTACATAAATTTGTTAAAAGTAAAAATTTACGATAAAAAGTAAAAATCTCAAACTCACAAAATATATTAAACTACACACTTTATAAATTTACTACATTCAATTGTGTTTTTTTTCACAAATTGAGAGACCTATTTATAGAATTTCTTTGGAAATAATCCAAAAATAAATACATCATTACATACATCATCACACATTAATTTTCAATATTTAAAACTCTTATTTTCAACATTCAATAATTTCAACCCTCATTTTCAACACTCCCCCTTGTGATGATGATCATGATACAATGATTGTTCTCATTACGTGTTTTTGTAATGCCTCGTTAAAAACCTTCAGAGGAAAAACTCATTGGGATAAAAACCATAGTAAGAGAAAATGAGTGTAATCACGTAAACTCCTCCTCATGTTAACACAAACGACTCTTCAAAAATTTCGTAGATTTCGCATCTCAATATTATATATATGATTTCAAAATATTGTCGTAAGAAGTGCCTCAGTGAAGAAATCTGATAAGTTTTCACTTGATTGAATGTAACGAATATCAATATCTTTATTCTTCTCAAGCTTTGGGTGAATGCGAATATATTTGGTGGAATATGTTTAGTTTCGTCGCTTTTTATGTATCCTTCTTTCATTTAAGTAACAAATCAAACATTATCTTCATGTAGTGTCACAGGCTTCTTGTCGAATGATAATCCGCATGAGATTTGGATATGTTGGGTCATTGATTTTAGCCACACATTCACGGCTTGCTTCATGTGTGCAATAATCTCAGCGTGATTTGGTTAAGTTGTTACGAGTATTTGTTTCTGTGAACGCCAAAAAATTGCAGTGCCTCCACGAGTAAATAGATATCCGGTTTCGGAACGTGTCCTGTGTAGATCAGATAAGTACCGGCATCAGCATAACCAATTATACTTTGATTGGTATCTTTTGAAAACAAAAGTCCTAACTCTGTCGTTCCTCGTAGATAACAAAATATATGTTTAATTCCATTTCAGTGTCTCTTTGTTGGATATGAGCTAAATATTGCCAATAAATTTACAGCAAAAGATATATCAAGTCTTGTACAATTTGCAAGATACATTAAATATGGTACTTCTGGACTAAGAATAACTTCTTCATCTTCACATGGACGGAATAGATCCTTTCTATGTTTAATGATCTAACAACCATTAGAGTACTTAAAGGATTTGATTTATCCATGTTAAAACGTTTAAGGACATTTTCTGTGTAATTTGACTAGTAAACAAATATTTCACATTCTTTTTTTTCAATTTGCAAACTCAGAAAATACTATGTTTTTCCAAGGTGCTTCATTTCAAATTCTTCCTTCAAGCTCAACACAACTTGAATTTTTTTATTCGTACGAATGTTGTTTAAATAATCAACATATACCGCAATAATTACGAATCCGGATGTTGATTTATTAATGAAAACGCAAAGGCATGTTGAATTGTTTACAGATCCTTTTTTCATCAAGTGTTCACTTAGCCGATTATACCACATTTGGCCGGATTGTTTTCATATAATGATCATTGCAAATTCACAGAATAACATTCTTTGGGTTTTCATCTTTGTGCTACAGGTATCTTAAATCTTTCGGGGATTTTCATATATATATTACTATCGAGTGATCCGTAAAAGCAAACTGTGACAACATCCATAAGAAGCATTTCTAAATTTTCAGATACCGCCAAACTAATCTAATACCGAAACGTAAATGCATCCATAAGAGAATATATTTCTTCATAATCAATTCCAGGTCTTTGAAAAAAACCTTGTGCAAGTCGAGCTATACTATTTCATTTTTCTGATTTCGCTTTCCAATAAAAACTCGTTTGTACCCAACATGTTTTACACTTTCAGGTATAAGGACTATAGGTCCAAAAACATTACGTTTATTTAACAAATCCAATTCAACCTGGATGGCATCTTTCCATTTTAACTAGTCCTGTCGATTTTTACATTTACCAAAAGATTTTGGTTCATGATCTTCATTGTCATTTATGATGTCAAATGTCATATTGTACGAAAAACATATCGACTTCTTTTATATCTTTTCGGTTCCATATTTTTCCAATATTAATATAATTGATAGTAATTTCACGATTCTCATCAGTTTGTGGTACTAACAGAACATTTTCATCATCATTTATTTCTGCCGGAATATCATTCTCTATTTTGTGATCATCGTGTTTCTCTATGCTTTTTCTTTTTCGAGGATTTTTATCCTTGGAATCGATTGACCTTTCACGCTTCCAGCGTTTTATGACATCACGAGTGTCTTCAATTTATTTTTTGGAATTTCAATTCGAGCAAGTGCATTTACAGCATGTATATATGATTTAATTACCCTTTTTGTATCTGCAAATGCATCTGGTATTTGATTTGATATTCTTTGCAAATGCACAATTTGTTTTACATCTTTTTCACATTGTTTAGTTCTTGGATCCAGATGTAACAATGATGATTGATGATGTATACCATGTAATTTAATTTTCGATATTTTTCTTTTCTCCTCAGAACTTACTCATCAAAATGACAATCAGCAAAACGTGTTGTAAACACGTCACCTATCTGAGGCTCAAGATATCGAATGATTGATTGTTTATCAAAACCGATATAAATTCCGATCTTTCTTTGAGGTCACATTTTTGTTCGTTGAGGCGGTGCAATATGCACAATATACCATACATCCAAATTCTCAGATGAGAAATGTCTGGTTCTTTACCAAAGTCCAGTTGCAATTGGGAGTATTTATGATATGCACTTAGTCTGATGCGAATTAATGCAGCAGCATGTAAAATTGCATGTCCCCATAGGTCTAGCAATCAATTGTAGACGTTTAATCAATGATTCAGCTAATCCATTTTCTGTATGTACATGAGTAACAGGATGCTCAGCAGTGATTCAGATTGACATACAATAATCATTGAAAGTCTGTAAAGTAAATTCACCAGTATTATCAAGTCTAATTTTCTTGATCGTATGATCGAAAAATTGATTCCGCAATTTTATTATTTGAACAAATAATCTTGCAAATAACCACATTATGCGTTGATAATAAACATAGATGTGACCATCTGCTTGAGGCATCGATCAATACCATAAAATATCTAAATGGTCCACGTGGTGGATGAATTGACCCACAAATATCACCCTGAATGCGCTCAAGAAAACATGGTTGATTCAGTTTGGATTTTAGCTGGTGATGGTCTTATAATAAGTTTTCCAAAAGAACATGCTTTACATTGAAACTTATTACTTTGAAAAATCTTCTGGTTTTTCAGCGGATGACCATGTGTATTTTCTATTATTCTTCGCATCATTTTTGAACCAGAATGTCCTAAACGACCAAGTCAATTAATCAGTATTGAAAAATAACCAACTAACATGTTTGATTCAATTGGACTTATATGTGTATAATGCAATCCAGTCCATTGGTAATTTTTCAACTACATATTTCTTTCCTGATTTATATGTGTTAAGACATATATTTCTTATTTCCTTCATTTATTGTCTGAGTACCATACCCATGGGAATATGTCATGAAAATCAAAAAATTTCTTTTCGATTGCGGTGAATACAAAGCATCATTTATCATAAATTTTGTAACATTAGGTAACAAAAAATGTGTTTTACCACAACCTTTGATCAAGTCTACAGGACCTGATATTGTATTCACCGTTGTTTTTGTTGGTTTTAGTTCCACGAAATATCTTTTATCTCAGAGAATAGTTTACGTTGTACCACTATCAGGTAAGCAAACATTCATGGGATAAGTTCCTTGTTTAGCTTTGTTAATAGCAGTTTGCATATTTGAACTTCAAAAAAAATATGCAATAAAAAAAATTACTGACAATACATATGTAATTCATTGATAAATATAAGGCATATCATATTTGTACAATAAAACGGTCTCTGTGTTCAGTGAACTTGGTCTCTTTTTCTTTTCCCTTTATTGATTCTTTATAGACCTTACAAAGGTGTTTGGGGCTCGACAAATACGAGACCAATGTCCTGTTGTGTCGCATCTAAAACAGGAAATTTCAAATTATTTTGAGTGATTTTCATTAACACTCATGTTCTCATGACGTCTTTTTATTGGGTGGTTCGTGACCCCCTTTTGAAATGAGTTCTAGAAGTAACTATCTCGATTATTTTCAAAACCACAGCCTCGACAACGACCACAACCACTTCCACTTCCACGTCCACGACTACGACCTCGACCTCGACTTTGAATTTGATTTTGGTTTCCAGGTTTAAATTCATTTTTGCTTAGCATTTACTTCTAGAATGTTGTTGATCCAGTAGGTCGAGACTGATGATTTCTCATTAGCAACTCGTTGTTCTTTTCCACCACAAGAAGACATGCTATAAGTTCAAAATATCTCCCAAATCCACGCACTCTAGATTGTTGTTGTAGAGTTATATTTTATGCGTGAAAAGTGGAAAATGTTTTTTCGAGCATTTCCGTCTCTGTAACCTCAAGTCCACAAAATTTTAATTGCGAGATTATTCGATACATCACCGAATTGTAATCACCGACTTTCTTAAAATCTTGGAATCTTAACATATTTCATTCATCACGGGCTGTCATAAGTGTAACTTCCCTTATATTTTCAAATATTTCATTTAATCTTTTCCATAAAGCAAGGGATCTTTTTCAGTGAGATATTCACATTTTAATCTTTCATCAAGATGTCGACGCAAAAATATCATAGCTTTTGCTTTTTCTTGAGATGATGAGATACCATTTTCTTTAATGGTCTCATTTAAACCCAATGACTCAAAATACATTTCTAAATCGAGAGTCCATGACATATAATTTTTTCCCGTAATGTCGAGCGCAACAAATTCGAGCTTTGTCAAATTTGACATGGTAGTACTATAAAAATAACAATGCATGTTATTAGTTAAGTTCAAATCTATTAATATGACAATACAAAGTAACAGATAAATTATAAGTACAAGCATTCTTAAAAATAAAGAAAAAACATGAGGCGGATATTCTCGGATAAATAAAAGACTAGTAAGTATAATAACCAAAATAATTATAAAAAATAACCTTGAAAGAATCTTCTTCTTCGAAAATTTTGATGAAAAAATTTTTAGGGAGGAAGAGTAAATTTGGAGTGATTAAATGTGTTTGTAAAATCATATTTATAAGGTAAAAACTAGCCATTTAAGAGCGTTACAAGTTTGTATGGCTTGTGTGTTTTCGGTCCATGCATGTATCTCCTTGCATCTCACGTTTGATTTCCTCGTGTAAGGGGTTGCTGACGAGGGCCCTGAGAGGCCATAAGCGTCGAGGAGGAAAGGTTAGTAGGCTGGAACAGAAGCTTGCTCGTGGTAAGAGGGCCAATCGAAGAGCTGTGAAGAGGTGCCACGTTTTTTTAGTGTAGATCGAGCGAATGGGAGTCGCAGCAGTGCATGGTTCGTCCTTGGCCTTGGAACTGACCCACATGGCTCTGTGACAGGTCCTGGAGTGAGCCGTGAGTTGCTGGTGCTGTGGTGGATCGATGGTAGTAAATGGCTGTTGGTTTTGGTGTGCGCGTGGGTTTTGGGTTGTGCAGCGTGTGGTTGGCGAGGCATTATGATTGATTAAGTGGGTTCTAGAGGAGTCTCCTGGGTTCAGTTGGGGCTCAAACTTAGGTGGTTAGTTACTGGACACGTGAGGATAGAAGGGAACCAAAGCATTTAAGAGGTGAGTGATGTGTTGAGAAATAAGTGTACAAGAGAGGGGCCGAGTGGTTTGGTATCTTTCTGGAATTCAACTGTGAGTCTATGGGCTGGAATTGAGGGGTTTCAGGATCTTTATAGTATTCTTAAGTCATGGTTAAAAGTTAGGAAAATTTGGGTGGAATTTCGAATCGATTCGGGTTAAAACCAGGACCCCGGTCCAAGTTTTAAAACGAATCAGTTAAGTTTTAGTTTGGACTCGAGTTTACGTCTAGGAGTGCTTTTAAAATGTTTTGGGATATTTTAAGGAGTTTGGTATGCTTCGGGTCAATTTTAGAGGCCCAGGGTTGAAAGTTGAAACGATAATTCTTGGGTTTCCAGGGGAAAATGGTCATTTTGCACCCGGGGTGAGATTTTGGTCATGACAGTGCCCTGAGCACAAAATTATGATATTTTAAATGTTTATGCATCATGTTTACGATTTATATGAAATTATGATAAATATGGTACATGCTTGGTTTTAAGAAAAAAAGATACGTATATGCATTTTTTAATTAAGTGATGAAAATGATGACACGTTTTTGAAGGAAAGAATTTAGTTATGACTAACACGATGACACGATGATATGATTGGAGATATATTGAGGGAAAAGGCCCAGAGGGAGCCCGTTTACGGGAGAAAGCCCCCGAGGGAGCCCGACGATCGTATTTCCATTGACATGATATGATGATATGATAGGCCCAGACTCAGTTGACGGGTGAGAGTGTTGCTGATGTCCCCCGCCGCCCGGTACCGTGGTTACACGTAGATGGATCCATCGACTGACATGATGACATGATGATACGAAAGTCACAGCTAATGAACAGAATTCAAATTAAGATTTTAACACGTATATGCTGATGCGATGATACATGCTATTACCATGTTTTGACAGGTCACGGTTACGCATACGATATGATAACATGATGAGACATGTTTTAACACGTTATGATTTTACACGACACGCTTATGTTCATGTTTTTAAACTCATGAAATGTATGTTGATTATGCTATTTTTCACTATTTTTTCACTATTGTGTGCTACGTATACGTATGAACATTTTGATCAGGGGACCGGAGGTGCCGAAGACTGAGTACGCAGGCGGGATGTGCGGTGACACGACCAGAGGACCATTATTTTTCCGCATATTGATTCATGTTTTTTGAGAGGAGTTACATATTTTTATATGTTGATGATATTACGATTTTTATACGTTTACGTTTACGTTGATTTTGGATGACTTTAGTTATTTTTAAATTGCGTCATTCTTGTGGGCAAATAAATACGAATATTTTAAATGTTATCTTGTAATTGCGAGCTTAAAAAAATATTTTCGCACTTTTAAATGGTAGACGTTTCATAACCAATAGATGAGGGATAAGACCTATAGATTCCAAAATCTTGTATATCTTAAAAAAAGCATCAACATTCTTACAAATCGGGACTCTGAAACAACCATGCATGGTCCAAACTTTGTTTTTCCGTGATATTGAAAACATCAAGTTGTGCTCATGCAAAGATATGTGTTATCGTGATTTCAGATTATGAAAAAATTAGAGATGTCAAACATTGTATTCAAACAAAGACTAAAAGAACTTATATATACATAAATCATACAGAATTACCATTGACATCAAAAATAACTATCCAAACTATGAATGATAAAAACAGAAAGGGTTATTGGTTTACCTGAATAGCATCCTTTGAGAAGTAGCGACCATCACCCGATACAACAAGGGTAGCACCTGAAAAGAAATCCAAGCTAATTTAGGTACTTACAGCAATTGACATGCATTTAGTTCATGGGTGTATGCCATATAGGTTTGTGTTTGCGCGCATGCGTTGTTCAGAACCAGTTGACACAGACATGTATGCCGCTCTTTCTTGTCCATCGCTCTATTAATAAACCAAATCATAACTGCATTTATACGAAAAGTTCTCTGACAGGAAAATCAAGTCAGATACAATCCAAATCTCATAATGACTAATAAATATCTTCCTCTGATTCGATTTATAAAAGTTCCAAACAGGAGCAACTCAAACCGCCAAAAACGAAATAGAAGTGTAACGGCCAAAACATGTTTGTTTCTCTATGCAGAAAAAGAATCTAAGACTCGGTCAGTAGTAAAAAAAAAACTTGAGTTGAAAAAAAGATTGATATTGGAACGATCGGAAGAGTCATAAGATAAATGAAAAGGGCAGGCACTTTAAGCCTGCGGATAGCCTGTTTATACTATACACAGATTTGAAATGATCATTGTAATTTGTTTCTTTGTGGTTACATATTCAATATAAAATGACCCTAGGAAGACTTCACACCGACATGTTCATATTATTAAAATGAGTATGCATCCAAATGAAAAGAGATGAAATGCATTAACAAGTGTGTGCCAGCATCATATACAGAAAAAGGAAAATTATTCACATATTCCTTAAAAACGGTCGATCATTTGATATGCCTGATAAAAAGTCAAGACCTGTTTTCAGACTGTTAAAATACATTAAATCTATGCTGATCTTCATGTTTTCTAGTAAACACAGCAGTGTCTTTCACAACAGAATATAGACATTAAAAAACTACAGAAAAGGAGATGCAAAGTTTTCTACCTCAGAATTCATGACAATTCACTTTTGGTTCAACTCAAGAACAGGAACAAAGGAATTTGACGAATCACGAATATAATATATATGAATGAAAAACACCAACCTCTGACTTTGTCATCCCCAAGGGCATTAAACGTGGCCTGAACAAAGTTTTGCAAGTAATGTGGTTGCTTAAATACCTTAACCTGAATCATACATGACAACTTTATATCAGAATCAACTATGAGAGAGCATCAACCACTACTTGAGACTAAGTCTAACAAATAAACCACTTTGAAAATTTCAAAAATAAATGAATCGGGGTCCTCTCTTGACATAGAATTGCATAGTAATTGCTTCACCTGGACTTCTCATTCAAAACTGACTGTACCGCCATTCCCAAATAACTAAATACACTTTCTGTTACTAGTTACTACTAATCCATGGAACTGCATATTTGGGAAATTCCCATTGTGATGTTCTGTGATCATAGCAGAAACCACAAGATTCAGTTCATTCCGCGGATGAATTAAAAACTTAGGTATTATGATACTGATTTCCACCATTCTGTATTTGATAATTAGAGCTATTAATTATTTATTTTTCTTTTCTAGAAGATGATCATGTCAATCCTTCTATTTTCCTCTCCATATGATTCAAGACAAGCTCACAAGATAATTCATGACATAAAAACATCATGTAGCATTTGCACCAAAAGAAACTTAAATAAGACAATCCACCAAACAAAAACATGATATCTCACTTTACAACCATACATAATTCGCACAGAAATCAGAGATTATGGCATCATGGAATGAGATTCCACGCTAACAGGATCTATTTTATCCATCTTATGATGCTACTCCATGACGTTAAAACCAATAGATCTATCAATGTTGATCACTAACCCTTAAAAATAACACGCCAAATCTAGTTTTGATGAGCCAATCAAGTCTTTCACCAAAAAGAAAAGAGAAGAAAAGATATACAACACCGTAAGGCTTATTAATCAACAGTAGCCAAGAGAAAAGGCCACATTTTTAAACAAAAAAACAAACAAACGTCCCACAAATCAAAAGTTTCTCATTGAAGTTCATCTCTAAAATAAACACAGCTTCACATTCCCCACAAAAAAAAAAATCCAAAAAACTCGCCTTCTTCCTAAGACCAGATGTCCCGGGTTTCTGGCCATCAAAAGGCGTGGTTTCGACGCGGACAACTTTGAACACCGCCATCTTCACTCAACCTGAAACAGAACCCAAATTTTAACACCAAAAACAAGAAGGGAACACAAATGGGCTCAAGCTAAGAACAGAACACGATCATCAAACTAACTGCAAGAATTCAACTGAATCAGATTACGCACGCGGGTTATGAGAAAGAATCTTTCGGAAAAGGGGTGAAGGGACAAGAAGGTGACGGATTTAGAGAAAGTGTAACGAAGAACATTAATAAAAAAGAAGTCGGGAAAAGCAAGTATATAAAGAGACGATGAAGCGATGAGTCATGGGTGAGAAATGGATTATTCTCGGCCGCGTCAAATATTCTATACAGTTCTCGTAAACCACAAGATCCCCAATTTTCACTCCTGTTTTCATCCTCTATCTTGATTATTTTTTTTATCTTTTTTTCTAGCTATCTTCTTGGATTATTGTTTATTTAGACCATCTCCAACTCACTGCAGTACATTCTGCACTATATTCTGCACTACAATAATATAACACTAAATTCATCTCCAACCTATCTACACTACATTCTACATTAAAAAAGAATATTATCAGAATATTCTTAATAAAATAATTATTTAATGATACAAATATTTTATTTCAATATAATTATTGAAAACGATATAAATATTTATTTCAAGAATAAAATACAATACAAGCATAACATTATATATAAGATAAAAAACATTGAAAATGATACAAATATTTATTTTAAGAAATAAATACGATACAAGCACAATATTAAATATTAGAATTACTATATTCTTCCCATAAGTGCTCAATTAACGCATTTCGTAGTTCATAGTGAGCATCTCTGTTTTTTATTTTTTTATACCGAGAGAGAAATTCTTCGAATCTTGTACTTTCGTCATTGACCACCATTTCCACATCGGCAAGCGGTGCTTCCCTTGCATCTTCAATTGGTGCACTCAGGTCACGTTCATCTTCAATAATCATGTTGTGCATGATAATGCATGCTGTCATTATATCATGCAAATTGTTTTTACGCCACGAACGTGCTGGATTTGCCACAATTGCAAATCGAGATTGAAGAACACCAAATGCTCGCTCCACATCTTTCCTACACGACTCTTGTTTCATAGCAAAATATCTTTTTTTCGGTCCAAGTGGGTTACTGATAGTTTGCACAATAGTTGACCACTTTGGGTAGATACCATCTGCTAGGTAATAGCCAGTATTATATTCTTTGCCATAAATAGTATAATTGGCAGGAGGAGCAATGCCTTGAGCCAAATTTGAAAATATATTGGATGCCTCTAAAACATTGATGTCATTATTTGATCCAGGCATACCAAAATATGCGTGCCATATCCAAAGATCATAATCGGCCACTGCTTCTAAAATAATTGTTGGAGACCCACTTCGACCTGAATATTGCCCAGCCCAAGCAGTAGAATAGTTCTTCCACTTCCAGTGCATACAATCCAGACTTCCCAACATTCCTGGAAAGCCTCGTTGTTTACCAATATGCAAGAGTCGAGCAACATCGTTGGCTATTGGAGCTCGTAAGTACTGGGCTCCAAAAACTTCCACCACTGCTCGACAAAACCGTTGCAAGCATTCAATTGCAGTTGACTCTCCTATTTTGATGTATTCATCGGTCGCATCCGCGGCCATGGCATATGCTAACATTCGAATTGCAGCTGTTGCTTTCTGATTAGTTGATAACCCTAGTCGTCCCAAGCCATCACTGCGTTGTATGAAGTAGCTATCATGATTCTTGACACCATCTACAATGTGAAGGAATAGATGACGAGACATCCGAAATTGTCGTCGAAAAATACCTTCATGAAATCTGGGATTTTCAGCAAAATAGTCGTTGAACAAATTCTGATCGGCTATTTCTCTATCGCGGTGAATTACAATGTCACCTGGAATGGATCCTCTTCTCGGACCTTCGTTAACTTGTTGATTGATGTAGGTGTGTAGTATCGTATTGCGTGCATGAATATGGCTAATGATTGCTCCTTGAATCTCATCAATGGCTTTATCGATGATCAAATAATTAGTTATTTAATCTTCATTATCGGATAATGACGATGAGCCTAATGAAGAATTCATTTTTTTTAATATAAATTGTTTGAAAAATGTATACCACGAATTAGAGTTTATATAGAATTTATTACGATAATATGGATGAGATTTCTTATTTCGAAATCTTTCCATCCATAGAATTAGATTTCATTAGATAAGGAATCTCATCCAATGGCATATATCTCTTACCATGTGACTCAACGGTCACGAGGAAAGCAGAACTGCAATTTGAGTTTGTCCACTAGTTATTAATGAATAAAGAAAGGTATATAGTAATAGAATTTGGTGTTTGATAAAAGAATTCTACCAAATAAATAACTTTTAAAATGTCAGGCATTTGCTTTTGGTGATCTCATCCTTGTACCATCTGTAGGATTAGATTTTGGTAATCTCATCCGACGGATGGCACACAGATGAGATTTCAATGGCTGATGTCCATCGAAATCTAATCAAACGACTATCATTTCTTTTGCATATTTTCTAAAGATAATCCGAAATACTATAAATAGTAACATTTATATTCAAAACATATCAATACACCTATAAGCATATTAGCGAAAGATAGATGGAAGAAAGTTCAAACTACACCGTTGATGAAGATAAGTTTTTGTGTCATATTTATCTTGATGTTTCACAGGATCCCATTATAGGTATAAGTCAATCGAGAACTCAATTCTGGTCTCGGATTGCTGAGAAATACAACAAAGAAAGAAGAAGTGATTTACATCCACGACCTCAAAGATCAGTTGAGAAGCGCATGGGAAACATCCTCACTTTTGTTGCTTGTATGAGAGGATGCATTCGACAAATTGAAAACCTCAAGCCTAGTGGTGCATCTGAACAAGTTATCGTAAGTTATTTTTTTAAAAAAAGTTATGAGTCATTCACATTCAATTTTCTTAACTAATTTTTAATGGTTTTTATGTAGATGAACCGCGCAAAAGTACTGTATGTACAAGACAGTAAAGATAACAAACCATTTTCATTTTATCATGTGTGGGATATTGTGAAGGATTGTGAAAAACTTTCAGGAGATAAAATTTCGATAACCAAAAAATCTAAACTATGTGCTACTAATCTGGATACTTCACAGTCTGATACTCCAGCTGAAGAATCGCCACAATCAGGTTCACCTAGCTTCTCTGCATTTGCAATATATTTAAATGACGACAATATTGATGACAGTTTTCAAAGACCAATTGGAGTGAAAAAAGTCAAATTGAAGAAGAAAAGAGATGAAGATATTTCTCAAATTCAGCGTACAAATGGAAGAACAACATCGCGAACTTTTGGATGTTTTGAAACAAGGAACCGTTGAAAGACAACAAAATTATGACCTTCAAAGGATGAGACTTCAACAAGAGGAAAGAAAAATGGAGGATAGAATTTTATACAAAGATTTTAGCAAAATCATTGATCCAAATTTGCGTGAATACACTAGAACTCAACAAGAAAAGATTTTGCAAAAGAGACTTCAAGCTGAAAATCGAGACAACTTTGGATCTTATTTTGGTGATATTGGAGGATCAAGATCTGGTTTACCAGATTACTAAATATCATTTAATAAATTTTATTGTTTGTATCGTAATTTTGTTGTTTATTTGTTGTTGTTTTTAAAATTATTTCGTATTATGTTGTAAAATGTATCATTTTAATGTACTAGTAATATAATTTGGTTGTTTATTAAATTAATTTAATATCTATTTAATTTTTAAAAAAAAGTTTTAAAAAAATTTAAATTAATATTTAAGTTTCAAGAGGAAATTATTTTAAAAATTTAAAAAATAAAAATATTAATTATATAATTAATATATAATAAAATATTAAATATTTATAATTATTTAAAAACAAATAAAAAAATTTAAAAAAATAAAAGAGATGTGGTGCAGCACTTTGTACCGCGCCACATCTAGAGTGGATTTTAGGACAACTCCAATCCAGCACCATTTTTTGTGCTGGATTGGAGTGAAAAACCTTGCTCCACAATGGAGCAACTCCATTGTGGAGCAAAGGTTGAAGTTGCTCTTAATCTTGATTCTCTAATAGGTAGTTCATCTATTTGGAAAATGAGGAAGACGGTAGTGATGGAATTGTTTATAAAATAAAAATAGTGAATGTAATTTATTTTTTATTCTTTGTTTTAGATTTGTTTAAAAACTAATTTTTTTCATTAATGTATTTAAATTGTTATTTTAATTTTATAAAATAAAAATAGTGAATGTAATTTATTTTTTATTCTTTGTTTTAGATTTGTTTAAAAACTAATTTTTTCATTAGTGTATTTAAATTGTTATTTTAATTTTATATATAATAATTGTTATTTTAATTTTATATATAATAATATATAATTTAATTAAATAAAAAAACTTACTCGACTCAATCTTTTTCGTCTTTCCCGACTCAACCCTAGATCTCACTTCATTCATTATCTTCACAAAAAATCCTTTTTCTTCTCAACCTTTCATCGTTCATACATTGTTCTGGTTTTTTGACTATCAATTAACAATGAGTCTACGAGGTATTCCTCTGCAATAAATCCAACGAGAAAACCACGTATTGGTAAGAAATTTATTTTGAGATATGAAATCTATTGGGTCTCGTCGTGTGAAGAGCTCGTGCTGAGTAACAATTAACAATGAGTTTACAAGGTTTTCCTCTACAATAAATCAAACGAGAAAACCGTGTATTGGTAAGAAATTAATTTGAGATATGAAATCTATTGGATCTCGTCAGTGTGAAGAGCTCGTGTGCTCGAGCTCTTCACGACCCAGGGTGAAGAGTCGCTCTTCACGACCCAGGGGTCGCATGGGTCGTGCTTCAGACCCGGGGTCGTGAAGGGGGTAGTGCTTCAAGACAAGACCCAGGCTGAAGCTTCACCAAGCTCCCTGGGGCGTGTCTTCTGCACGACCCAGGGTGAAGGGTCACTGTAACGTACCGTACTTTTAAAATATTTAAAATTTGCGAAAAATAAAAATTTTCTGAAATACCAATAAACTTTCAAATTGTGATCATAAATGAACTGTCCAACCAAAAGTATTTGCAAAAGAGTGAATACAATTAAAGTTGCTGAGGAAAAATACTTGTTTAAACATTGTAATCAAAACTTGAAATCAGAGTATTTTGAACACTTCATAAAAAAACTTAAAATATGACGATTCTCGAGTTTAGCCTCCCGCTTAGTCCAAGCAAGCTCACTGGTCCTCACCTCTCGTCTCTTCAAACTCATCCTCACCTGCATCGATCAAGTCTCGTGAGTTTATAAACTCAACATGTATAAACTGGAAGTAACGACTACTAAGTAGTAAAATCACATTCAACTTTAAAATAGAGCGTACATACTTTGAACTTGAACATGCATACATAAGATTGAACATACGTACATACATACTAGACGGGCCATCAACATAAAACTTTTCGTAAACATGCTTGCTTCATACATACTTGAGCATACATAACAACATTTTACGTAGAGGCATGTTTCAAAGCAAGTGACCCATACATAAATATGCCTGATCAGACTAAACCACAGTACTGGACTGACAGGGAAGATCCACTGCCATATACATGAGATCCCCGTTCATAATTTAACGGGTGGATTGGTCCCTGGTCATACTTTACCGCTTTCTAGTCCTGATCTAAACACGTTCATAATTTAACGGGGTATATTGGTCCCTACTCATACTTTACCGCTTTCCAATCTCATACATAATTTGGTCACAAGACATTTAGCATAACTCAAAAACTTAAAAGTATTTTCTTTGCAGGTTGAACTTACTTACTTGGAGTTGAGGGATTTGTTGCATCTCGCTTGAGGCCACTGCTGCACATACTAACATGAATTCAAATACTTATCTTACATAAGACGTATAGTCATGCTCACACCCAAAAGTGACAAAACGTTCTAAACTTCTCGGGACTTGACATCGTTTAATCATCATACTAAATCATAACATCAAACCCCAAAACAATCACTAAAAAAAAGAATTTTTTTTTATAAAGGACACGGACCCCGTGTAAGGGTTCGTTTCGGGGTTCGTGTAGGTGCTGTAAAATCGAATTTTGAAGAAAAAAGTGCACAAACCGCGTGCCACGGTCCGTCTACAGGTCCGTGTAGGTGCTAGAATCGCGAACCAACGAAGAAACACTACACTTAAGGCTTATTCCTCCAAACTCGATCATACAGACCATGAAGCAATGCCTCGAGACCCATCCTAAGATGCTATGACACTTATTCAAACTCAAACAAACGCCCCAAAACACTACGCAGCACAAACAATGCAACCCAATCCATGAACACGACCTTTGACACCAAAACAATTCCTACGACTCTTAATTCAACCAAGTGCCTAATGACACGAAATGAAACACCAACAATCATAACAGCATCATTCTCTATATACCTAAACGCAGCAACGATCACCCGTCGATCCCCAACGAAGCCTGCAACAATAAAACTTCAAGAATGCATTTTAGAAAAATGCAGTTTGAGCAGTCCCACAAAACCGATCATAACTCACTCATTTCTTATCCAAATATTTCGAATTTACTGTCAAATCAAAGGTATCAAAAAGTTCTACGTTTTATATGTTGAAAGTTTTCCCAAAATCGCGACCTAAAAATTTCAGTAATTCAAAATACAGAAAAAATGAAATTCTGAGATCTAAAAACGTTGCATAGATTGATCAAACAATTTTCTGCTAAAACCATTTACATCCCACATGAATTTTCCCGCATAAAAACATCACAACACATAATATGACTAGATCGACACAGGAAAAACATAATATACATGCCTTTTGATGTGTAAAACTCACGATATGGCGATACCGAAGCGGAAGACGAAAGTTTGCTTGAAACTGAGAGGGATAGGGGTGGCTACTCTATGGTAGAAGAACCCTAGGTTTTCTCTCAAGAATAAATTTCTGAAATTGTGATTTTGTGTGTGTGTATGTAAGTGTGGGTGTGTGTGTGTGTTTAATATAATTAGGGCCAAATTATTGCTTAATTAAAAATTAACAAGCTAATTTAAAATACTAACTCAATTAACAAGTTTATCAAAATGGAAAACTATTACACACTCTAATAAAAATAAAATTCACAACTGCTAGACTTTAAAAGTTTTAAAATTCTAAAATCACTCAAATAAATAATTTAGGCTTTTAAAATACTAAAAAATTAATAAATAATTTAAAATGTCTCATCCTTAACTTAAAATAAAATTCCACGTTTTAAAGTTGCCAAAATCGTCGCCGGTATCTCCTCCTCAATCCCGCATCGAATAATCGCCTGAAACATGAAACTCGAGAAAAACTTTTAACGTGCATCACATAAGCATAAATAATTTAAAATAATGAAATCTCATAAATCATGCATCACTAAAAATCGCTTTAAAATTAAATAAATGATTTAACTATTAAATAATTGCATTGATTTTACGTATGCTGATTTTGAGCTACAATTCCTCCCACACTTATATAAATTTCGTCCTCGAAATTAAATCTTACCAAACAGTTCTGGGTAGCGGTTCCTCATATCCGCTTCTGTCTCCCAAGTGGCTTCTTCCACTGATTAATTCAACCACTGGACCTTGACCAACTTGGTCACCTTGCTCCGGAGCCTCCGCTCCTGTCTGTCTAGGATTTGGGTGGGTCTTTCCTCATATGACAGATCTGGAGCCAACTGCAACGGCTCATAGCTCAAAACATGCGATGGGTTGGCTAGATACTTCCTCAACATCGAGACGTGGAACACATTGTGTACCCCGACCAGATTTGGAGGTAAGGCTACACGATAAGCTAGTGTCCCAACTCTGTCAAGAATCTCGAACGGTTCAATAAATCTCGGACTGAGCTTGCCTCTCTTCCCAAATCTCATAACACCCTTCATGAGTGCTATCTTCACGAAAACGTGATCACATACGGCAAACTCTAGATCCCTTCTCCTCTTAACAGGATAACTTTTTTGACGACTCTGTGCGGTATTCATCCTGTCTCGGGTCTTGACCACCACATTTGCAGTATGCTGAACAATCTCTGGACCAAGTTCTGATCTCTCACCGACTTCATCCCAATTAATCGGAGATCTGCACTTCCTCCTATACAATGCCTCGTAGGGAGCCATATCAATAGATGCTTGGAAACTGTTGTTATAGGTAAACTCCGCTAGAGGTAGCTTAGATTCCCAAGTCCCATGGAAATCAATCATGCATGCTCGCAATAAATCCTCCAAAACCTGAATCACTCGCTCAGACTGGCCATCTGTCTGAAGGTGAAAAGCTGTACTGAATAGCAACTTCGTCCCCATGGCTGCATGCAAACTCTTCCAAAAGGAAGATGTAAACCTCGGGTTCCTGTCGGACACAATGGAAACTTGGATTCCGTGCAATCGGACTATCTCTCGGATATAGAGCTCTGCATACTGCGTCATGGAGAAAGTCGTCTTCACTGGTAAGAAGTGTGCCGACTTAGTAAGTCGATCCACTCTAACCCAAATAGCATTGGATCTCCTGTCTGACCTCGGAAACCCAACAACAATGTCCATGGTGATATTCTCCTATTTCCACTCGGGAATAAGGAGTGGCTTAAACATCCTTGCTGGCCTCTGATGCTCTGACTTCACCTGCTGATAAGTGAGACATTCAGACACAAATCGACGGATGTCTCTCTTCATACTGGCCACCAATACAAGATCTGCAAGTCCTTGTACATCTTGGTACCTCCTACATGAATGGAATACAGAGATGCATGTGCCTCTGTTAGAATATCATCTCTGATTGAATCAACATTAGGCATCCACATCCTTCCTCTATATTTTACAATACCATCAGACACTGTGTAGAGTACACTGCCCTTGGACTCATCCTTCAGTCTCCGCTTCTGTAACTGCTCATCTGAGGGCTGACCTGCTCGGATTTGGTCAAGCACAGAAGACTGGACTGCCATATTAGACAGCTTAGGAGTTCTGCCCTTATGATAAACCTCTAGGTCAAATCTCTGAATCTCACACTGAAGAGGTCTTTGCACTGACAATTGTGCTACGGCTGCAACCTTTCGGCTCAGACATCTGTCACAACATTAGCTTTGCCCGGATGGTAGCTAATTTCACAATCGTAGTCCTTCACCAACTCTAACCACCGTCTCTGTCTCATATTTAATTCTTTATGCGTTAAGAAATACTTGAGACTCTTGTGATCAGTGAATATCTGGCATTTCTCGCCGTACAAGTAGTGTCTCTAAATCTTCAAAGCAAAGACAACGACGGATAACTCAAAATCATGGGTCGGGTATTTCTTCTCATGCATTTTCAACTACCTGAAAGCATAAGCTATAACCCGACCAAGCTGCATCAACACTGCGCCTAACCCGAGCTTAGATGCATCGATGTATAACACAAAATCTCCTTGTCCTGATGGCATGGCTAACACTGGGGCTGAAATAAGAGCTTGCTTCAAAGTATCGAAGCTCTTCTGACATTCATCACCCCCACACAAATTTAGCATTCTTCTTAGTCAATGAAGGCACTGCTATCGAAGAAAATCCCTGAATAAATTTCCTGTAGTAGCCTGCTAGGCCTAGGAAACTGCGAATCTCTGAAGCATTATTCGGTTCAACCCATTCGTTGACTGTTGCAACCTTAGCTGGATCCACCTCAATACCACTACTAGATATTATATGACCCAAAACGCTACCTTCTACAACCAGAATTCACACTTACTAAATTTGCAAACAACTTGCGACTCTACAAGACCTGCAAAACTGTACCCAAGTGCTGACTGTGCTCCTGATGGCTCTTAGTTAGATAAGAATGTCGTCAATGAATACTATGACGAACTGATCTAGGTAGGGCTGAAATACTCGATTAATCAAGTCCATAAAAATTTCTTGAGCATTTGTCAGTCCGAATGGCATCACTAAGAACTTGTTATGCCCATACCTGGTTCTGAAGGCTGTCTTATGAACATCTGCAACTTTCACCTTCAACTGATGATACCCCGATCGGAGATCTATCTTATAGAACACTGTAGCTCCCTGCAACTAATCAAACAAATCTTCGATCCTTGGAAGTGGGTATTTATTCTTGATCGTTACCTTGTTCAGTTCTCGGTAATCGATACACAGCCTCATACTCCCATCTTTCTTCTTTACGAAGAGTACTGGTGCGCCCCATGGAGAGAAACTAGGGCGGATGAATTCTTTGTCTAAGAGCTCCTGAATCTATTGTTTGAGCTCTAACATTTTAGCTGGAGCTAAACGGTATGGTGCCTTAGAGATTGGCATAGTGCCTGGCATAAGATCAATGGAAAACTCTACCTCTCTCTCTGGTGGAAGGCCTATGACGTCATCTGGAAAAACTTCGGGAAAATCTTTGACTACTTGCACATCAGATATAGACGGAGTGGGTACGTCAGGTGCAGAAATAACCCTAGACAAGAAAGCTTGACACCCCTTGTGAATGAGTCTCCGCGCCTGCATGCAAGAGATCATGCGAGAGAAACTCCTCCATCTTGCTGGCTCAAAGAGAAACTGCTCCATAGCCAAAGGTATTACTAACACTGACCTTTTCTAGAAATCAATAAGAACTCTATTCATCGTCAGCCAACCCATTCCCAGAATGATATCAAATTCTGGCATCGGCAACACAATCAATCGACGTACACTAGGTGGCCCTACAGTTCCAGATCGATGTCTCTGACCACACTAGTAGCTGACAATTCTTCCCTGATGGAACTGTCACTGAATAGTTCACGTCGAGTCCAATAGACTGGACGTCCAGGTTGAAAGGGATCGTTTAAGGTGCCCGAAATGCGCAACGGATGTTTCAAAATTTTTATAGCAAAAATGAGCACCCTAAACACTACAATGTGTAGCAAATACAATAAACACAAAATGACATTCATAGTGTGTTTAGAAAAATTACCTACCAATCACAAGGATGGATGTTTGGCTCCAACCAAGTTGTAAACAACTTGACTCTTGAATGGTTGACCTTCTACAAAATTTCCTTGCTTTTGGAATCCTTCCTTCAAATAAAGTTCACCACCAACAAGTTAAATCCACCTTACACTTGCACTAGAAAATGTAAGGCATTTTCCTTTTGAAAAGAGTGTGTTTTCTTTAACAATTGAAGGACAAAATTAGGGAGAAAAGAAGCTCAATATTTCGGCCAAGGGGGAGAGAAAAAGGGGATGGGAGACTTTTTTTTGTGCTTGAAAAAGTGTTGCATGTGCATGCCATGCCATTAACTCAAAAGTTGCCTCCAACCCTTCACCTCCCAAGCATGCAAATCTATTTGGGCTTGTAACAATTACAAGGCTCATGGACTTTTATTTAAATGTCTCAAACACATTTGAGTCCATTCAAACTTTACATGATTTTGCTCAAGTCCACTAGTTTAATAATTATTTCTATTTGGGCTCTACAAGATCCAATATTGTTTAATAAATTCAACACTTGAATTAATTTAATTATTTGAACTCTACTAGGTCCACTAGTGTTTAATTAATTCAACACTTGAATTAATTTAATTAAGTCCATAATAATGTTTATGAAAATCACAATTTTCAAATACATTATTTGTTTGGTTAACTTTTAATTTAGGAACACTTTCTCCAATTAAAAGTTACATTCCCCTTATAGAAGTCATATTTCTAATTTTTTCTTGTGCTTATAAACTCCTTTATAAGTCGTTCAACACATTGAACTATTTTTACTTCTCAACGGGATTTAAAAAATTAGCACTTGTGTGACCCTCAATGGTTCATTGATACAACTAGTCGTGGGTTCACATCTTAATGTGATTCGGGACTAAACATGAAACGTCTACTCGTTTTAAAAAGCCCGGAAATAATTTTTATTTTATTTTATATTTAACAGTAAAAATAGTGCAGTTTAAAACAACCCAACTAATCCCAAAATCATACGTAAACATGAACTAGTCAAAATCTTATAAATCATCAAAGTAGGAAAATATTCATCTCCACTCAATCTAATAAATTATAATACGGAAAATATGCGGTCCTTGGGTCGTGTCACCGCACCAAGTCTGCCTACTCAGAGTTCGGCACGTTGAGTCCCCGCATCATTAACCTCACTGCATCACACACGCCTAGTGAGTCTAAAGACTCAACACACCTGCACCATTAATAGCAAATACATATACATAGCACACAGCAGTGAAAAATACCATACTCAACATACCTTTCATGAATTTTAAAAACGTAACATAAACGTGTCGTGTAAAATAATGTCGTGTCAAAACATCTCATCATTAATTATCATTCATCGTTTATCATTTATCGTTCATCATTCATCATTTATCATTGGTGAATTCAGTTCATTAGAGGTGACTATCATACATCATCATTTACGATGGATCTGTCATATATAGAACCGTGATACTCGGCGGCTGCCAGATATCAATGATAGGATCACCCATCCACTGTGCCTAGGCCTCATCATCATCATTTACATATATGTCTTACATATTTACATATACTTCGATGGCCACAACTAATTCCCATCATTCAAAACATCATCATTTACATCACTTATAAAAATCATGCATGCATGCCATTTTCTTTAAATTCAAGTAGGCAACGTATATTTTCATAAAATCTTAAAATTCGTTATCATGATGCATAAACATTTAAACTATCATAAATTTGTGCTCAGGGCGCTGCCAGGACCAATATCTCACCTCGGGTGCAAAATGACCATTTTGCCCTTGAAAACCCAAAAATTACTGTTTCACCCCCGGACCTCTAAAATTGACCCGATCATAAATTTTTGCTCAGGGCGCTGCCAGGACCAATATCTCACCTCGGGTGCAAAATGACCATTTTGCCCTTGGAAACCCAAAAATTACTGTTTCACCCCCAGACCTCTAAAATTGACCCGAAACTAACCAAACTCCTTAAAATATCCCAAAACATATTTAAAATCATTCTTATACATAAACTCGAGCTCAATTCATAACTTAATCGATTCGTTTTAAAACTTGGACCGTGGTCCCGGTTTTAACCCGAATCGACTCGAAACTCAACCAAATTTTTCCCAAATTTTTTGTAATGGCCGGGATTTTTATTTATTAATCTGTGATTATTGATTAATAGTTTGATGTGATTATAGACAGAAAGGATCGGATCGGGAAAAGACGATAAAAGACATGAGTTATGTGCGAGGACAACACACCTCGCGCATATGCGCGACCAGGAGGAGCACATATGCACGAGATGGGCAGAGGGCCTCGTGCATATGCGCGAAGTGAGTGCGCGCATATGCGCGAGCTGTGCGGAAGCCAAATAATAATTCCAAAGAACCTCGCGCATATGCGCAGAATGAGGGCGCGCGTATGCGCGAGCTGCCGAGAAGAGATATGCGTAGACCAGTAGGTCTCGCGCATATGCGTCGGTTGAGGTCGCGCATATGCGCGAGACGTGCAGATTGGAGGATGAGCCATTTGTCCTTAGACATGCATGATATATATATATATATATATATATATATATATATATATATATATATATATATATATATATATATATATAGTAACATTTCTTCAGCTGAAACAAGAAGGAACAGTGGAAACGGCCACGGGGAAAGTTTCAAGTTTTAAAATCATAGATTTTGATTTACGAAGAATCCGTCCGTCTGATTTTGAATCCGACTTCAGTACTGTGTTCCTATCGACGCAGGCTTCATACGGACGTAAGTTTCTTATGTTTTTGATATGATTTGAAATTATGCTATTGAAGGAATCAGATAGGATTCATATATGGTGTTTCTGATATGTTAAACATCGTATAATAGAAACCGGATTTAAGAACAGATACTGTATGAAATTGTTATGATTTTTTGAGTTGATTTGATTGGAATTGTTATCGATTATGGGTATATTGAGATTGTTCCGCTATGCCGTTATTTTGAGTTAGATTCAGATTGATCAGATTCGGTATTGATTTGAGCAGTATATCGATATTGTACTTTTTGATATTGTTTTTTCCAGATTGAGTATTGACAGACTTCGAATTCCAGACTCAAACGTTGTCAAAACTGCAACTATAGAAAGGTATAAGTCAATGTCGAACCGGGAGAATGACTCGAGTGTGAAATACTTGAGTTTCCCTAAACCACATACTTATTTTTATTGTGTGCATTGATTTGGATTGATATGCTTGTTCTATTGATTTATAGAAAACATGTATTAGACGAATGCTCTTGTGACAGAAGGGCCAGATGGTGATGGAATCGTCACTGGCCCATTGCACATTGTCACAGAATAGTGATTGGCGTTGGTGCCAAAGTCTTTGACGGATAGGCCAAGACACTGGATGTTTGGTTTATATCGATGTTTGATTAGAAGTGGATTTATTCTATTACTGAGATTCGATATAGTATGCCAACGTCTGGAAATTGGGATCCCTAGATTAGGAATGAGTCTAGTCTGAAATATGGAATCACGAGTTCATTTACAGTGTTATATTGATTATGTTTTTAGATTTTGATACATGTTACTGATTTGTGTTTCATGCTTTATATTGATTATCTGATTACATGTTTCGTTGATTTATAATGGGATGTATTTCTCACCGGAGATATCCGGCTGTTGTCGTGTTTGTATGTGTGCATGGCAACAGGTGAGATAGGATCAGGGTCGAGGAGATGAAGAGAGATCGTGTTTAGGGTGGAGACCACGGACTTTGTTTATAAATAGGGTTTGAGCACTTGATATGTAGTTGTTGAACCTTAGTTGTAGATGATTGTATATGGTACAAGACTTGTACTTTATTTTGATATGTATATCAAAATGAATTACATTACGTTTCTGCATTTGTATTAAAAAAATAAATTTAGACCCTGTTTATCTTAATTGATTGAATTATTCCCAAGAAAGATTAAGAAATGAATTAGCGTCCGGGTCCCCACAACAGGTGGGATCAGAGCAATAGATCCTTTAGATTGAGATAGAAGCTAGGGAGCGGGGTAAATTGAGTTTTCTTTCCTGCTTTTGATTGCTAGCATGTGTTACTGCTTTAAATAATACATGTTTACCTGAATTGTTTGATTTGATTGGTAATGTGTATTATTTAGAATGAATCAGAACCAATTCTTGATCAGCAGTAAGATGATCAGAGGAGGATTGAAAACAGGTATGTTGTATTGCAATTGCTAACCCTTTTGATAATCAGATATGCCTCCTCGAAGAATACTAGAACAGGGTAGCACTTCGAATCCTCCAATGGATTGCTGAAGAGATTTCAGTCATTCCATCCACTGACTCTGAAGGGTACTGAGACTTCAGCGGATTGTGAGAGTTGGCTAGATGACATTGAAATGTTGTTTGAGCCTTGGATTACACTGATGAGTGGAGAGTGAAATTGATCGGGCACCAATTGCATGACGTCGCGAAGAATTTGTGGCTAACCACAAAGAGGGCGTTGGAGCATCGAGGTACAATAATTACTCGGAAAGTATTTAGAACTGAATTTTATTAGAGATTCTTTCCAGTATCGTATAGAAAGGACAAGGGAGCAGAGTTTGCAAACTTGAGACAGGGTCAACTGAACATTGAGGAGTATGTGGCCAAGTTCTCTACCTTGTTGAGATTTGCTCCACATGTGGCTGAGAACGACGAAGCTATTTCTGATTAGTTCACTAATAGCATGAATCCTGAAATATTTACATTGGTGAATACGGGACGAACGAACAATTTTACTGATGCCTTGAATAGAGATAAGGGAGCCGAAGCTGGTCTGATAAGACAAAAAAGAGCTTCATTTGTGCCTCCAGCACCGAGAACACAGCAACCACCTCCCCAGTTTGAGAGTGGCAGCAGTAGTGGTAGAAAGAAAGATTTCCTGAAAGCCAGAGGGAAGCAGTTTAAGAGATCTGGAATTAGTTCATCTAGTACTAGTGGCTCGAGACAGATCGGTCAGGGCCAGAGTTATATAGGAGACTATTGCAGCACTTGTGGAGGAAGACATGTCACAGAGCAGTGCCGAGGAGTGTTTGACATTTGCCGTATTTGTAGACAACAGGGACATTTTGCTAGAGTTTGTCCCCAGAGAGATTCTCAGATATCACAGGGTGCCGAATCATCTGGATCAGTGGCTCAGACTGGTAGACGACCACCATCTGCAGCTCACTCTTTCCAGCCAGCACCAGCCCAGTCACAGCCGAGGCCAGGAGGAAGCCAGATAGTTAGCCAGCCTCCTAGACAGCAGGCTAGATTGTTCGCCTTGACTGAAGAACAGGCTCAGGACGCACCAGATGATGTTGTTGCAGGTAACTGTTTTATTTCTGGTTATCCTGCATATGTATTGATAGATACCGGTGCATCACACACATTCATATCTGAGCGATTTGAATTGATGCATTCATTGCCTATCGAGTCATTATCTGCTGTAGTGTCTGTCTCTTCTCCTTTGGGGACATGTTTGATATCAGTGAAGTCTGTGAAACATTGTATGCTACAGTATGATGGGCATGAGATTGAGTTAGACTGTATTGTGCTTGGGTTGTCTGATTTTGACTGTATTATCGGCATCGATAAGTTGACCAAGTACAAAGCTACTGTTGATTGTTTCTACAAGGTTGTGAGATTCGGACCTGAGATGGCTGATGAGTGGAAATTCTACGGTAAGGGTTCACGAGCCAGAATTTCTTTGATATCTGCGATGAATATGACTCGATTCTTGTAGAAAGGAGCAGAGGGGTTCCTTGTATATTCAGTTGACTTACTGAAACTGAGACTATCATTGGCTGATTTGCCAGTGGTGTGTGAATTTGCTGATTTCTTCCCAGATGAGATTCCGCGTTTGCCTCCGATTCGAGAGATAGACTTCAGTATTGAATTGATGTCAGGTAGAGTCCCGATTTCTAGAGCTCCGTACAGAATGGAACCAATCAAATTGAAAGAGTTGAAAGATCATTTGGAGGATTTACTGGCCAAGGGGTACATCAGTTCGAGTGTTTCTCCTTGGGGTGCTCCAGTACTGTTTGTGAAAAAGAAAGACGGTTCAATGAGACTCTACATTGACTACCGGCAACTGAACAAAGCAACGGTAAAGAATAAATATCCCTTGCCTCACATTGATGATTTGTTTGATCAGTTGCAGGGTTCTTTAATATATTCCAAGATCGATATGAGATCTGGATATCATCAGTTGAGAGTCAGAGATTCTGATATCTCGAAGACAACATTTAGAACCAGGTATGGACATTATGAGTTTATTTTCATGTCGTTCGGTTTGACTATTGCTCCAGCTGTATTTATGGGGTTGATAAACCGCATATTTCAGAAATATCTCGACGATTTTGTGATTATTTTCATTGATGATATTTTTATTTACTCGAAGAATATGATTGAACATGCTGAGCATTTGAGAACTGTGTAAAAAATTCTGAGGGCTGAGAAATTATATGCTAAACTGTCGAAATGCGAGTTTTGGTTGAGATAGGTTGTATTCTTGGGTCACATTATATCCAGAGACGATATTTCTGTTGATCCCAGTAAAGTCGAGGCTGTGATCAGTTGGCCAAGACCGAATCAGTACCCGAGATTCGTAGTTTTATGAGTTTGGCAGGATATTACCGTCGATTTATTAAAGATTTTTCCAGCATTGCCAAGCCGATTACTCAGCTGGCTTAGAAGAATGCTCCATTTGTTTGGTTTGAAGAATGTGAGACCAGATTTCTTGAGTTGAAGAAAAGACTGACCAGTGCACCGATACTGACTATTCCATCAGGTACTGGTGAGTTTGTGGTTTATTGTGATGCATCTCACCGAGGATTGGGTTGTGTTCTGATGCAGCGATGACATGTTATTGCTTATGCCTTGAGACAGCTGAAGCCACATGAGACTCGTTACCCAATTCATGATCTTGAATTTGCTGCCATTGTATTTGCTTTGAAGATATAGCGACACTACCTTTACGGTGAGAAGTTTGAAATTTATTCTGATCACAAGAGCCTGAAGTATATATTTTTACAGTCCGAGTTGAATATGAGGCAGCGAAGATGACTTGATTTATTGAAGAATTTCGATTGTGAAATCAAATACTATCCTGGAAAGTCCAATGCAGCAGCGGATGCACTGAGTCGAAAAGTATGTTCTATATCCTTATCGACGATTGGTGTTTCGAATTTGATAGAAGATTGCTGTTTGTCTGGATTAGCCTTTGAAACAGATTGGCAGCCTCTGAGATTATGTGCTATTCGGGTTGAACCATAACTGATATTGAGAATCAAAGAAACACAGAAAGTTGATCGGAATATACAGAATTTGACTGCTATGGTCAGAGCTGGACATCAATCGGAATATCAGGTTCATGATAGTGTTTTGTATGTGAATAACCGTATTGTTGTGCCGAATGTTTCAGATTTGAGACAGCGGATACTGGCAGAAGTGCACAGCAGTCGTTTTAGCATTCATCATGGTGGCAGGAAGATTTACAATGATTTAAAGACACAATACTGGTGGAAACAGATGAAAGCTGATATTGCTACATTTGTATCCAAATGTCTGAATTGCCAACAGGTGAAAGCCGAGAGAAAGAAACCAGGAGGTCTACTGCACAGTTTATCTATTTCTAAATGGAAATGGGATCACGTTTCCATGGATTTTGTGACATAGTTACCGCGTTCCTCCAGAGTTGTGATGCGATTTGGGTTGTGATTGACAGATTGACCAAATCCGCATGTTTTATTCCATACAAGATGACGTACAGACATGACCAGATGACCGATATTTATGTTAGAGAAGTGGTCAGATTGCATGAAGTACCGAAGTCGATTGTATCAGACCATGATCCTCGGTTTACTTCGCACTTCTGGCAGAGTTTGCAGCAGGCTCTAGGTACGAAATTACATTTGAGTACCGCATATCATCCACAGACCGATGGACGGTTAGAGCTGACTATCCAGACACTGGAAGATATGCTGAGAGCTGTAGTGCTTGATTTTAGCACTAACTGGCAAGAGCATTGCCGCTTTGTGAGTTCTCGTACAACAACAGCTATCCGATGAGTATTGAGATGACACCATTTGAAGCGTTGTACAGAAAAAAGTGTTGACCCCCTTTGTATTGGGATGATATCTCTGAAGTTCCTGAGACTGGACTTGATATGATCAGAGATATGACTGAGAAGGTGAAGCTGATTCAGAAGAAAATGAAGGCAGCTCAAGACAGGCAGGCCAAATATGCCAACATCAGACGACGACCGTTGGTATTTGAGGTAGGAGACCGGGTATTTTTGAAGATTTCACCTTTCAGAGGAGTTGTCAGATTTGGCAAGAAGGGGAAGTTGTCTCCTCGATATATTGGTCCGTATGAGATCCTCGAGAAGATAGGAGATCGTGCCTATCGACTTGCCCCACCGCCTTCTTTATCTAGGTTACATGATGTCTTTCATGTATCATTGTTGCGGAAATATCTTTCTGATGCTTCACATATTATTCAGCCAGATGAGGCCAAATTGGATGAGACACTGAGTTACTTTGAAAAGCCGATTCAGATTCTCGACCAGAAGGAAAAAAGGCTCAGAACAAAGACAATTCCGCTTTGAAGTTTCAGTAGAGTCGTCATGGCATTGAAAAAGCTACCTGGGAAACTGAATCAGACATGAGACAGCGATGCCCAGAGTTATTTCACTGATGTAAGTTTTCTGTTTAGCTTCTTCTGTTATACCTTCTTATGGTATGATTTCACTGTCTGTGATTTCGGGGACGAAATCGTATCTTAGGAGGGAGAAATGTAATGGCCGGGATTTTTATCTATTAATCTGTGATTATTGATTAATAATTTGATGTGATTATAAATAGAAAGGATCGAACCGGGGAAAGACGAGAAAAGACACGAGTTATGTGCGAGAACAGTACACTTCGCGCATATGCGCGACCAGGAGGCGTGCATATGCACGAGATGGGCAGAGGGCCTCGCGCATATGCGCGAAGTGAGTGCGCGTATATGCATGAGCTGTGTGGAAGCCAAATAATAATTCCAGAGAACCTCGCGCATATGCGCGGAATGAGGGCGCGCATATGCGCGAGCTCTCGAGAAGAGATATGCGTAGACCAATAGGTCTCGCGCATATGCACTGGTTGAGGTCGCGCATATGCGTGAGGCGTGCAGATTGGAGGATGAGCCATTTTCCCTTAGACATGCATGATATAATATATATATATATATATATATATATATATATATATATATATATATATATATATATATATATATATATATTAAGTAACATTTCTTCAGCTAAAACAAGAAGGAACAGAGGAAACGGCCAGGGGGGAAGTTTCAAGTTTTAAAATCATAGATTGTGATTTACGAAGAATCCGTCCGTCTGATTTTGAATCCGACTTCAGTACTGTGTTCCTATCAACGCAGGCTTCATACGGACGTAAGTTTCTTATGTTTTTTTATATGATTTGAAATTATGCTATTGAAGGAATCGGATAGGATTCATATATGGTGTTTCTGATATGTTAAACATCGTATAATCAAAACCGGATTGAAGAACAGATATTGTATGGAATTATTATGATTTTCTGAGTTGATTTGATTGGAATTGTTATCGATTATGGGTATATTGAGATTGTTCCGCTATGCCGTTGATTTTGAGTTAGATTCAGATTGATCAGATTCGGTATTGATTTGAGCAGTATATTGATATTGTACCTTTTGATATTGTCATTGCCAGATTGAGTATTGACAGACTTCGAATTCCAGACTCAAACGTTGTCAGAACTGCAACTAAAGAAAGGTATAAGTCAATGTCGAACCGGGAGAATGACTCGAGTGTGAAATACTTGAGTTTCCTTAAACCACATACTTATTTTTATTGTGTGCATTGATTTGGATTGATATGCTTGTTCTATTGATTTATAGAAAGCATGTATTAGACGAATGCTCTTGTGACAGAAGGGCCAGATGGTGATGGAATCGTCACTGGCCCATTGCACATTGTCACAGAATAGTGATTGGCGGAGGTGCCAAAGTCTTTGACGGATAGGTCAAGACACTGGATGTTTGGTTTATATCGATGTTTGATTAGAAGTGGATTTATTCTATTACTGAGATTCGATATAGTATGCCAACGTCTGGAAATTGGGATCCCTAGACTAGGAATGAGTCTAGTCTGAAATGTGGAATCACGAGTTCATTTACAGTGTTATATTGATTATGTTTTTAGATTTTGATACATGTTACTGATTTGTGTTTCATGCTTTATATTGATTATCTGATTACATGTTTCGTTGATTTATACTGGGATGTATTTTTCACCGGAGATATCCGGCTATTGTCGTGTTTGTATGTGTTCATGGCAACAGGTGGGATATGATCAGGGTCGAAGAGATGAAGAGAGATCGTGTTTAGAGTGGAGACCACAGACTTTGTTTATAAATAGGGTTTGAACACTTGATATGTAGTTGTTGAACCATAGTGGTAGATGATTGTATATGGTACAAGACTTGTACTTTACTTTTGATATGTATATAAAAATGAATTACATTACGTTTCGGCATTTGTATTAAAAAAAATGTAGACCTTGTTTATCTTAATTGATTAAATTATCCAAGAACGATTAAGAAATTAATTAGTGTCCGGGTCCCTACATTTTTACCATAACTTAAAAACACTATAATGTTCCTGAAACCCAAAAATTCTAGCCCCTAAACCCACATTTGAATTCCAGAAAATTACAAGACATTTCGGCTGTAGAACCCGTAAATTAGACTACGTATAAGTCATGCATAATTTCTAGCATTTAAAGTAAAATTATTTTTATTATTATTGCATGAGTATTTATCCTTTCCTTTAAATTTAATTATTTTATGCAGTATTTTAAATTTTTATCTTTTCAGTTAATTCAGTGAGGCCAGACTGGAGTTGGAGTTTTGAGATAAAAATTTAAGATTAAGAAATCATTCCCAGAGTTTATTTTAGCTAGTTAATAAGTTAATTTAAGTTAAAAGAATGTTTAACGTATGATTTAAGTAACTTGAGGTAAATAGGAAATAAGTTCATTTGGGTTCCATAATTAAAGTGTTAATTCACTAAATTATTCGAAGGATAAGTAAGGCTCTAAAGATTTAAAATACACTAACTAAACAATATTTCCTTTCCATTCATTTGATTAATTTTCGGCCACCCCTTAGATGATCAAACAATTCTTTGACAACTCATCACCTTTGACTCCTTCTTTATTATTTCTTGACATGATAATCCTTTCATTTATTAACCACCATTAATTAATAATAGATCATTATCCTAACCTTGTTTAGTATGTAGAATAGGTCATGATCCCTCCAACCATCTCTAGGATATCAAGCCATTTCAAAATTCAAAAAGGAGAGCAAGACTTGGTCTTGCCATCCCTTTTATATTGCAACCCCTCCCCTCACTCTCCTAACCATCATTTCCTCTCCCTCCTCACCAAAATTCAGTACACATTTCAGAGCATTTTCGTGAGAAATAAGTGAGAAAAATCGAGAGCATTTAGAGAAGAAATTGAGTAGAAGGAAGGTAGATCACTTCGTCTCCTCCGCGCCGCGTCGTTGCGTTTCTTTTGTTTTCTTCGAAACAAAAATATCCAGGCATGTATATATTTTTATTTACTCTTCAATCAAGCCATATAGATATTTTTAAACATTACTTGTACATGATTTTAATACAAGAAACCGAAATCTATCCATACTATTTTCGAAAGAAATGAAATGTAGATTTCGGCTCCTCCATTTCATGCTTCACGGGTTGGCTCTTTTTTCATTGTTTTAGGTATTGGTTGGATTCCAGGCTTCCAAGGCTGCTCCTAGGCATGTACTAGGACATGTTAGGAACACATTTGTCCATTGATTCAAGCCCTATGCATGCTGAAATTTAGAATTTACAGCAACTCATCCTTAGTGTCACTTTGAGTTTCGATTTTTGATTCTTTCTGTCAAAGGAGGATGTATCTGGTCTTGGCTGCCCTAGGGGCTATAACCATGGTTGGGACACCTCCTTGGCATGCCTAATACGTGACCAAGTTGGCCTTTCAAGGCTTGATCCATGGTTTCATCGGTTTTCAAATCAAAAGTAACAAGAACAGCCCCCCTTTCGGCCCTTCATTTTCTTTACAACAAGTGTAGTTCGATCTTGTGTAGTGATGTGGATCTTGGTTGGCCTCTGGACCTTAGCCATGGTTCACACCCTACCTCTTGATGTCTAGATCGTGCCATGGTCAATCAAATGGCCACTGGAACGACACGAGACAGCAAGCGAAGCAAAACACCACACGCACGCAAGGGTGCTCTCGGGTGGTACTTTTCGGTCGGTTGCATGGCGTGGTTCGAATTGTGGCTGGCCTAGGGCCCTTAGCCATGGTTCAAACCATACCGTAGGATGTTGGTAAGAGCCTCTGGTCGGTGGTTCA
Organism: Primulina eburnea; assembly: GCF_022965805.1. Classification (NCBI taxonomy): domain Eukaryota; kingdom Viridiplantae; phylum Streptophyta; class Magnoliopsida; order Lamiales; family Gesneriaceae; genus Primulina; species Primulina eburnea. The sequence goes on from NC_133107.1 coordinate 14,874,437, forward strand.
AGCCCCAATGGCCGGTAGTCTCGAGAACGAGACAAGGAAGCGAAGGCACAGCTGCTGTATTTTGTGGACAGCAACTTGCTGCTTCGGTTCATTGGCTCGTTCGAGTTCTTGGTTCCCTCTAGGCTGATTGCTTTTTCAAAGCTGATAAGAATTATGCATGCCGTCTCTATATTTTATCTTTTCACTTGTCAACCCTCATCTCCGTCTTCACTGAGCTTCGACTTCTATTATTTGGTTGAACGTACAGTGAGACTCAGTAAATGAATCCGTTGCAGTTTGAATTTGTTCCCCCTAATATATATCTGGAATATTTAGCTTTAAGTGCTGCTGCAACGTCTATTATTGTAACTTGATAGTACAATAGTTTTTGTACCTGTGTGCACAGCTGTATTAAACTTGTCGTATCTGTAAACTGGTTCGTTCCTAACTGATGTTCTGAGCTGGTCTTGAACTGTTCTTGAACTGGTGAGGTGAAATCAGTTGACTCGTCATCTAAACTGATTTCACTGACTCAATTGAACTGGTCAGTTGGGATCTTCATCAGTTGAACACTTCATCAACTAGCCGGGCTTCTGAAGGTGTTATGCTGAACCACTTATCAACTGGACAATCAGTTGAACTGCTTTCGATACTTCATTTGAATTGGTTTAGTACGATCAATCAGTTGGAACTTTCAGTTTACGTTACGATAGCTTCAGTTTAAGCTTGGTAACTAATCAGTTCGAAGCTTGATCAGTTTCATTTTCTACGCACTTAGATAAATTCATTAGAAACAAATAAACAAGTTTTGTTAACATCAAAATCAAGATTGTGAACATGAAATGTTCCAACAATCTCTCCCTTTTTGATGATCACAAAACTGGAACAGTTAAAGCGATTTAAAATAAATTTAAACATTTAATAATTCTCCCCCTTTGTGATAATAAAAAAGTTTAAAAACGTTAAATCAAATAAAAGAACTTTCAGTTCGAGGGGTAACAGAAAGAAAAGCTCCAATAAAACGATTTGAAAAACAATTTTTCAGTTCGAGGGATAAAAAATTTAAAATCAATTTTAAAGAACATCTCCCCCTTAAGAACTGAATCAAAAACTCCCCCTCAAAAATATAATCGTTGCGCGATTTTAAAAAGAATTATAAGCGCAATAAACACTCAAGCAATTAAGGCAACATATAAACTGAAAAAATCAGTTCAGTTACATGCAAACTAACTGGATACACATGATGTTAATTTAATCCATTACGCGTCCCTTGTATTAATATAAATCACACCATCTTATGTAAGGGAATTGCTACTACACTTAGCAAATAGCAAATAACATTAATTATCAGTCAGTTTATATAAAATAGAACTGAGTTTCTTTTGCCAAAAGAACAGCTAATAGCCTTGAACTTGATCTCTGTGCTGGCTAATTGGTTTAATTGATGCAAACTGGACTCAACTGATGTTGAACCTGCAATGATCAACTACTAGCATCTGATATGGCAATGAAGCAGTGGCACTTTTGATGATTAAGCTCCACTTAACTCATCAGTTTCAGCTGGTAGTTGGGTTTCGTCTGTTGATCAGTTGAACTGGTAAGCTGGCAACTGAAGTCTTGTCCGCTGATCAGTTTAGCTATCCTGCTGTCAGTTGAACTCAAAAATCCTGCAAACAGCTAAACAAAAAAGTAGCACATCAAACATATAAAATATTATCAGAGGGTTTTGAAAACCATTTTAAAAATACTATCAGTTTTCAAATGTCTTTCTTAGAACAGCTATCTCTGATACCAATTGATGGATCGGTTTGGACACCTGCGAGGATGATTCAAACACAATATTCTCAATGAGCTGCAATAGCTCGTGTTCTAAAAATTTATACATCGATTAATTAGATCGAGTTTTCTTTCAAATCAAGCGGAAAACACTCGAAGTAATCATTCGTTAAGAAAAACTGGTTGGTTTTATATCTTGTGCAACTGAATAACTGAAAATTACATGGGATCAGTTCTGGCTTATATCAGTTCAGTTATGGAAAGAACTGAAACGATATCAGCTGAACTGATAAAATCAATTAAGAACAAAAACAAGCAGTTAACAGAAATAACACAAGATATGTTTATGGATGCTCGGAGACTTCAACTACTCCTACGTCACCCCTTCTATCTCATCGAGTAGGATATACTAGAAGAATTTGATTTATACAACACCTTGTACAAACTCACCCGACTTAGGACTTACCCACTGCCTAACTGAACTCCTAGTCTAGACTTAAGGCATTACCTTCCAGCCAACACTTGTTTAACGTCTATGTGTCAAAGACTACATATACATGTTTTACGTCTTTGTGCAAGACAAAATTTGAGTGATGGTGAGTGTGTGTGTGAGAGAACTGATCTCTGAAAACTATCCGAAGGTGTTCTCACACGCTGAGGGAAATATGCTTCTAAAACTAGGCTGATAACACGTTGAAGTGTTCCCTCTTAATTGGTCCTTCCGGCAACTTTAACGGGTCTCATTCTGCTTTCTTAGGAGCATAATTGATCGCATCATACGTAAGAGCTTATGCATCATAATCGGAGATTCAGTTCTCACCTATAGATGTTGATATACTATGTAATCTGATGAGTTAATAGTAGAAGAAATATCTAGCTAGACTAAGACATGTCCATTATTGAAATATGTATCCTTATGCGATGTCATTGTGATTGTTCAAAGATACATGACAGAGTTATCGAATTCATTTGCAACTCTCGATATACCAATGTTTGTTGATTTGATCGGAAAATATGTGTTGAAGAAACCATAATGTATGCAACCATAACCTACTGTTTTTTGCAGTCACTATCAATAATAACTATGGGATATTGGGCGATGATACAAAGCACTATTATTATGATCCGATGGGTCAAATCAGAATTGAGTTCTCCTGTTCTTTATCTAGGGTTTTATGGAAAAAATTTAGATAATTAGGATAAGCTAGAGTAAAAAAAAAATATTGTCTTGAATCACATGAAGTTGTGAACCCACGACTAGTTGTATCCCTAAACCATTGATGGTCACACAAACATTGAATTTTGTGTTCGTGTTGAGATAGTCAAATTCAAGGAGTTAAAAAAATTGAATTTGATGGAGATCAAACATATTGCTTATAATAGAGTTTGTAAGTGTTTTCTATATTTGAAAGTTATGGAAGTTAACATGACTGCTATGTTTTGTGATGAGAATGCAACTGCCTGATTTAGTGAAGGAGTTACCATATATACAGCTGCAAAAAATAAGTGGAAAATTCACTTTTTAATATATTAATGACATTTGTACCCTCGTCAAATCGGCACTGTCTGATCGTTGTTCAGAATTGTAATAGAGTCACAATTATTCAAACTATAAAATTAGATTCTTCTTATTAAATATTAATTATGTATTTTTGACTACTATGTAAAATTTCTATGAAATATTCTAGAAATGTTTATAATAAATTAATTAATTAAAAATAGGTATTTAATTATATCACGTTTTGTCAAAAGTTAAAAATACTATAAAAGATATTTTACAAGAGAGAAATATAATTGGATAATTACTAAACCGTGGATTATTTGCTTAATAAGATTGGATAATACTAATACAACTCTAACTTGTATGATTCCTAATTAGACAATAAAACCTAATGGAGATTTTTGACAATGCAAAACTTCAAAAGTAAAAGTCTAGTAGGATTCTCGCTTGGGAATCCTAGTATGATTCTAACTTTATCCATGAAAATAAAAAATATGACAATACATTTCAAATTTAAATGCTAGAAATTTTCTCTCTCAACACAACAATCAAATTTCAGCAATTACCTCTTGTTGTTCAACTATCGGCCAAGCACCGCCACTTCCTCCACTGTGCGTCTTCATTGTTCCACAGCAACGTCACCGAGGTGCCACAAGAATCTCAATAATTTCCCGTGATTGTTCCTCAACGGAAATTTTGTCTAGATTTTTTGTGTAATCTAGGAGAGGGACAAATCTTCTCATTAGTTACCTAATTCTTAGAGATATTAAAAGGCGACTTTCGGTAGAAGGTTCATAAAGATTTATAAGAAGAACATAATTATTTAAAATCCGGAATATTTTGGTGTCATGCATTTAGAACACACAAAAGTAATAAACTCTTGATACCCCATGGATGGGCCCACTATCCCTGGCCCATCCCTAGCCCAAATAAAACACAGGCCTATTAAGGGCTCATGTATTCTCCTATAAATACCAGGTTTGAACGTTCAATTGATTCATTCAATATATTGTTTTCAGCAGCACCCTTAGCTGCTCCCCCCATATATCCCCAGTCTCTGACTTGAGCATCAGAGGAGCTATGCCAAGACACCCTCCTGGCCCTCTTCTAACGATATTATTTGTGATTTCAGGAGCAGGTTAATTTCAAAACCTGCGTCTGGATTAGTGACACTTACTGGAAGCGGATCCTAAATTTCCTGTGAGTATCACTTGGCGCCGTCTGTGGGAAATTTTTGTTGAGACGTAGAGATGGTAGGCAAGAGAGGGAGTAGAAGAGCTACCTCAGCATCATCGCTTCCTCAGAGGGGACTCGAACAATCTCACGTCGAGACAAGACAGGAACAACCACATCTCGGGATGAGACAGGAATAACCTCGTCAAGAGACAAGAGCCGAGTAGCCCCTTCGCTAGACAAGGGTCGAGCAAACCCTTCCCAATGAGAATGTGGGCAACTTGACCCTAGAACAGTTAGTTTAACACCTTCCAACCCAACTCCATATGTTCTTTTGAGGAATTCTCAGCTGCCTTCTTGCACCGATTTGCTAGCAGCGAAAGGCAACAGAAAAACTATTTGAGTCTGTTTGTGATGAAACAACAAGAGGCTGAAACTCTGCGGGAGTTTGTCCAGCGCTTCAAGAGTGCAGCGCTGGAAATACCAGCGGCTACCCCTGACATCATGATAAGTGCCTTTACACAAGGACTGAGGGGAGGAGAGTTTTTTAGGTCGTTGGTCAAGAAGCCTCCGTCGAGCTATGATGATCTGTTGGCTCGAGCTGAGAAATATGTAAACTTGGAAGATGCTCAACGGTGCAGAAGGATGGAGAACCGGCCTGGGGGAAGTAGAGTGGAGGGAGCGGAGAGAGGAGGAAGGAAGAGGGGTACGGGGGAAAGAGAGGAGGATAGAACTAGAAGTAGAGGACAATTATCGTCACATGTTCTTTGAAATAGGAATCGGGATAAAGTGATGGAGGTGAGGGAGTCAAGGGAGAGGGGGGATTAGTCGCAAAGGGTTGAGAGCAGTGCTCGGTCTCCGTCGTCAGGGAAGGAACTGAGATCTCGCCCGTATTCTAAGCAAGGTCGAGGCCCTCCGTGGATAAATCAGAGGTTCGAGGAGTCGAGGAGAGAAGGTCGAGGTCAGGATGTCCCTCGGGAGCCCATTGAACCGAGGAGGAGAACGAATGAGGATAACCACCATACAAGAGGAATTATTCATATGATCTCGGGGGGTGCTACTGATGGAGATTCTGGGCGAGCTCGGAAAGTGCGTGGGAGGAAGTTGGAAAGTTTTGAAATATCTAGGGGTGCGGACTTACCCTAGGATCCTGTTATCAGTTTTGGGCCCGGAAGACGTCCGAGGCATTGTGGCTCCCCATAATTATGCCTTTGTGGTGACGGACACAATTGCCAATTATGATGTGGCACGAATCTTTATTGACAATGGAAGCTTTGTAAATATCTTGTCCAAGAGCACTTTGGATCAGATGAATGTGGAAGGATTTGAGTTCGAACCGATCTCTACTCCTCTATATGGGTTCACGGGACATGCCACTCTACCGCTGGGTCAGATTACTCATCCCCTATCTTTGGGATGCGACCCTCGACGGATAACAAAGATGATAACATTTACCATGGTGGATACCCCCTCATCATATAATGGAATCCTGGGACGGCCAGCCTTGAAAGATTTCAGAGCCGTAGCTTTCACGTATCATCAAAATTGAAGTTTCCTGTGGGGAAGGAGGTGGGAGTCTTGTGTGGAGAGCAGAAAGTTGCGCGACGATGTTATGAAGTAATAGTGAAAGAAGAGGGAAAGAAGGTGCATGATCGAGCAAAACTTGCACTGTGAATTCCCCAATAAAATATGATTTTGTATGCTCAAAAAGTAATCGCAAGTGCACGATGTCAAGTAATAATATAGTGTATGTGAATACGAGTATCGTTCCGCTGAAGACTGTATTTAACAATTATTATTTTAGTTATTAAAACTTTAGCGACGAAAGGTGATTGGTTGTGTTATGACTAATAAAATGCAAGAAAATTAAATAAACAAGTTCAAAGACTAAATGATAAAATATGATTGCTAAATCGATTGATTAAATTTCAAATGATAAAAGAATTTGTTGGGAATTCTGGTTCACCTACCCCTTATTAATTAATTAATTCGTTCGATTGTGTTCTACGCTTCCGACAGGATTTCCTATTCAATTGAACACACTCTCTCGAGCTATGCCAAACTAATTCACTCAATGAAGTAATTAAATGTCTTTAATTATTTATCAAGAATGAATCGCATTTCGATTGATGAAATCCCCTAGTTTTCGACCCTAAGGACTATGACTATCGGCACGTATCCAATTTCATATATCTATGCAAATTGTAGATCCGCGAATTATACTACTAGTTTTTATCACAAGTTATTCTCTCGAACTCACTCGCGATATAAAAACGGTGTTAAAGTTAGCTACGCTCTAACAACACAATAAAACAATAGTATAACCAAGAACAAATCACAAATCGAAATATGAATTAATCAGATCAAAGTTTTGGGGTAGGATCCCCTTTAATCCCAACAAATATGAAAGTTTAGCTACTAGAATTCATAATTAAAATAAGCAAAACAATATTTAAATAAAGGAAAATAAACTAGAAATACGAGACGTGACGAAATTTGCGAAGAACGATGCCCGGAAACCGTCGAATCTTCAATCCAAGTGCCAAAGCTCTCTCCAAACTCGATCCCCGCTGCCAAAAATCCTGAATGATCCTCAAAAGTCGACCAATAATCTTTCCATAGCAGCCACACTCCCAAATTAAGGTAAGAAATCGCGCACAATAATCTTCCAAAAGTAGGCGGCGCTCGGGCGGTAGAAAAGTACCGCTCGAGCGCCACACTCTCTGTAACTTCCCTCGGCTGGTGCGGCATTCGCGCTCGGGCGGTAGAAAAGCACCGCTCGAGCGCCAACTTCCTGTCTTGGCACTTCAACTTCTCGTGCTCGAGCGGTATAAAAGTACCGCTCGGGCGCCAACTTTCTGTAAGGATGACTTCGGAGGCATTTTCTCGCGCTCGGGCGGTAGAAAAGCACCGCCCGAGCGCCAACTTTCTGTCTTGGTCCTTCAGTTATTCACTTCTCGCGCCCGGGCGGTAGAAATGTACCGCTCGGGCGCCGCTTGTTCTGTCCAAATTCTTGAGTCTTCCACCTTTCGCTTTGATTTTCGTTCTCCAACCATTTTTTCCTGCAGATTCATCACACACAAGTGAGACATGATAAAATGCAAATAATTACTATAAAATGAACAAAATGTAAATGAAATGCATGCATGCACAATGTAAACACAACTAAAACTAATGCAATAAACACGTAAAAACACCACCTATCAACCCCCTCATACTAACCTTTTGCTTGCCCTCAAGCAAAATAGGTTACAAACCATAACCAATCATTACGAAACAGACTCAAAACGAAGGTATGAAGATAACGAAAGTGATGGTGAATTATCAAACTGACATCCTGCCTCAGCTGGTTTGTGAACCACATACAATTAGTCAAATCACAACATTCATCAACGCCCCTTTCAAAGCACCTTATAGCAATTTGATTTTGACCAGAAAGTGTGGTCGTGTGTGTGCTGTGGGTCTCACTAGCTCGTGCTTCAGACAGTTTCATTTGCAAATCATGCGAGCCACCAAATCAACAGTTCAATGCAAGTTTCCCTATCCCGAGTTCTGTTTCTAGTCGTGACCAACAAGTGAACACAAAGCGGCTGATTTTCAAGGTTGTACACCAGGAATTGGGAATTCAATTTCATGAGGTTTCGAACGGCTAAAGAAGATGGGACGTACACTGATCATTTTCATTATGCACTTGTCAGAATTTTTATCTGACATTCCTCAACGCCTTACTTCTCCATCTATTTAGCCTTGGGATATGATTTCATCCCTTTTTGGCTCCCCCACACCTTACATCCCCTTTTTTCATTTACAACACTCTTGTTGTAATACTTCTCATTTTTTTTTTTTTTGGTGCATAATTTTCTCAAGTGTACTCCCTAACTTTTGAGTATATGGAATGCTTGTTTAGTTGGCTTAGGGATAACTCTTGAGGTAGTATGCACAATTGGGACGAAAGTTATTCCGGTGGGTTCAAATGATCTACGCTATTTCATGTTACTGGTCGGTCGCTACTGTCAACACAATTCATTCAAGTTCGACTTGCATCTCATGTTATTTCAGTTCCTACCACAGATTCTTAAACTCGACTATCGTGTACACTACTAATAATACCCACAATGTACGCATATAAAATAAACATTTCATTTCACTGGGGTATTCATAACGTGTGATACGACTAAGTAACATGCAGTTCATTCATCCCACAATCATCATCGGCTACCAATTTACTAATGTCACCATCACTGCTACTCATGCAAGACACAGACGAATGCAAACAACGAAGAAGACGTATAACGACCCCCTCATACTAGACGTGTGCAATGTCCCCATTGCACAAAAGACTAAAACATAGACATGCAAACACAAATGCAGACTAATAAACATGAAAGCGAATAAACATGCTAGACGGAAACAACGAAAAGAAAGAAAAAACAGGAAACAGCTAAAAGGAAAAAAATAAATGTGCAAAAGAGGGGAAACAGTAAACTCCCCTGATCAAGTGTCATCCTCATCGTGCTCCGGCGGTGGCACTCCTGCGGCCTCCCCATGTTGAGAATAATCATACTGGAACTGGAATGGGGGGGGGGGAGGTAGCGGAGTCGGTGGAATGGTCGACGGGTCAACGCCCCCGTGCACAAGCATCGAGCGCATCATGTAGTCCAGATGAGGCAAATGGTCTGCGACGTATGAATCGAACTGGCCCTGATGAGCTTGGAAGGCTAGATTTTCATCCATTTTATCATTTGTCGTTCGCCTGCGGGGTTGTGATGGGCGGCGGCGTGGAGCGGCGGCGCTAGAGCCACCTAAATTTTCCTCCTCAGTGGGGAAGTCAATCTGTCGCTTGGCATGCTTTCGCTTATCGTTTTCGATGGAAATCGGCTTCATGGGTTGAATCCACTCCTCGTCGTCCCGGAATAGAACTCCCGCACGGGCACACAACTCGGATATAATTGTCGGGAAGAACAGACCGACGTGACTGTTGCGAGCACACAACATGATTTGAGAGTGGATAAGTGTGCCCACATTCACGTCGTAGCCGTGAGTTAACGCAAAAAGGAGAACTGCTCGTTCCTTTTGGACCTCGCTCTTATGCGAGACCGGCATCATCCGTCGGGCCACAAATAAGTACCACATGGCAGCGTCAACGGTCAAGAATTTCTCGTCGAAACAGCTCGGCGGTCCGCCCACTGGTTTCCACATCGCACCCGCACCCGGATGGCATAGCGCGGTGATAATCAAGTCATAGTCCGGGTCAGCAGCTAAAGCCTCAAAACGAGAGTTGTCGACCTCCGCCGTTTCCAACAGTGCATTGATAGTTGCCGAGTCACACGGGACATGTACACCCCGAACAAACACCGTCCCATTTCTCCCCTCCATAGCATTCGCGTAAAATTCACGCACCACCGAAACTACCGCCACCTTAGGTTGATTGGAAAAAGTTTCCCATCCACGCCGTTCCAATTCTATCCGAGTTCCTATGTGCCTATCGGCAGATTCTTTTCGGAATCCCCTCTCTACTATCGGATTTCTATTTATCTTGGCATGCTCATACCTAACCCGAGCTCCCTCACTAATAAAGCGATGCCTATCAAAAGTCGAAGAAGAGGAAGAAGCGGAAGTACCTCTTTGTTTCTTCTTTGGAGTCATGGTAGTGGATGAGAGAGATTTTGGGGGAATCGGAGAAGATGACGCTTGAATTCCGAAGGAGGAGCTTGCCCACGATGCTTGAGTCTTGATGGTAGGAGAGATTGCCTGCAAAAATTTGAGAGTAGAGTGGAAGAGGGTTAGGGATTTGGGGAGAAATTGGGGGAGATGTGCGCACAGAATGAAGAAAAGGAAAGGAAATCGCGCATATAAAGTAATCGCGCTCGAGCGGTAAAAAATTACCGCTCGAGCGCCAACCTCTATGGACGTAAAAGTCAGAGGTAAGCGGGCGCGCTCGAGCGGTAGGAAATCACCGCCCGAGCACCAACTTTCTGTAAGCCAAGGGAAGTTTCGCGCTCGAGCGGTATAAAAATGCCGCCCGAGCGCCAACATTCTGCCAGAATCGAGATTTTTTTTTTTTGAAACAAAATTGAAGAACAAGAAACGAGATTAACAATAAATACGAATAAAGATGACAATAATCGAAATTGAATTAAATGCAAGATAAGGGAAAAAGAAGAGTTCTCAATTTATAGTCGAGAGCTTGACTGTCGGTCCGTCTCAGTTCGGATTCTCTTGGAACCGTGTGATTCCAAGTTGTGGCTCAACTGTGCCACCCATGTAGTGCTTTAGGCGCTGGGCATTGACCGTAAATGTCCCATCTTTTCCATCTTTCAATTCCACAGCTCCCGATGGATAAACTTTCGAGATCACGAATGGACCGGACCATCGCGGCTTCAATTTACCGGGAAACAAGCGCAACCGGGAGTTGTAGAGCAGAACACTTTCACCCTCCTTAAATTCTCTCTCGATGATTCTTTTGTCATGAGCCTTTTTGGTTTTCTCCTTGTAAGACAGTGCAAGATCGTAAGCCAAATTGCGGAACTCCTCCAACTGGTCCAATTGAAGCAAACGCTGTTCACCTGCATCAGTAAAATTAAAGTTCAGCTCTTTTGTTGCCCAATATGCCCGATGCTCCAACTCGACAGGTAAATGACATGCTTTACCAAATAACAACCTATACGGTGTAGTGCCTAAAGGTGTTTTAAAAGCAGTCCTATATGCCCATAGAGCATCATCTAACCTCACCGACCAGTCTTTCCTACTGACGCCTACCACTTTCTCCAGAATTCTCTTTATCTCTCGGTTCGACACTTCCACTTGACCACTCGTCTGGGGGTGATAAGGGGTAGAGATCTTATGTGTGACACCATATTTGCTTAAAAGTTTTTCAAAGAGTTTGTTGCAAAAATGAGTGCCACCATCACTAATGATTGCTCGTGGTGTTCCAAAGCGGTTAAAAATGTTTTTCTTCAAAAATTTTAGAACCACTTGAGCATCATTAGTGGCGTATGCTTCCGCCTCTACCCAATTAGACACATAATCCACCGCCACCAAAATGTATTTTTTCGTGAAAGAGCTGGGAAACGGTCCCATGAAATCTATTCCCCACACATCAAAAACCTCACACTCAATGATATTATTTAAAGGCATTTCGTGACGGTTAGAGATGTTACCTGTCCGTTGGCATTTATCACATGCTAGCACATAAGAACGAGCATCTTTAAAGAGGGTTGGCCAATAAAAGCCACATTCGAGTACCTTAGATGCCGTCCTCGTTGGTCCAAAGTGACCACCTACCTCACGGTCATGGCAATGAGTAAGAATCGATCCCATCTCTTCCTCCGCCACACATCTCCGAATCATAGAATCTGCACAAATCTTAAACAAGAAAGGTTCCTCCCAAAAATAATATTTCACGTCCGAAAAGAATTTCTTTCTTTGGTGAAATGTTAGATTTGGGGGAGGTGAGCCTGTAACAAGAAAATTCGCAAGATTTGCATACCATGGACAATTTTTTATCTCAAACAACTGCTCATCCGGAAACCAATCATTAATCGCATCAGTCACACAATCATTACTGATAAATTCTAATCTAGACAAATGATCTGCAACCACATTCTCAACACCCTTCTTATCTTTTATTTCCACATCAAATTCTTGCAATAATAAAATCCACCGAAGTAAGCGTGGCTTTGCATCTTTCTTTGCAAGTAAATATTTAAGGGCAGAGTGATCAGTAAACACAATTACTTTCGACAAAACAAGATAAGCATGAAACTTGTCAAGTGAAAACACTACTGCAAGTAACTCTTTTTCGGTGGTGGCATAATTCAATTGTGCTTCATCTAGAGTCCTACTTGCATAGTATATGGTGTGAAATACCTTGTTTTGTCTTTGTCTGAGGACAGCACCTACCGCAGTATCGCTAGCATCGCACATGATCTCGAAGGGTAGATCCCAATCCGGTGCCACCAAGACAGGAGCCGTCACTAAGCGCTCTTTCAACTTCTCTTATGCCTGCAAACAATCAGAATTGAAATCAAAAGGCACATCTTTCATGAGTAAAGAAGATAAAGGTTTTGCAATTTTAGAAAAATCTTTGATGAAACGTCGGTAAAAACCGGCGTGGCCTAGAAAACTTCTAACTCCCTTTATGGACGCCGGAGGTGGTAAGTTCTTGATAACTTCAACTTTCGCCTTATCCACCTCTATTCCGTGCCCCGAAACCTTGTGCCCTAGGACAATTTCCTCTTGTACCATAAAGTGGCATTTTTCCCAATTAAGCACCAAGTTTGTCTCCTCACATCTCCTCAACACTACCTGCAAGTTCTGCAAACAATCATTAAAAGACGAGCCAAAAATCGAGAAGTCATCCATAAATATCTCAAGAAAAGTTTCAATCATATCATGGAATATAGCAGTCATGCATCGCTGAAAAGTGGCAGGGGCGTTACACAAACCAAATGGCATCCGTCTAAAAGCAAAAGTGCCATAAGGACAAGTGAAAGTGGTTTTCTCTTGGTCCTCGGGCGCAATCATGATTTGGTTATACCCAGAATACCCATCTAAAAAACAATAGAACTCATGACCCGCTAACCTCTCAAGCATTTGATCAATAAAGGGAAGGGGAAAGTGGTCTTTACGGGTAGCATCATTCAATTTCCTATAATCAATGCACACACGCCATCCCGTAACAGTCCTAGTGGGTATTAATTCATTATTTTCATTTGTGATAACAGTAATCCCACCTTTATTTGGCACACACTAAACAGGACTTACCCATGCACTATCAGATATAGGATAGATAATACCTGCGTCGAGAAGCTTAATTGTTTCAGCCTTTACTACCTCTTGCATCTTTGGATTTAATCGTCTTTGAGGTTGCACAAGAGGTGAGTACTTCTCTTCCATCAAGATCTTGTGCATGCAGACGGATGGATTTATTCCTTTGATATCTGCCACCTTCCACGCAAATGCACCCTTGTGCGCTTTCAAAACTTCCAACAGCTTGTCCTCCATCACATCTGTCAAAGCAGCAGAAATAATGACAGGTAAAGTGTTATTCTCACCTAAGTATACGTACTTGAGGTGTGGAGGCAACGGCTTTAGCTCAAGCGTTGGTGGATCCTCGATGCTTGACCTTTGAGGGGTCAAATCTCTTCGTTCCCCTAGATCCTCCAATCGCATCCTCATTGGCCTTCTCCATGGTTGGTTGGCATTAAAGTGTGCCACAATTTCAGCTCTTTCTTCGTCTAACTCCTCTTCTCCCAATTCAGTATTGATAGTGGCCTCCAAAGGGTCCCTAAGAGCATCCTGCACATAGTTGGATACAAGAGAGTCAAAAGCATCAATTATAAAACAACTATCAGAATGCAGTGTGTGCTTAAGTGCATTAAAAACATCAAATGTAATCTCTTCTTCGCCCACTCTCAATCTCAACTTTCCCTCTTGCACATCAATAAGTGCCTTGTCAGTCGCAAGGAATGGTCTCCCCAAAATGAGAGGCATCTCGGTATCCTCCTCCATGTCGAGCACCACGAAATCGGCCGGAAAAATGAATTTGTCCACCTTCACTAGCACATCCTCAACCACTCCGCGGGGGTACTTGACAGATCTGTCAGCCAGTTGCAAGGACATCCTCGTCGGCTTAGGCTCTCCCAACCCAAGTTTCCTAAACACAGAAAATGGCATCAGATTAATACTTGCACCAAGATCACATAGTGCTTTATGAAAAACAACATCACCAATCATGCAAGGAATAGAGAAACTCCTTGGGTCTTTTAGCTTAGGTGGGATTTTGTTTTGCACCAAAGCGGAGCAATTTTCAGTTAAGTTGACTGTCATATGATCCTCCAACTTCCTCTTATTTGCTAAGATATCCTTCAAAAATTTAGCATAACTAGGCATTTGCATTAGAGCATCGGCAAAGGGAATATTGATATGCAACTTTTTAAACACCTCGAGAAACTTACCAAATTGTGCATCTAGTTTTGCTTTTTTCAATGCAGCAGGAAAAGGAGGAGGTATAACAATTTTTGGTTGTGTAGTGGGTGCTAGTGTAGGGTTAGAAGACTTACCTTTAGATGTCGCCTCTTGTTCATCCGGCACTTGGCTTTTCTCTTTTTCTCTAGGCTCCAAAACTTTCCCGCTCTTCAACTCAATGGCCTTCACTTGCTCTTTTGGATTAGTCTCGGTATTACTTGGCAAGGTGCCCGGCTCTCTACTTGCTATCATCTTGGCCAACTGTCCAATTTGATTCTCGAGCCCCTTTATCGATGCATCTTGGTTTTGGAGTCGAGTTTCAGTAGAAGAAATAAACTTAGACATCATTTGCTCCAAGTTGGACTTTTCTTCTCTAGGAGAATCGGATCTGTATATCGGTTGTTTGCCATATTGTTGTCCTCCTTGCGGTCTATTCTGGCTGTTTTGACCGCCCCACGAGAAGTTGGGATGTTGCCTCCACCCAGGATTGTATGTGTTCGAATAAGGGTCATTCCTTGGGCGGTTTTGGACTCCCACTTGATTCACCGGTGCCTCATTTTGCACATAGAAGGGATTTCCATCTTGACAGTCTTTCACATAGTTCTCACAGAATATCTCTTGAAGACGCATAGCCGTGCCACCCATATTCAAGCCGTCTATTTTCCTGTTTAAAGCATCAAGTTGTGCAGTAATAACAGAAAAATCAGTTACCTGGTGAACTCCGGCACTTCTCCGCTGGTTGTTCCTGTCAGATTGAGGATGATAGCTGCTAGCAGCCATCTCCTCCAACAACTCATACCCTTCTTCTGCAGTCTTCCTCAAAAGGTTCCCACACGCAGCAGCATCTATCATAGTACGATTAGGAGTAAGTAAGCAAGGTTTGAACGACTAACCCAAGTGGCAACTCGTGATGTGGGCATCTTCGTAATAGATCTTTGAAACGCTCCCACGCCCCATATAGTGACTCTTGATCGAACTGAGCAAATGTTGTGATGTCTGCCCGCAGCTTCATGGTCTTCGATGGAGGAAAGTATTTGATGAGAAACGCCTTCGCCATGTTCTCCCATGTAGCGATCGAACCTACAGGTAAACAATTCAACCAAGCTTTAGCTTTATCACGCAAAGAGAAAGGAAATAAACGCAGTCTAACAGCATCATCAGAAACTCCATTAAATTTAAAAGTATCGCAAATCTCAAGAAAATCCGCGATGTGTGTGTTTGGATCGTCCACAGCAGTTCCTCCAAATTGGACGGTGTTCTGAATCATCTGGATAATGGCTGGTTTGATTTCAAATTGGTTTGCCCGCACAATCGGCCTCACAATGCTGGGGCGTGCACCATCCAAAGAAGGCTGGGCATACTCTAACATGGGTATGCGGCGTGGCATCTCAATTCGTCTCTCGTTTTGGCGCTCCGCCTCCTGCTCTTGTTCGTGCCTCTCCATCAGTTCCTTAAGTCTTTGCTGTTGTCTTCGCCTGCGGAAAGTCCTTCAATTTCAGGGTCACACTCAAGCTCCAAGTCAAGTGACTTTGGCATGCACCGGAAAAGATATCTGAATTAAAATATGGAGTGTTAGTTCAATAGAAATAAAATACACTAAAGAAAATAACTAAAAATATAATTGTAGATTAACAGTCCCCGGCAACGGTGCCAAAAACTTGATCGAGCAAAACTTGCACTGTGAATTCCCCAATAAAATATGATTTTGTATGCTCAAAAAGTAATCGCAAGTGCACGATGTCAAGTAATAATATAGTGTATGTGAATACGAGTATCGTTCCGCTGAAGACTGTATTTAACAATTATTATTTTAGTTATTAAAACTTTAGCGACGAAAGGTGATTGGTTGTGTTATGACTAATAAAATGCAAGAAAATTAAATAAACAAGTTCAAAGACTAAATGATAAAATATGATTGCTAAATCGATTGATTAAATTTCAAATGATAAAAGAATTTGTTGGGAATTCTGGTTCACCTACCCCTTATTAATTAATTAATTCGTTCGATTGTGTTCTACGCTTCCGACAGGATTTCCTATTCAATTGAACACACTCTCTCGAGCTATGCCAAACTAATTCACTCAATGAAGTAATTAAATGTCTTTAATTATTTATCAAGAATGAATCGCATTTCGATTGATGAAATCCCCTAGTTTTCGACCCTAAGGACTATGACTATCGGCACGTATCCAATTTCATATATCTATGCAAATTGTAGATCCGCGAATTATACTACTAGTTCTTATCACAAGTTATTCTCTCGAACTCACTCGCGATATAAAAACGGTGTTAAAGTTAGCTACGCTCTAACAACACAATAAAACAATAGTATAACCAAGAACAAATCACAAATCGAAATATGAATTAATTAGATCAAAGTTTTGGGGTAGGATCCCCTTTAATCCCAACAAATATGAAAGTTTAGCTACTAGAATTCATAATTAAAATAAGCAAAACAATATTTAAATAAAGGAAAATAAACTAGAAATACGAGACGTGACGAAATCTGCGAAAAACGATGCCCGGAAACCGTCGAATCTTCAATCCAAGTGCCAAAGCTCTCTCCAAACTCGATCCCCGCTGCCAAAAATCCTGAATGATCCTCAAAAGTTGACCAATAATCTTTCCATAGCAGCCACACTCCCAAATTAAGGTAAGAAATCGCGCACAATAATATTCCAAAAATAGGCGGCGCTCGGGCGGTAGAAAAGTACCGCTCGAGCGCCACACTCTCTGTAACTTCCCTCGGCTGGTGCGGCATTCGCGCTCGGGCGGTAGAAAAGCACCGCCCGAGCGCCAACTTCCTGTCTTGGCACTTCAACTTCTCGCGCTCGAGCGGTATAAAAGTACCGCTCGGGCGCCAACTTTCTGTAAGGATGACTTCGGAGGCATTTTCTCGCGCTCGGGCGGTAGAAAAGCACCGCCCGAGCGCCAACTTTCTGTTTTGGTCCTTCAGTTATTCACATATCGCGCCCGGGCGGTAGAAATGTACCGCTCGGACGCCGCTTGTTCTGTCCAAATTCTTGAGTCTTCCACCTTTCGCTCCGATTTTCGTTCTCCGACCATTTTTTCCTGCAGATTCATCACACACAAGTGAGACATGATAAAATGCAAATAATTACTATAAAATGAACAAAATGTAAATGAAATGCATGCATGCACAATGTAAACACAACTAAAACTAATGCAATAAACACGTAAAAACACCACCTATCAGTGCATGTGGAGGTCAATATGATTAGAAGGGGGCAAAGCGGGTTGCCCGTGGTAAGGAACGAGGTTCCAGAAGTGATGGAAGAAGAACCGGAGGTCATAGCACTGGGACCCAAGAAGAAGATGCTCAGAATAGCCCCTGAACTTGACCCAAGGGTTAGGGAGGAACTCATTAATTGCTTACATACCAATCTCACCGTGTTCACTTGGTCAGCTCAAGAGCTCACCGGGACGACCCCAGGTGTGGCAGAGCATCGGTTGCACATCTTGCCGAATGCTCGCCCTGTAAAGCAGAAAAAGAGACATTTCGAGCCCGAGAAGGACAGAGTTATAAAGAAAGAGGTGGGAGAATTTCTAAATGCTGGGCACATTCGAGAGGTACAATTTCCTATTTAGCTCTCGAATGTCATCCTTGTTCCGTAGAGTTCAAGGAAATGGAGGATGTGTGTGGACTTTAGAGATCTCAACAAGACATGTCCTAAAGATTGTTATCGTTTGTCCCGGATAGATCAATTGTTGGACTCCATAGCTGGACATCAATACTTGTGCATGCTGGACGCTTATCAGGGGTACCATCAAATTCCCTTGGCTGTGGAAGACCAAGATAAAGTGAGTTTCATCACCTCTGAAGGAACTTTCTTCTACGTGGTTATGCACTTCGGACTCAAAAATGCCGGAGCCACGTATCAACGATTGATGGATAAAGTATTTTCTGAGCAGGTGGGAAGGAACATCGATGTGTATGTAGACGACATCATGGTAAAGTATAAAAACTCAGCTCAGCTTGTACCTGATTTGGTCGAAACCTTTGCCACCCTCAGATCCTACGAGCTGAAGCTGAATCCTCAGAAGTGTGTCTTCGGGGTGAAGAATGGAAAGTTTTTGGGTTATATGGTGACAGAGAGGGGGATTGAGGCCAACCCCGAGAAATTTCAAGCTATCCAAGATATGGTCTCTCCCCAGGGACCTAAAGATGTTCAGCAGTTGACAGGGAGGATTGCTGCTCTGGCACGTTTTATCTCGAGGTCCGCTCACAGAAGCTTACCATTCTTCCGGACCTTGCGTAAGGCAAAAAAATTTGAATGGGGTCTGGATTGCGAGAAAGCTTTCACAGAATTGAAGGAGTACCTATCTCATCCAAGCCAGGTGAGCCTTTGTGGGTATATTTATCTGCAACAGAAGGGGCTGTGAGTTCAGTCCTTGTCAAGCCAGAAGGATCAGTTCAGCAGCCGGTTTACTATGTTTCGCATGCACTCAAGGGGAAGAGATCAGATACTCAGGGTTGGAAAAATTGGCTTTGGCTTTGGTGATGACAGGGAGGCGTTTTAGGCCCTACTTCCTATCTCATCCAATTGTGGTACTCACCAATAGTCCATTGGACGGAATCTTAACTCATTCCGACATGTCTGGCCGTTTGGTAAAATGGACTACTGAGCTGGGAGAGTATGACATCCAGTATGAGCCAAGAACAACTATTAAAGCACAAGCATTAGCCGATTTTCTGGCTGAGACCGTGCATCATGAAAATGAAGACCCTTGAAAAGTGTATGTTGATGGTTCGTCTTCTAAGGATGGAAGTGGAGTGGGGGTAGTACTGGTTTCGCCAATGAGAGAGGAAGTTAAGTTAGCGGTTAGGTTGGATTTTCGAGCATCCAACAATGAGGCAGAATATGAGGCTGTGTTGGCAGGACTTCAAGCAGCCAGAAATGTGGGAGCTACCCGAGTACATGTTTTTTCTGATTCACAGTTGGTAGCGCAGCAGATAATTGGATTGTATTATGTGAAAGATGAAAAACTTATTGAGTATGATCAAGAATTGAACAGAGTTAGAGAAAAATTCATAGAGGTCACGTTCGAACAGATTCCCAGAGAAGAAAATTAGAAGGCAGACACTCTAGCCAATATGGCTGGGACAATAGGAAGTTGGAAGACTAGAGACGTGGTCTTTCAAGTCGAACTCACACCTCACACGAGTTCACCTGCAGTTGAGCAAGAAGAAGAGGATTGGAGAACCGCTATAACTAATTATTTGAAGGAGAGAAAACTTCCTGTCGACCCTATGAAAGATCGTAAGTTGAAGATAAAATGTTCACGCTATGTGCTAATCGGAGAAGTGCTGTTTAGAACGTCTTTTGCAAGGCCGCTTCTTCGGTGCTTGAGTTATCAAGAGGCTGATTATGTGCTCCGAGAAGTTCATGAGGGATGTTGTGTTGAGAGAGAAAATTTCTTGTGATAGTTGTCAACGTCATGCCCGGTTGCATCACCAGCCGGCCGCGATGATGAAGGCTATCACGGCCGCCTGTCCTTTTGACCAGTGGGGAATGGATATTGTGGGACCTTTTCCTATAGCTCCTTCTCAGAAAGAAGTTTCTATTGGTAGCAGTTGACTATTTTTCAAATGGGTGGAAGCAGAACCTTTGGCCAGAATCATTGAGAATGACGTCCTGAAGTTCTTTTTGAAGAGTATATATGCAGATACGGGGTACCTAGGAGACCGATATCGGATAATGGGAGACAATTCCAAATGGACAAGATCCAAGCTTGGTGTAAATAGATGAAGATCCAACAAGTCTTTACTTCTGTAGCATACCCGCAGAGTAATGGTCGGGTGGAGGTGACTAATCGGACGCTGGTGCAGGGTCTAAATGTTCGACTTGGCAAAGCTAAGAGCAATTGGGTGGATGAGTTACCAAGTGTCTTATGGGCATACGGAACCAATCCGAGAGAAGGAACCAAAGAAACTCCTTTCAGTTTGGTCTATGGTAATGAAGCAGTGCTCCCGGCTGAGATTGGGTTGGAATCGGCAAGGGTAGTGTTTTATGACGAGGACAATGGTGCGAGACGCGCTACTGACCTTGATCTTTTGAGAGAAAAAATAGAGGCTGCCATCATTCACATGGAAGTTTATAAGAACCGCATTGCACAGTCTTATAATCGGAGGGTCATTTTAGAAAAACTTCCAGGTAGGTGACTTGGTCCTGAGGAAGGTGCAAAAAGAGCATAGAGGAAAGCTGGACCCAAAGTGGGAGGGTCCCTTCAAAGTGATCGAGAGGCTGAGCTCTGGAGCCTATTACTTGGAGAATGCGCAAGGCAAGGCTTTGAAGAGGCCTTGGAATGATTATTACCTTAGGAAGTATTATTCTTGACTCTATCATCAATGTATTTTATTTTCTCAATTTTCCTATGTAATCCATTGGAATTCGATAAAATCAAATTCTTCTTTTCAGTTCATGAATGTTGTTGTATAGTGAGATTGATAAAGAAAAATTTTATTTTCCTACTAAGGCATCGCCTAGTAGAGGAGTAAAGTACAGGAGAAAAATTAAATTTTCCTACCAAGACATCGCCTAGTAGAGGCGCAGAGTGTTGGAGAAAATTAAATTGTCCTACTAAGACATCGCCTAGTAGAGGAGCGGCGTGTAGAAAAAAATTAAATTCTCCTACTAAGGCATTGCCTAGTAGAGGAGCTTAAATTCTCCTACTAAGGCATCGCCTAGTAAAGGAGCAGAGCGCAAGAAAAAATTAAATTTTCCTACAAATACATTGCCTAGTAGAGGAGCAGCGTGTAGAAGAAAAATTAAATTTTCCTACTAAGGCATCGCCAGTAGAGGAGCAGAGTACTGGAGAAAAATTAAATTTTCCTACTAAGGCATTGCCTAGTAGAGGAGCAGAGTGCAAGAGAAAAAATTTTATTTTCCTGCTAAGGTATCACCTAGCAGAGGAGTTAGAGAGCGAGTGTGTTGAATTTTTATTTTCCTCACCTAGCAGAGGAGTTAGAGAGCGAGTGTGTTGAATTTTTATTTTCCTGCCTAAGGTATCACCTAGCAAAGAAGTTAGGGGGCGGGGGTATTAAATTTTTATTTTCCTGCTAAGACATTGCCTAGCAGAGGAGTTAGAGAGCGAGGGCGTTGAATTTTATTTTCATACTAAGGCGTCGCCTAGCAGAGCGGTTCGCACTCTGTCGATTTTTTTCACCCTAGTGGTTTAAAAGCATCAGAGATAAATTCAGAAGAAGTAGTGAATGCAAACTCAAAATACTCAATATGACAGAAAACGAGTTCGTACATACCAAAAGTGCACAAAAACGAGAGATGTAAACGTCATAAATCCATAGTCGCATAATAATATGAAAAGTAAAGCAGTGCAGAAAATAACAGAATATGGCCCGAAGGCATACAATGTCTGCGTAAATGAAAAATAACATATGTAAAGGAGCTCGGTCTAAGAATAGGGTGGGGGGGGGAGACTCGCTATGAAACCATCAAGGTCGATGAAGTCAGTTGGGGCGTCTGGCGGAGGATAGCCCTGAGCCTTGAATAGGCAGACTGCACCCTCGAAACCCACCTCCAGGAAATGATAAGCTTTGGGGGCGTAGATATCGTTGAACTCCTCGGACTTGAGGAATTCTTCCTTGAATGCAGAGGCTTCGGAAGCATGTTGCGCTTTGGCATCCTTGAGTTCCCTACGGATTTGTGCTGCTTCAGCTTGAGCATTCTTGGACTCTTCCTTCAGCCTCTAGTTCTCCTTCGCGTGGTCTTCTGTTAGTCGCTGAAGCTCCCGTTTCTCTTTTAGAAGCTCCTGTTTCTCCTTCAAAAGTTCGTCACTTTGAGCTTGGGACTCCGAAAGCTCCTTAGCGTGCGTCACTTTCGTCTCATCGATGGTAGCCTGGAGCTGTTCAAGAAGAGCCTTGCCCTCGCGTAATTCTTGGCAGACGCTAGATCGAGTGTCATTAGCGTGCTCCACAAACTTCCCTACGTACATCGTGCCCTGGATAAGTAGCCTAGAGTGAAATGACGACAAGAAAATCATACATGTATTGGACACCAATCTAGAGACTGGAGGGAGAAATATACCTCAGTGATACTGCTGCATGTCCGGCGAGTGAGTTCAGACCAACCCAGTGAACTCATCAACGCTGCATCCGCATTGGAAGGAAGCTGATACATTATCTTCTGAGTCAGTTGAGTAGGACCCCGCCCCACGATGGCCGAATCTGAGGTGTAAGAGGATGTACCCCCGATTCAGGGGGAGGCCCCCTCATCCGACCCTGACCGTTCTGCAGAAGAGACCGACACGTCTGAGATCTCAGAAATCTTGCGCTTACCGTGATGCGGAACTAACAGACTAGGATCACTGGACTCCTTCTTCTTGCTAGACGGAGGAGG
The DNA here is from genome assembly GCF_022965805.1 of Primulina eburnea. Classification (NCBI taxonomy): domain Eukaryota; kingdom Viridiplantae; phylum Streptophyta; class Magnoliopsida; order Lamiales; family Gesneriaceae; genus Primulina; species Primulina eburnea. The sequence continues at coordinate 14,897,213 of NC_133107.1, forward strand.
GGACTTGTAGGATCAGTGGACTCCTTCTTCTTGCTAGACGGAGGAGGGGACTTGGCTTGAGGAGGTGGAGAGGAGGCTCGCTTTGGGGCAGAGGAGGATGAGCCTGCCTTCTTCTTCACAGCAGTAGGGGAGCTAGCAGGTCTCTTCGCAGTAGTAGAGCAAGAACATGTTTTCTTCTTCTCAGCAGCATAACAATCTCCCTTTGCAGTCATCGTGACTGCTGGAACAACCGACTTCTGGGGGGGCGGATGATGAACTCCCAGCCTTTTTTTTTCGCAGCCTCGCGAAGCAATGCAAAATTCATGACTCTAACACCTGCAAATAAAAACAGTGAATCGAATGAGAATATTATCAAATAAAGCAAACAAAAGAGAAACAGAAGGGGTGAAGAGAATATAATATCTACCGGAGTCCTCCTTTAGCTTAATTTTCGCGGGACTTAACCCGGCATGGCACAAGAGATCTTCAGATAGAAGTTGGGGAATGCTAAAGCATCGGTCTCCTAGTGCACTCAATATCTCCAGATACTCCTTATCCTTCTTGTAACCCTTGGAAGGTTCAGGCTTGGTGAAAGTATGGTACCAATCGGTATAACAAGTCAATTCTTGGGGTGGCTGGATAAAGAAGAAGTATTTTTTCTAGCCCTTAACATGACTAGGAGCCCACTCAAAAACCTTGTGGCTAGACCGCGAAGTCACATAAAATGGTCTTTTTTTTTATCTGGACAGAACTAAAAAGTAGGAGAAAGTGGTGCAATTCAAAGGGAGGCCTAGGGCCGGAATAACACAGCGAAACAACTTATCAAGCGGAGAGCATTGGGATTGAGCAAACCTAGATGTACCTGATAGTACTTTCTCAATTATTGGAAGAAATCGCAAAGGGGAAAACGAAGATTGGCATCAAGGTGGTGTTGAAAGAAGGTGTAGTATCCCTTAGGAGCTAGGTAAGGTCGGTCCTTAGAGGTAGGGATGATGATCTGATGGGAGAGAGGAATGTGCCACAAAGTTCTAATTTTGACTCGCTACCAGGAGGGATGTGGGATGACAAATGACCGTACCATAAGTTATCTGCTTCAAATATGTTCATTTGTTGGGTCACGTGACGAACTTCCTTACCAGGACGACTGTGGTTGGTGACTTCCTCCTCACGGGAATCAAGGGTAAATTCAAGATCAACTAGGGAAGTCCTACTCTGGCTAGACTTGCTAGACCCGCTGGACCTCTCCGAACCACTAGAGGAACTAGACTCGGAATCGGAAGAAGACATAAGTGTTATGGATAATCAAACAGTAAAAGGAGAGAACTTATTCGGAAGAGACGTGAAGGAATACTCAAAAAGCGGCAAGGATGAGCCAGTGACGAGCACAAGTGTGGTGCACGCTCGTGCGGGGCGAGGGCGCGCCGAGCGAGCGTGCGCTATCGAGGCACTCGGCGAGCGTGGTGAGGGTGAGGGGAGAGCTGGTGCTCGGACGCTGGGCGAGGGTGAAACACTCGGGTGTTTGACGACGATATGGCGCTCGGGCAAGCGTGGCGAGCAAGGCGGGCTGAACTGGGAGAGGGTGAGGCGCTCGGGCGAGCGTGGCGAGCAAGGGGTCTGAGGCGCTCGTGCGGGGCGAGGGTGCACCGGGCAAGCGAAGTGCGTGCAGACGGTGATTGTGTGCTGAGAGGCGATCTGGGCGAGTGTGCAGGGGGTGCTCGTGCGGGGAGAAGGCGCGCCGGGCGAGCGTGATGCGCGCTGGTGCAAGCGCTTCGGCAGGAGGATGTCGTTCGTGCGTACGGGCAGTGGCAGGCGCTCAGTGAACTCGCCGAGGGTGTGCTCGGCGTGGGGCGAGCCCCCGATGGAGGCGAAAAAGATGCTGGGCGAGCTGGATGGGCATGACTGCACGGCGAGGGCGTGGCCTGGAACGCGCAAGCGCCGAGCGAGGAGGGGCGGCGCTGCAAAGGGGTGGGGAGTGCGTGAGGGTCACGTGTGGTGGAGTGGTGATGGTGAAGTGGTGCTAGGGTTAACGCGCAGGTAGAGCGTAGAAGGGAGAGAGCTGATGAACGAATTGTAGAGAAAAATTATGTAGGGGAGAAGTGAAATTGAAATGAGGAGATGACTGCTATTTATAGGGGAGCTCAGACCAAATCTTACCATTCAGAACAAGATTGCGATTTGATTTGATAACTTTCCCTTCATAGCAGGATTACGATTTGATTTGTTTCCAAATCTTTGGAGACTGATGAACGGCTGGAAGAAAATGTACAACTCGCAACGGGTAACCCGAGGACATCACAATTAATCGAACTTGAAACCTGCGATTCAGTTCGACTCGGGAGGAAGAGACTGGTGATACCCCATGGATGAGCCCATTACCCCTTGCCCATCAAATACCCATGTATTCTCCTATAAATATCAGGTTTGAACGTTCAGTTAATTAATTCAATATATTGTGGTCAGCAGCACCCTTAGCTGCTCTCCCCATATATCCTCAGTCTCTGACTTGAGCGTCAGAGGGGCTACGCCAGGACATCCTCTTGGCCCCCTTCTAACGATCTTATTTGTGATTTTAGGCTCAGGGTAATTTCAAAACATGCGTCTAGATTAGTAACACTTATTGGAAGTGGATCCTAAATTTCCCGTGAGTATCAACTCTAAACATCTTATATATAGATTTGAATCATACGACGTCATAGTCTTGTTCTAAATGTCAAAGCTAAAAATTTAAAATTCTATTGAGTCTTGGATGCGAGAATAATGTACTCCAACAAGTAGATCAGCTGGTTAATAAGTGGGCCAACAAAGGAGTCCTGAGGAGGATCAAGTTCAATAGCAGGTCATAATCGACTACGCAATAAACCGACACGGATGAGCGATCATTTGTTTCGTTGATTTAACAAATAAATGAGTAGGGATTTAACAAATAAATGAGTAGGAAGACATATATAAAAAGTTATAGAGTAGGTCTCTTGTGAGACCGTCTCACGGATCTTAATCCGTGAGACGGGTCAATCCATCTCTCACAATTGACCCGGTTTGTTTAAATTAGGATCTTTCTCAATTTTGCCCTCAATTTATATAGCAGTGCCCGTTTGCTTAAATTTCTCAATTAAATATTAATCAAACCAGGATCTTTCTCTCCACTCTTCACTATTGTGACCGACGTCTCTCCTTCTCGCTCCCGATTGAAAAATCCCACAAGATTTAGCAATTGGTTTCCAACGGTTCTCGATATATTCTGGGCGATTGTACATGGAATCAACGTTTCTATCCCCTCAAAGTGTCGTTGTAATCTTCGCATTGCCGGTTATTTTTTTCCTTTAATTTGATTCTGGATTTTTTCTTCAAATTTGTTTGTGTGTTTTGGGAATTTTCCTTCATTTATTGTTTTCTGGGTTTCATGGACTACTCAACAACTGGGATGAGGATTCTTGTATCTATTCTATTAAATTCTGTAATTGAGAATGAATTTTGTACAGGGGAGCTCCTAGCCAGGGTTCTTTATCAAGGGAGTAGCAAACCTAAAAAAAGTGTAAGCAAATTGTTGAGAAATATTCATAATAAAGCTGCTGGAAAAGAGATTTTTGAATATATTTCTTACAATTCCCATGCCACATTCATATTTCGCTCGTATAAGTTGAGCCAGCACTTGGCCAAGGTAAGTAATCTTTGAATACATTGCTTCTTTTTTATGTTTATTTTTAAATTACAGTTAAAAAATATTGTTATTGAAGTATCCATCAATAAGTTGGTGTAACTGTAATGGAGAATAACAGCATAGAGCTAGTTTCTTGCAAGGTAAATTACTGGGAAAAAAAGATTAAAAAATAACATTGCATAATTCCTTCTAATGTATTTTTGCATTGTGGTTAAACTTGTAATTGTGTATAGTATCAATTAATCCCAATATATTTCAGCAGCTTTAATGAAATTTTTCTGTAAATTCTGATATCTGTTCTCCTTGATAGTGTACTGCTTCCAAAATGCAGTTGGTATCATTATATTTAGCATTTGTTTCAACATGTTCATCATATGAGGTTGAGAATTTGTTGAATTTGTCGTGCAACAATCTTAGGGTTGTCCTATATTTCCTTGTTTCGACCAATTTGACGACTACAATCTACAATGGAGAATGAAGCTCAAACTGGTATTGAGGAAGGTAATTATTTTTTTTAAGTTAACGATACTATGACTTATCTATGTAAACATATTACTTTATATTGAGAAGGTGGTAATTTACTTGTTAATTTCTAAATGACATAACCAAAATGTTTGAAATTATTACTTTTCATTAAAAAGTGTAATTTCTCCATACCAACTCCTATAAATTTCTATACCTACTGTATAGATTATATGACATTTTATTTTCTATTTTGATGTAATTTAATTTTAATCTGTTTTTGTAGGTCAAAATTTAAATTCAATTGTCATTGTTTGTATCGATGAAGATGATATAGAAATTAATCAAGGTAAGAATAATATGATTTGATTACCTACATTTTAATCATTTTGAAATTTTTGTGATCTTTATTTGTTTGCATATGAACTTTTTTAATTTCTTATAGATAAAACACCGGATGCAGTAGCTATCATTGAACAAAATGTACCTGTACCAGCCAATGAGGGTAAAGTTTCTAAATATCGTGAAAAGTATTAGTTTTTTCTCCAAAGGGTTAGGTTTTTACCCAAAAAATATTACTTGTTTCTGAAATATTTGCAGAAGACACTATGGATTGTGTTGATGTATCTGGTTTTCTTGTTGGTATGACAAGAGAAACAATTGATGATATGCATCAGTTGTACTGTAAACATGCTCGTGCACTAGGTTTTAGTGTCCGTAAATCAACCACTAGATGCTATAGCAATGAAGTTGTGGTAGAGAAATATTTTGTATGTTCTTGTGCTGGAGTAAAGAACTCAGGAAATGCAGATATCTTCAGTGATGCATCATCATCTAGAAAAAGATCAAATTCTTGTCTTACACGAACAGGATGTAAGGCTTCTTTGAGGGTGAAACTGAATGACGACGGTGTTTATGAAGTCCTAAGTCACGTGATGGAACACAATCATCCATTCACTAGGACAGAGTGGGGCCACCTTCACCGTTCAGAAAGAACAATTACAAAGGAGAAGGGTAAAGCTATTGAGGATATGATCACTTCTGGTATGAGATCAAGTGATTCTTTCCGTTATATGGTACAAGATGCAAGGGGGGAAGAAAATGTTGGTCATACCATGAAAGACCACATGAATTTTGTGAACCGTATGAAGATGAATGCGATAGAAGGTGGTGATGCACAGACGGTAATTGAAATGTTGCAAGAAGAAGATACTAAAGAGGAGGACTTTTATTTCAAAGTCAAATTAGATGATGAAGGAAGATTGTGTAATGTGTATTGGAGGGATTCGATGATGAAAGAAGATTATAGGATATATGGTGATGTCATGGTCTTTGACACGACATATCGCACTAATAAGTATAATCTGATATGTGCTCCATTCATTGGTATCAATAATCATTGGAATAATGCGATGTTTGGTTGTGCATTCTTAGCTAATGAGAAATATGAATCGTTTCAATGGTTGTTTGAAGTTTTTAAGAAATCAATGGGAGGAAAATGTCCAATCACTTTGTTCACTGACCAAGATCAAGCAATTGCAACTGCAATAGAGAAGGTATATAAATATTGAAATGTAGTTTACTGTTTTTTTAGATAATTGTCATAGTTTCTTTCTTATTTTGCATGTGAAACTTTTAAGAGATAATTTAAAACCTTGAAAGAGTTTATTTGTTGCTTCTGTGATGGTGCAGATTATTGGCTGCCCTTTGTTGTTATACATAATCCAATATTTAGTAAGTACTGAAATTATGTACATTATCAATGTTTGATGCAGGTTTTCCCACAAACAAGGCATAGGCTGTGCTTATGGCACCTTCAACAAAATGCTGTCAGTAGATTTGCACAATTGAAAAGTGAGAATTCCTTTAAAGTGGCCTTTAAGAAATGCTTGTCAGGTTGTGCTAATGAAAATGAATTTGAAAGCTGCTGGAAATCCATGATTTCAGAATATAATTTAGAAGATCATTCTTGGTTTTGTCGCTTGTATGGATTGAGGGAAAAATGGTGTACTGCTTTAAGCAAGGATTTTTTTTCTGCTGGTATTCTTTCTTCACAAAGAAGTGAAAGCACAAATCATGCCATTGGATTTAATGCAAAGAAAAGCACCAGTTTAGCTGAATTTTATGGTATTTTGAAGGCAACAATAAAGCATTGGAGGATCAAAGAACAAAATAATGAATTCCAATGCTCAAAGTCGGTTCCCGAATCCGTCCTACCAATGACTGGGATGTTGAAGCATGCTTCTGAGGTATATACACTAACACTTTTCAGAGAATTTGAGTCTGAGTTTCTGAAATCAATTTCTACTTGTTCTACTATTGTTTTGGTTGAAGATAGTATGATGGTTTATGACGTTTCATCTCATGATGCCAATGCATGTACCCATCGTGTTGTGTTTGATTGTCTTAGAAATATGATCACGTGCTCTTGCAAGAAATTTGAGGAGTGTGGTTTCCTATGCTATCATTGTTTAAGGGTCCTGCACATAAATTCTGTTGTTAGTATACCAGAATTTTATATTCAAAAAAGATGGACCAAGTTTGCCAAATCTGAAATATGGGATAGGTTAAACAATAGAATTGAGAGATCAGAGAAGGCTGAGGACTGCATTCCTTGGCGTCATGAAATGGCACGCAAGTATTATAATTTGGTGTTGAAATCCCAAGGAAATGAGGAAGCAAGAAGAATTGTTGAGGAAGGATACAACAGAGATACATTATCTGTCGATACTTTGATGACTTCATTGTCTTCCACCGAGCAATCAGAGACTTCTGTGCATTCATATTCATCTAATGTTGTTCGAGATCCTGCTCGTTCTATTACAAAAGGAAGAAGTCAAAGGATAAAAGGACATTTCCATAAAAAGAAGAAGAAGAGAACTGTTGAATCAAATTTAATTCCAGCAAAGGAATTTGGTTCCAAAACTCCAAATGTTCATTTATTTTAGTGTATTTTTATTATTTGAATTCTGAAATTTGGATATTGTTTAATTTTGGGATATAAACTACTTCATTTTTAAATTGTAATTCTTGATATTTTATTAGTTCTTAAAGATATGCTTGTTCCAGTAATGGTACAACGAAAAAAACTTATTGATTATGGTCCCTCATGCAAAGTCTGACTTTTCCAGACATTTAGTCAAGTATTCGAATGAATTGAGTTTAATTACTGCTCTTTTGTTAATGTAATAATGCATTTGTTTTGATTTTAAGCTATGTTTTCTTTCGAGTTTTCAAAAACATGATTGTTTTGCTTTATATATACATCAAATTCTACATCACGTTTGATTGACCGTTTTTATATATACATCAAATTTTAGAATGACCGTTTTTTTATATATACAAATTCTACATCACGTTTGAAAAACGGTCATAATTCAGAATGTCACCTCTTAAATTTCAATTCTAGAGATATGTTAATTTATATATACATCTGACATAGTGTTTTACATAGAAGACGAGAAATGTAGAAGCAAAGAGGGTAAGCAACTCAGCATAACTTCTATTTTTATGTTTGCACATTAGGAAGGAGTTTTAAACTGGGGATAATAGGATCTACAGAAAACACAAACTGCAGCAAAATAAAATGTATTTGCAGCACATTCACAAATCAGTTTTCCTTAGAAGGTTGATTTTGTTCACCAAACAAGTCAAAATTCAGAATGTCGCCTCTTAAATGGCTAAAAAGTTAAAAATATCACAACCCAATATGTTGCAAAATGTTTTGTTTCTTTTTCTTCTTGATCTCTGCTGCATCTCTCTTTAAGGCCATTTTTTCAGCTTTCTTCTTGTAGAAATCAAACACTTTACTCAAAACATCGGATCTCAATTCATTTACCTCACTAAGCACAATGGTTGTACATATTTCAGCTCTAATACCACGTCTTATATCAGCCTACAATAAGTCAAACAAAAAATCAATTATAACTTTAAGATTAAAAGAAGAAAGTTAGTTAATACACCATAAGTCAAATTACCATACCTTGAACAAATTTGGAGATGAGTATACTACACCTTCAAAATACTTCATGTGATGCATCAGATATACACCACTATCAACGTCCCTCTTTTTTGTTTTCCAATTGAAGGCCACATTTTCAATCTCATATTTCAAAATTCCATCAGCTCCTTTAACATAATTGTTTGCTTTCAAGAACATAACCATTTCATTATACTACAAATTGAAAAACAGGAAATAAGACTGCATCATTTAAAAAAAATAATAATAATAATGCATCACATCAAAATAATGAAATTCAAGTATTTTAGGCAGTATACCACTATGTGTGCAGACTGAAAGAAGGAATTTTCAGATTCATCATACTTCCAATTGTCTAGATACTGAATTTTTTGTTCACGAAAGTTGATAACAACTGCAGCGACATGGTTATTGAAACGAAATGGCAGAAAAATCTACATTTTCAAAATAAAGATAATTGTTAGTGAAATATTATTATTTAATAGCAATAAATTTCGAATAAAATCTAAAACAAGAATAATAAATATTTCCACGGTTTCTTACCATCTCAACCAAGCTCAAATCATAACTATTTTGGCTCAACCAATCATTCCAACAACTCCTCATACCAATTTTAGCAATGTCGACATCATGATCCACATAAACAAGCTTTTCCAAAGAATCAAAAACAATTCAGATTTCAACAACACTAATAACAATTCTAAAAAAAAAAAAGAAACACATGATAATTTTAAATCTTACACTTTGGGTGAGGTTGAAGCAAAAACGTTTGTGTTTCTTTTCAATTGCTTCTTCATCATTGATTGATAGAGACCATGCATCAATGACGGAAAAAAATATTTCGTTCAATGGACTCAATGATAAGATGTTCTCTTTTGAAACAGTACAAATACGTCCACAACGAAACAGCATCTCCCTGAAAATTGAAAATATATAAAAAAATTAGAATACTTTTTGCACAAAAAATGATACGTTTTTCACAAAAAGTAATACTTTGCATAAAATACTCGAATTATAGATTCATTAATAACTTACTCTTTACTCAATGTGTCGTCAACAAATAGACAATAATCAACCAATTCTTTCTGTTGTCGATCAAAACCAGACAGGACATTTTTGTTGCTATTTATGAATTTTGAAAGATATCCAATCTCTTCATTATTAAGCCAAAAATCATCTGATCCAACATCAGATGAATTTGCTCCAACCCCTTCATTATAAAATCCATTGTCAGTTTCCTCCTCCCCAACACCATTTCCATTTTCAGCTTCAGCAACTTGTCCTTGATCCGGTGTCAGGAGATCAAATGTGGGCATCCCTTCAGTCAACTTTTTAACAATTTCAAATTTTTCAACTACTTCATCAACATATTTCTGAACTCTAGGATCAGAAAAGAAGTTTTGACTATCTGACAAAACATGTGATTGAGAACTTCCAACATTCTTCTTTTCCATTGTCTTCATTTGTTTCAACAAATTCATCATGTGATAGTCTGAAACCACTGAAATGTCCCTCTTCAGCAAAAGCAAAGTCTCATGTACTTCCTAAAGTTGTACAAGAAATAAATTGATTAATAATCAAGGAACGTAAAGAAAAGCATGCAGTAATAAAACATGAAAAATATCTTACATCTTTAGCAATCTTTCGGATCTCAAAATTATCAAGTTTGTCGGCAGGAAGCTTATATTTAATGAATCTGGATCCAGAATCATTAAATCCATCAGAAACCAATGGAATTTCATTCATTTCCTCCACCAAAACACTTGAGCGATGTTCTTTTTCCTCCACCGTTGTCTTACCATTCAAACTGACAGGGTATGTGCCAATAACCCATTCTCCTTGCCCGTATTCCCCTGCAGCTGACTCTTCTTTGATTCTTATGCGAATCCTCTCATTGGTCCAATGTTGAATGAGAGGTAAAGTACATCGTTCAGCAATGCCATGCCACTTCAGCTTGTGGAAATATAAAATTTGTAAAAGTAAAACACAACCATTCACATTCTTCTGAAGTGGATTGATATTGTACTTGTGCACACCGTTACAAAGCTTTTTCAAGACATACGTACACCAGTCGTAATCTGAAATCCTCTCCACCTGAACCAATGATTTCACAACACCGAAACTGACCAAACGATTTGAACTAGGATTTAAAAATGAACACAAACTGTAAAGGATGAAAAATCTCTTAAAATCATCCCCTCCATCTGTCAACCTTGTCTGAATAACATCCTTCAACGAGCTCAATGGTGACCGGGCATGTATACCATAATCATCCTTTAGTTTCACCAACAAATCTAAATGCTCATTACGTCCCAACTTCAAAACATCAATTCCATTACTCCGTGGCAATAAGAAGACATCATGAACATCATCCGCAGTGACAACAAAGCTTCTGTTGTTGTCAATTTTCAACATTCGGCTGGCTCCATTAAAATTTTTAATCAACCATTTCAACATTTTTTTAGGGTAGGACGTAATAGACAAATGGAGCAAGCCACCAAAACCAATGCTCCTTACTGCATCTCTTTGTTGGTCATTAAAATTTTGTATGAGCTTGTATAGACCTTGTGGTCTGCATTGTGTAACAAAACCTCTGGCACACAAACAAAAGCAAATCACCATATATTAGAAAAGCAAAAAAAAAAAACACAATAAAACCTAACAAATAAAAATATATAAGTAATTATTTATTCAGAAATATCAAACCAGAAATGACATGCCAAAAGTGATACTTTTGCTGAAACAATTAATACATTTAAATTAAAAAGTAATATAAGCAAACCACAAAAAAAATTAAGAAAACAAAATCAGCATATATATTAGAAAATAATGTCGAAGAAGCAATAACTAAATAGAAGTGAGACTTTTGAGCTAAAAAATAATACATTTGAGGAAAAAGGTGATACCTTTTACCATCTGGTTTGATAGGAGGTTCCTCCTCAAAATGGGAGAGCTTGCTGTTCTTTGCAACGTTTTTTCTTTAAGAAATAAAAAAGTTAAGAAAAGAAAATCAGTATAGATATTAGTAAGCAAATCAAATAATAATATCATCTTTTAAAACATCAATATGAAAGCAGAACTGTGAAACCAAAAGTGATACTTGAGCTGTAAAAAGTGATGCCTTTGATTAAAAAATTAATACTTTCTGAAACAACGATAAGTAAGACACACTCTAAACATCAATATGAAGCAGAATTGGGAAACCAAAAGTGATACTTGAGCTATAAAAAGTAATACGTTGGAGTAAAAAATTAATACTTTTTGAAACAACGATAAGTTAGACACACTCTAAACATCAATATGAAAGCAGAACTGTGAAACCAAAAGTGATACTTGAGCTGTAAAAAGTGATACCTTTGATTAAAAAATTAATACTTTCTGAAACAACGATAAGTAAGACACACTCTAAACATCAATATGAAAGCAGAATTGGGAAACCAAAAGTGATACTTGAGCTATAAAAAGTAATACATTGGAGTAAAAAATTAATACTTTTTGAAACAACGATAAGTTAGACACACTCTAAACATCAATATGAAAGCAGAACTGTGAAACCAAAAGTGATACTTGAGCTGTAAAAAGTGATACCTTTGATTAAAAAATTAATACTTTCTGAAACAACGATAAGTAAGACACACTCTAAACATCAATATGAAAGCAGAATTGGGAAACCAAAAGTGATACTTGAGCTATAAAAAGTAATACGTTGGAGTAAAAAATTAATACTTTTTGAAACAACGATAAGTTAGACACACTCTAAACATCAATATGAAAGCAGAATTGGGAAACCAAATGTGATACTTGAGCTGTAAAAAGTGATACCTTTGAGTAAAAAATTAATACTTTTTGAAACAACGAAAAGTTAGACACACTCTAAACATCAATATGAAAGCATAATTGTGAAACCAAATGTGATACTTGAGGTGTAAAAAGTAATACTTTTGAGGAAAAAAGTATTACTTTTGAGGAAAAAAGTAATACTTTTGAGGACTTTTGAGGAAAAAAGTAATACTTTTTGAAAAAACGATAAGTAAGACACACTCTAAACATCAATATGAAAGCAGAATTGTGAAACCAAATGTGATACTTGAGCTGTAAAAAAGTAATACTTTTGAGTAAAAAAGTAATACTTTTGAGTAAAAAAATAATACTTTTTTAAGCTGTAAAAAGTAATACCTTTGAGTAAAAAATTAATACTTTATTTAATGACCAAATTCATGCAAAAATTAACCAACAAAAACAATATCAAAGAAGCACTAACTAACAAAAAGTGATACTGTATAGGTAAAAAATAATACATTTGAGGAAAATGGTGATACTTTTTACCTTTTAGCAATTAGTGTGATAGAAGGTTCATCCTCGTGAAGGCAAAGCTCGTTGTTCTTGGTAACTTGTTTCCTTTTAAGAAAGAAAAGGAAAAGAAAGTAATAGTTTTCTAAACATCAATATGAAAGCAGAATTGGGAAACCAAAAGTGATACTTGAGCTGTAAAAAGTAATACTTGATTAAAAAATTAATACTTTATTTAATGACCAAATTCATGCAAAAATTAACCAACAAAAACAATATCAAAGAAGCACTAACTAACAAAAAGTGATACTGTATAGGTAAAAAATAATACATTTGAGGAAAAAGGTGATACTTTTTACCTTTTAGCAATTAGTGTGATAGAAGGTTCATCCTCGTGAGGACAAAGCTCGTTGTTCTTGGTAACTTGTTTCCTTTTCAAAAAAGAAAAGTAAAGAAAGTAATAGTTTTTTAAACAGCAATATGAAAGCAGAACTGTGAAACCAATAGTGATACTTTTGGCTAAAACTAAAAAATGATATGAAAAGTGATACTTTTGAGATAAAAACTAATGCATTTCAGAGAAAAAGTAATACCCCTTGTCAGTTGGCTCGATAGAAGTGTAAACCTCAGTATGGGAAAGCTTCCTTTTCTTTGCAACTTTTTTGGATTTCATATTTGCAAATTACCTTGCATATTATTCAAACAATCATCAAGTTGGTGTTATAATTAAAAAATTTCAATTTGTATAAACATAAATGGAAACAAACATATCAATAGAACAACACCATAACCACATATCCAACAAAAAAGCAAAGTTAAACAGTGAAAAAGCTTCCACCACATAGCTTTCTGAAGCTCCATTAAGTTTCTAAAATTCAAGCAAGTGATTTAGATTGACTTCGTGTGTAATCCAAACGTATTTTACGTAAAGGCCTTTTCTACACACCAAAAGTATCACCACATGACATGAATCGATTAATTAATCTAACACAACAGGGAGATGGAGTACCAAATAATCTGATACACATACAAGGCAGTCCTGGCATTGAGGCAAACATTGGCTTCATGGTTAGGCGCCAGATTGCGTTAAAAGACTGTGCCTGGACAGGTCTCAAGCCTAGACCACAGATTCCAGAATTCTAATAATTGTGATCCAAGCAAATTGTATACATATAGCCTAGATAGGAATTCCAGGCGTATAATCCCAAGTCAGAAACTGAAATGCATACAAAATTGAATTGAAAACATCTAACGATATGCATGAATCATTTACAAATTTATCTCATCCGTATATTCATCATTCTCAATTCCACAATTCAGTCCAATAAAAACAAGATGAAATTTAGTTTCAATGCTTATCCTCCTCTCAGCACATCCAAACGGGAGTAGAAGATAAAAATAATCTCAGTTTGAGCAACACCAATTTAATGTAATGTTGGAATTGCGGGAAGAGGTTACTACCGAAATAACTCATAGCTGCCACCATGATTAAAACAGAAGATGCATAAATACTAAAATCATTGTATGAAACTACAGGAAGTAATATTAATTCTTTAATGAGTCACATTTAAATAACAGTGCGGCAGTCACAATAATCAGTAACCCATGGTAAAAATGAAAGCTATTATCTAAAGATGCAATTCTGGAAAAACATATCCTGCACGATTCGTACTGCAGCAGAGATTCCCTGTTTGGACTGGACCAGGCAGCGCTCGAAACTCAGTGTATTGAAAAAAATCAAGGAATTTAACAGGTGTGGACGGGTTAGAAAACGAACCGGGTTAAAAAGATCCGTCTCACGGATTAAGATCCGTGAGACGGTCTCACACAAGTTTTTGCCAAAGTTATAACAGAAGGACTATTTTTTTCCTTATTCAGAAATTTTAATGCATTGTGTTGATTTTGAATTAGCACAAACAAGAATTTGACATTAATATACTATAAACACAAATAAGCTACCTCTAATATTTATGTGGGAATGACACTAGAGTGTCATCGTTACTGTCACTGTTCACAAAATGTACATAAAAACGACACTTGCGAAGTAATTGGAATAAAAGAAAATAACACAAGACTGTTACAAATAAATTTATATGAATTTCATAGCAGTGGAACTTTGGTTAGACCTTATTTAACTTCAAGTAAATTTACTCAGCTTTCAATTGAAAAACTACTAAATATCATTTTATTGTTATTGAACAATGACTCTGATCCAATGCTATCCTAATTAATCCTCGACTTTCAAGCATAATTCTATATTTTCCGGCGGATTCGTCGTCTTCATCTCGATTCTTGGAGGATTCATCGTGTTATTCTCGGACATTACACGTACACCGATCTCCTTATTTTGAGTTGTACTAGTATCCTTGAGATTTGATTTGGTTGGGGCACCCTTTGGGTGTTTCTTGTAAATGAAGTACAATATCATTTGAAGAACTCCGAGTAAAAATCCCAAAACATTTGGAAACTGGATTTACAAGAAAATAATAATAAATTAATTATTGGATGCAATTTAATTAAAAGCAAAAAAAGAAAAACAAATAAAAGACCTTTTTTATTTTTATTTTTGTACTTACTGCAATGTAGTAGTCTTTCACGAAAAACCCATAGAAGAACCACATTGTAGCACTAAGGGTGAGGAAGAATGATAGAGTGAATGGCATAAACTCTACGCTTTTTGTTTGTATCACTCGTTTCTGCCCAAAAAAATTATATCAACATATTATAAATCATTTAAAATAAAAAATAAATAACTTTCACCTTAAATAATAAGTTATTAATTAATTATTTCATTTTTTAAAATATGTTTTTTTTAAAAAAATGAGACATGTTAACTTGTATAGTCTTTTGAAAAACGACAAACGCTCGATTTTACAGATTTTTAATAATAAAAAAAATTTCATTGGTTTTTGGATCCGAAATGGATTTTTTTTCTAAATTGTAAGAAAATGTATAGCATATTACCATGATGCTTAAAGGAGCTGCGAATACAGCTACATTAACTGCGGCACATGTCCATCCTACGAGAGAGACCCTATTCGATCCTTTAAATACAAAGAAAGAAATTGCCACCACCAACCCTATTACTCCCACATTGAGTATTAGAATCAACCGTATGGTAAATATCTGCAAATATAATCAATTATAAAGTAGAATGTGATATGTGATAATTAATATTAATAAAATTAAATTAACTATATATATATATATATATATATATATATATATATATATATATATATATATATATATATAGATCAAGTAAGATGTAAGCAAAAATAAAAGAGGAGATATGGAATAAAGGAATAATGCTCGAGCTGGAATGTTAAATTTCGATTCATAAAAATGTTCCTAAGGTTTTTAAATTATGTAAATGAAATTGACAAATAAATATATCGAACTCGACCCTCAACAGACAGACAAAGCTAAGTTTGTGCTCGATCAAACATAAACAATTGGAGATTGAATCGAAACTCCTTTTTTTAGACTTCGCAGTCGTACTTAAGTTCATACATCACCAATATGAATTCAGAAAAGGAAAAGAAAATCTTTCAATCTCATAATTTGGCCTGGTTGCTACATGATGTTCGTTGATTCTGCCCCTTAATTCAAGAAATTTTTTCATGGCTTTGGTCCTATGACAAATCAAAATTGGTCTTAGAATAATAAATTGTTATACATACTTTCAGTCATTTGTCACGAGGAAATAAAGATATATCAGTCATATCCGGCTTAATGCCACAAAAATCAATTTATTGCATTAATTTCAGATTTTAATTCTTTAAAAATACAATTTTTTCGGGATAGAAAAAATTTAGAAAAATAAAGTATTACCTTAGCCTTTTTCTGTGCATATATAAAATATATGAAGAGATAAATGGACTCGATAACGCATCCGATGCAATTAACGGAAACAATCAAGATCGCATTTGTCTTGAGAATCGCATAGTATAACAATAAGGATGCACTCATAAGTGCCACTGAATATGGTATTGATTGAAACCCTTCCGACGATTTCCTCTTGCAAATTGTGTAAAATGTAGGCCTGTTCAAACAAAAAATACAAATTTTTTCATGGACGAGCTAAATAGAAATATAAAGGTTAATAACTTATTTTTTCGCGATCCATGTCGTTCGTGATGCGCCAAAAACTTTCCGCGTCTTATAGATTTTGATGCATTTGGTCCCCGATGCTCATTCAAATTTTTTGCAAGGACTTTTCGGACAAAATGCAAACAATTGGGAATCAATCGCAAAAAGTTATTATCCAAAAATATAATTTTAACAGTAACCAAGTATTTTAAAAATATGATTATCTTTAAAAAAAATTAATCGGATAAAATTTGTTTTTTGGACCGATAATGCTTTGTAACATTGGTTAGTTGTCTTACACTGGTGCCAAGAAGACGAGAAACCCGATAATATTCCCTGTGGAAATTGAAAATTAAGCCCAAAATATCAAAAGTATTCCAAGTGTAGCCAAATTATAAAGTAAAAGTTATAAAATGTAAAATAAAGCAGCAAAATTGAGAATTACGTTAGGGGTGAAATGAAATGAAATCAAAGTGAAGAGTAGCCGCCATTTTACATATTCGAGCTCGAGCATGTATTTTTTTTGGTTGTTTCAGTTCATTTAGTAACTTTCTTATTAATTGGGCACTATTATGTAAAAATGCTCAATTTCAGCTTGCAGTTTTGAATTTGAATATATCTAAAAAATGAACATGTTCAACCTTATACCAGCCTGATAATTGAAATTTAGAGTCGAACAATAACCGCTGATCATGTGTTAAAAATAAAACATTTGAGGTTCAAATTTGGCTCAAGAAAAATAATGAATGAATATACACGAGTCCAATAATTTCAGTAAGAATCGAATAATAATCAAACGACATAAAAAATTTGAGTGTCGATTCAATTCATTTGCACCCCTGATCCTCATATCTTTTATTGATAGTTGTTTGATACATACCCAAAAGGCCAAATCCTAAAGCCAACTGATCGGAAGAAGGTATTGCCATTGTAAGAACACCGGCCAAAAAATGTTGTACTTAGAAAGAGATTTGAGGTGGTTGCTACATTTAACTTTGATTGAAAGTATATATAGCTAAAATTTAACCAGAATTATATGTACGTAGTTGGGCAGAAGTATGATCTTTAATAAATAAATATATGGCCATTGGCTAAATGATGAAACATTTGTTTTTTCACAGTAAATCAGTCGCCAAACACTTTGAGTGGTCTTTAATCTTTAATACGCTTTATCTGCCAACCAAGGCAAGTGAAATTTGTTTGCATATTAAAACTTTTATTTTGTTATGTTTATTTTTTTAATAAAATTAATGGTAAACTTTTAGGAAAATAATTAATATGTGTGTTTTGAAGACCAAAAGTATGGACATCTAATATTGTTTTAAATACCACCGAGCGATTATCCGTAAAAAAAATAGATTACCATTATTTTTAAAATAGAACTTATTCTGTATATATTTGTTTGCATTTACAAAACACAATTTATATTAGAATATATATACATAATCCTAAATTTTGAAAATTATCACATTATAAGATACATCTATTTCATATATAAAAATTAGAATATTGTTATTAACACTTAGAAATCAATGCATTGTTTTCGAGGATTCACCGCACTCACACGAGTAAAGATATCCTATGGGATCTAATGAATTTGATAGTGTAAGACATATCTATATATCCATATTAAAACATGCGCGTTTTGGAAAAAGGTTTTCTCAGTTGCACATACCTTGTCACTCTTATTACTGAAAGACACAACACAACACATCGTCATCGAATTCATTTAATAACACATCATCATAGAAGTCATTTGTAACTCTCAATATACCAATTGTTGCATATTTGATCAGGATATATATGAGTTGAAGGGAACATATTATATGCTAACCATAACTTAATGTTCTTGTAGGCAGTATCAGTGTTACCTGTGGGATCATGAGACGATGCTACTAAACGCAATTACCATGATCTAGTGGGTGCAATCATACTTGAGTTCTGACGTTCTTGATCAAGGGACTGAAGAAATAAATCTGGTTAATTAAAGTAAGATTGAATAGGAACAAATGTTGTTCTGAATCACATGAAGTTGTGAACTCACGGCTAGCTGTATCCCTGAACAATTTAGGGTCACACAATTATTGGATTTTGTGTTCCCATTGAGATAGTAAGGTTCAAAAAGTTGAATTTGACGACTGAAACAACTCGTGCTATTAAAATACCATTAGAATTTTTTTTGTTGTAAACTATTTTTCGAAAATTTCATTTAAGCGTATGCATGGAATAACAGTTGTCAATTAAATATTATAAAACAAAAGTATTGAACTACTGATAAAAATACTACAATTAAAAAGAATATTTGATCATCAAACCTTAGACTATTATTTAAAATAATTCAAATATGCGACATACAAAGTCCTGTCATCCATCAACATATAAAAGCGAATGTGTATAAAAATATCCATTTTTACTCCTAACTCATAAACATAATGTGCGGAAAAATATGGTCATCAGATTAGAGTGCGCACATCTAGCCCCGCCTACTCAATTTTCGGCTCCTCCAGTCTCCATATCAATATGCTTACCTGCATCATTCACATCTAGTTAGTCTAAAGACTCAACACGCCTGAATCTTAATAGAAAGTACATATACAAAACATGCAACAATGAAAAATATTTTAATTAAAATATATTTCATGCTCTCAAAAGCACAAGCATAAACATGACATGTCAATGCATAAGTGTGTCCATATGACATCATATCAACATATATGTTTTCAATTTTCTTTATTTGAATTTCGTTCATTACCCATCCATTGAGCCTTGGCCTTACATGTTCCTGTTCGTGCTCGTATTAATAACAACCAAATCCATTCCTTCAAAACATGTCATCGTATTTATTCAAACTAAGCATGCAATGTATTTTTCGTATTTGCATAAAAATTCGTGATCATAACATCATATACATTTTAAAAATGCAATTTTAGTGTTCAGAACGCTGCTAGGACCGCTTACTCCATTCGGTGCAAAATGAACATTTTTTTTACATTTTGCCTGTCACGCCCCGAGACCGAAGCGTAGGTGACATCCGGCATTGTTTAACAATTAGATTGAAAAAAAAATAAAGTATCGTATCAAATCAAACCAGTCTTTTTCATAAATAAAGTATTGTCTTACGATGACAATGAAATAAAATACATCAGAGTTTCAAATAGCGGAAACGAAAGGAAAGCAAAATCTTGAGTTCTGATCTTGATCTTCGATTCACCAAACCCAGAAAACATCTTGCTCTTCTTCATTCATTTGCTCCTCATTTTTATCTGAAATTTGTAAGGTGAGTGTTTTGGGAAACACTAAGCAAGTGGGGGTCGTTTGATTTCCAATAATACATATAGAACTTAATCTTTAAAACATTTCTTTAACAAACTTTCAAATCTTGTTACTTTTAACTCATCATAACGGAAACGAAACAAATATGAGACAGAGGTTATCAGACGATTCAGAGCAGTTCAGAAACAGATCGATTCAGAACAAAACATATCAGAACAGACAGAACACTGTTACGTATCTCATTTCCATAGTCAAATTGTCCCCAATATGTTGGTCCTCTAAGGGGTGAGGCCAGAACATGGTTTTATACCCACCAATGGGGGCTAGAACAGAACATGGTTTTATACCCACCAATGGGAGCCAGTATAGAACATGGGTTTATACCCACCAATGGGGGCCAGACAGAACATGGTTTTATACCCACCAATGGGGGCCAGACAGATTACAATTCTCGTCTCATTTCAAATTCGAATCGTAACAGTGCAACAGAATTCAGAGGTAACAGACAGAACTTTTCAGATTTTCAGATTTCAGAGTTTTCATACGGATTTTGCGGAATCAAAGAATTTCGAAGCATAGAATAAAACACATAATCGATCAAAATTTTAAACAGAACAGATAGAAATTTTCGAAAATGAAGACACACATACATTCATGTCATGATATACATATTGAAGTTTAAAAATACAAACGAATATATATCAAAAGCCCACTTACCGTATTTTGAAGGTAGATTCGAAAATGCAGACTTTGGCACGAACTTGTCACTTGAAAATTTGGCAGCACTTCGACATAATTTTAACAATTACTGTCTTCACTTCGGCAGCACCTTGAATTAGAAATTTATCACTCGAACCGCACGAGCTCCTCCTTCCCTTGGACGAAAATTTGGGACGATTTTTGTGGAAGAAGTGGCCGAAAGTTGAGAGGCTTTTTGGAGTGTTTTTCTTCAACCCTTGTGTCCTATTTATAGATGCCAAAATGTCTCCTCACCTAGCCATGGCCGAAATCTTGATGCCCAAGAATACATTGATTGTGATTATAATTGTGGTCAAGCTCCATCTTAAGCACCAAGGGTCATTTCCTGCATCATTAATCTGTCCTGGTCGCTTAGATCCTCTCTTAGCTCCTTCATGGATTATCTCAAAGGTCATTTCTTGCATACTTAATTTGTCTTAACCTTTAGCTCATCCCTTAGCTTCTTCTTTGGTTATCTCAAAGGTTGCTTCTTGCACATAACTTGTCCAAGCTTTAGTTCCTCCTTTAGCTGCCTTTTTGGTCATGTTAGGACAAGCTTGGTTGAGCTGCTTTGAGCTGAAAGATCGAGTCCTTGAGCTGGGGTTTTACTCCTCCCGTGACAATACTTTGATGGATGTGGTTACTTGTATCTTGGCCTCCCGATGAACTATTCATCGAGCTTAGAATCTACTTTCTCGAGTTAAATTTGATGAAATTTAAGTTATTATTCAAGTTGTTTAGTTGAAACGAAAATTGTTGAACTTATTCTAAGTAATTTTCATATTACTTACTTGATTTGCTTCGGTCGAAATTTCCGGGTTCTCACATCCCTCCCTCCTTATTGAAAGTTTCGTCCTCGAAACTTGCATTAACTTGATATTTCAAACAAATGAGGGTATTGTGATCGCATCTTCTCCTCGAGTTCCCAAGTTGCCTCTCTTTCAGTATGATTTGACCATTGTACCTTAACATAAGGTATTGTCCGATTCCTCAAAACTTGATCTTTTGTGTCCACTATTCGGATAGGGACTTCTTCATATTTGAGTTCTTCGTTGAGGTTTCCCTCAATCATCAGTGGTGCAACCTTAAGTACATGGCTCGAGTCTGGGACATACCTCCTCAGCTGTGAGATGTGGAAAACTTCATGTATTTTGGACATATCGGGTGGTAGCGCCAATCGGTAGGCTAAGGTTCCTACCTTCTCTAGTATCTCAAACGGTCCAACATATCTCGAATTCAACTTTCCGGATTTACTGAACCGAACTTCTCCTTTCATGGGAGAGACCTTAACGTAAGCTTTTTTGCCAATCTCTAATTCTAACAGTCTTCTCTTCAAATGGCCCAACTCTTTTGCCTATCTTGGGCTGCCTTAAGTCTTTCCTTGATTATGACTACTTTATCAACGGTTAACTGAATGAGTTCCGGTCCGGTAACAGCTTTTTCTCCGACCTCGTCCCAATATAGAGGCGACCTACACTTCCTTCCATACAATGCCTCATATATGGAGCCATCTCGATACTACTATGATAGCTGTTGTTATAAGCGAATTCGATCAGGGGTAACTGTTCACTCCAATTCCCAGAAAAATCCAGTGCACATGCCCTCAGCATATCTTCGAGGGTTTGAATTGTCCTTTTGGTTTGGCTATCAGTCTGGGGATGATAGGCCGTGCTGAGAATAACCTTGGTTCCCATAGCCTTTTGGAAACTTTTCCAAAATCTTGATACAAATCTTAGAGCTCTGTCAGACAAAATACTTGCTGGAACTCCATGTAGCCTCACTATGTTGTTGTTGGAACTTTTCAAGTTCGCAATCTTGATTTTGATGTTAATGAAACTTGTTATTGTGTTTCTAACATATTTACTCAAGTGTGAAGTTGCAAACACAAGAAGCAAGCTGAAACTGAATTTTGCACAAACTAAATTTCTGGCAAGCTTCGGTGTTTTGAAGATATCTCTCAACTGGATGATCCAAATGACAATCCGCGAATTAGAGTGATTAGAAAACTCAATTTGGAACAAATCGTATTTCACGTCAGTTGGGCAAAATCGGATGTTATCAAGTGCTAACTGATCGCTGAAGTGACGAACTGATTGCACGAAAACAACAATCAGTTGGCTTTGAGCAGCTGTGGTATTTTGGTCATATCTCTCAGCTCGGTTATCGAAACGAAGCGATTCAGTATGCGTTGGAAAGATAAGACAAAGATCTACAAATCATTCTTCTAAGTCAAAGTCTGAATCGAAGCTTACGATGCTGATAAATGACGATGAAGCTACTGGTTCTGCACCAACTGAAATCAGTTAGGCTGATTTCAGCAAACCAGTTGAAACTCAACTGAACCAGACCTGCTGAACTGAACCAGCTGCTGACCTGCTGACCAGTTGAACTGAACGATCAGTTGAGTTGACCAGAGTTGACCAGTCGGGAAAATTGCTGAATTTGACCGTTGCAATTCCCGAAACAGCACAGAAACTTTCCAAACGGTCATATTCTTGTGTCTAACGTATATATCAATGTTGGGGCTTATAAATACAATATATTGAAGATCAAACAATAGCTTTGGAAGGGGATTCAAAGCATGGGCAGTTAGCATGAAGAAATCAGCTAGTTGAGAGCACAAGCCGTTGTGTGAGGATACATTTGAGATGTGCACTGTAAAAGATAAATTCCTCACACACACACAATCACTCACACATATATGAGAGAGTTGAGTTTACAAGTTTAGTTGAGTGGGTCTTGCACAAAGACGTAAAACTTGTGTATGTAGTCTTTGCATATGAGACATTAAACAATATGCTGATTGTGAGGTGCTGCCTACAATCTTGAGTGCTAGGAGTTCTAGTTGGGTGCTGCCCTTCCGGATCGGGTTTGTACAAAGAGTTGTATGAATCAAAGTCTTCTAGTGAATCCTTCCCAAGGGGAAGAAGGGGTGACGTAGGAGTGTTTGAAATCTCCGAACATCCATAAACAAATTCGTGTCTATTTGTTTATTGCATTTACTTATCATTTCCATTAGTTTTAAAGATGCATTGTTGAAGCATTTTATGTGTTCTTCAAATACCAAAATATTGCATACCAAGTGTTTGATAAAATGCTTCAACCGAAAATCTTTTTACTCATTCAACTTGCATATATCTTAAATGGTTTATAAAATATTTATTCGGTTTCTACGAAGGATTATTTTGAGTGTTTTTCGCTTGATTTCATATCAAACTCGATTTAATTCATCGGTGTTCAATATTTCAAGAACCGAGCTATTATAGCTCAACGATGTTACCCCAATAACCGATCCCAACAAGTGGTATCAGAGCGGGTTGTTCTTGAAAGAGCATTGAAACTGATTTTGATGTTTAAAATTCGAAATTTCAGATTTTTTACACATATATATATGCAAAACTGAATTTTCGCGCAGCTTGTAGCGACCGTGGGAAAAATGACATATCTCCTTGCTCGAGTGTCCAAATGACGAACCGTTTTTTGCGTTGTAAACTAGACTTGAGGTTCGCAGAGGTATAAAATTTTCATCCTAGTTATGCTCCAAAAAATACAGTTTATTCATTGAAGGCAAAGCATATGTGCTGCAGCAGAAAATGAGCCATGAAGAAAATTGGTGAGTTATCTCTCTTCTTTTACATTTTTCAAAATTTCAAAAATATAGGGGGAGACCTCATTAAGATTTTAATGGAGTTATTATTTTTAAATATTGAGGGGGAGAAAATTTTGTTTAAAATGTTTTAAAAATATGACTTTTTGATTCACACAAAAAGGGGGAGAAATATGTTAGTTGAGTTGATTATTTATCCAAGTTTTGTGATCATCAAAAAGGGGGAGATTGTTGGAACTTTTCAAGTTCGTAATCTTGATTTTGATGTTAACAAAACTTGTTATTGTGTTTCTAACATATTTACTCAAGTGTGAAGTTGCAAACACAAGAAGCAAGCTGAAACTGAATTTTGCACAAACTAAATTTCTGGCGAGCTTCGGTGTTTTGAAGATATATCTCAACTGGATAATCCAAATGACAATCCGCGAATTGGAGTGATTAGAAAACTCAATTTGGAACAAATCGTATTACACGTCAGTTGGGCAAAATCGGATGTTATCAAGTGCTAACTGATCGCTGAAGTGACGAACTGATTGCACGAAAACAGCAATCAGTTGGCTTTGAGCAGCTGTGGTATTTTGGTCATATCTCTCAGATCGGTTATCGAAACGAAGCGATTCAGTATGCGTTGGAAAGATAAGACAAAGATCTACAAATCATTCTTCTAAGTCAAAGTCTGAATCGAAGCTTACGATGCTGATAAATGACGATGAAGCTACTGGTTCTGCACCAACTGAAATCAGTTAGGCTGATTTCAGCAAACCAGTTGAAACTCAACTGAACCAGACCTGCTGAACTGAACCAGCTGCTGGCCTGCTGAACTGAACCAGCTGCTGACCTGCTGACCAGTTGAACTGAACGATCAGTTGAGTTGACCAGAGTTGACCAGTTGACCAGAGTTGACCAGTCGGGAAAATTGCTGAATTTGACCGTTGCAATTCCCGAAACAGCACAGAAACTGCTCTATAACAACTTACTGTTGTGGAATACTCTCAGAAGGGAAAGGGAGAAAAAGTCCCTATTGAAGAATTTTCTCCTTAAAACCACTCGACGCTGATTTAATGTTGGAGTTCATAGTTTCAGAACTAAGCAATCTTGGTTCAAGCATCGGTCAGATCAAATCTACTCAACTGCTGCATTCTTTAAGTATGGATTCCTTGAAAGAACATATAATGAAGGACTTAAAGAAACTTCCCAAGGATGGGGTGTTCTTTTTGATTCAATCGAAAAAATCAAGATAGAATTGGTTACAATTCCTGTTCTGTTTACTTCTTAAGACCAACTCAGAAACCGCATTGATTTTTATCATACAAGTCTCTCAAAGAATATTGACTCAATGCAAAAAAAAACTTGCTGAAATGTCTGCTCAAGTAAGTTTAGCATTCCTACTCTTCACAAGAGTGGCCGGTTTGACGAAAAAGGGGAAGAATAGCAGACAAAAGGCAGTAGGAGCAAGCAGCAAGAAAAAAAATGAACCAGACAAACCAACTGATAAAGGACTAGGTGAGTAGAAGTCAAAGAAATAATTTCTGAAGTGTCTCAAATCAATTGATTAATCTAGTAGCTTAAATTTTATTTGAAATGTTTGTAAAAATCTATACTTACCTCTTTCAAATCAATAAAAATTTTAAATGATGAATATGTAAAAATCTATACATTATCTTATTTACAATCAGTTTTTCTATCATCAATTCAGGAAATCTAAGTTTTTTCAAACACCGAAAATGGGGAAATTGTTGGAATATTATAGGTTTCGGAGTTTGACAAATTAATATTAAAGGAACTGAAGTATCCAGCTGATTGAACAGACGCAACTGATGATTTCACTTTGAACTGATCTGAAAAACCTTATCAGTCGATCAGTCGATCAGTTGATCTCTAATTAGTAGGCATCTACATAAGTTGAACTGAACTGATAATGCGCAACTGAACTGATCAGTCGATCAGTTGATCTCTAATTAGTAGGCATCTACATAAGTTAAATGACCAACAGGATAGTCTGACATGTCGTACCAAAGAAGAACAGCTATATCAGAACAAGACAGTATGAAAATCTTGTACTATTTTCAGATAAAGCTACTACACGATGAATCAATGGATATTTGTCATTAAATGAACGTTAAATGAATTTTTTAATATGACCGTTGAGATCAAAGACTATATTTAGCTGAACGAATCTGTTGAAAGAAGGTGCTAGTCGAGCTTTTAGAAGCGAATATTCAAAGTGATCAAATCAATCAGTTGCGATACACTATATTCTCAAGATTTCTGATCGCATACTCAAGCTCTACATTCATTGTATTTATCAGTAGCAATTAGGCTACAAATTACAGCATATTTCAGTTTTACACTTAACCAACCCAAACTTTCCAACTAATGACGTCCAAGTAAATATGATTTCAACAACAGACAAAATAAAACAAGATAGTCTAAATAATGCAGACTTGTGGTATGTTAGGTTATGACATATTTCCCAAAGAAAAATGCACAAATTAGCGGAGATGCGTGTTTGATATGTCAAACATAAAATTTCTTGAATCGTGTAAGTTGTTGGAATCTCGGTTTTCTCGTGCCCAAATGCAGCGGAAGTTTTAAAAATTTTAGATCTTGACATTCAAGATATTTTTTTGGGCACTTGTATGGTTTAAATTAAATTAACATTCATAGGGTGTTAGAAGTTATACATTTAGTGAATTGATTCACTCGGCTCCAACTATTCTGGTATTGGCGGATATAGCTCTTTTTGAATTTCCCTACGAACTTTATTCGATCTCCGAATCAGGTCCACAACTGGAATATTTGTTCTTCTTCTAACTTGTACTAGAAAGTGTAGAAGATTTTGTATTTGAGATCAAGAAAGAAAAAAATGGTTCAAAACTCTTTTGAGAGTAAAAACTTTTCTTACAAGTTGGAAGAGCCGATGGAATTTTGAGAATAAAATAGAATTATTATCGATGGAGATTTCCCCTTTTTTTATTCTTCAAAAGCTTCAGTCAAATCTCTTACAGTCAATAATCAAAAGTAATACATATATTTTATTATTTTGACTAATGATTATTTCTTTAATTAATCATATTAATTAAGTTAATGATTTAAATAAATCTACATCTCTCGAAATTACCACACCACCATCATGCACATTTCAAAAATATGCATGTATATATTATTTAATTTTGTGTGCAAGTTTTTGAAATTATGGTATCATGAATATTTTCATATTACCTAAATCAATACCATATTTTATAAAACTTAATGGGTTATATTTTAACTTAATTAAAATATAATTATTAAAGCCCATTTTAGCTTTAAGAAATTAGCATGATGAACTTATACTCTTACAAGCCCATGATCCATGCTCCCATTATATTAATACCACCATAATCCCGATCGACGATCCAACATCATTGATGTGACAATTTCAATTTATTTATTATTATGAACACTTTAATTTCGAGATCACCAATGTCTGAATAAAAAAGATGTAACGTACCGTACTTTTCATAATCAAAATTTGAGGAAAAAATATAAAAATTTTCTTAAACATAAAATAACATTCAAGTTTGCCATAAAATATCTCAACCAAGTCCCCCATAAGACATGGTTGTTCAAATTAACTACAATGAAATTGCTCACAAAAGATTTGCTCAAAGTTTTTCCCTCAAATCATGAAATCAGAGTAATTTAAATTTGCATAAAAATATAAACATTGCGGTCCTCAGGTTAGCCTCCCGCTCAGTCCAAGCCTGCCCCTTGGTCGCCACCTCCTATCTCTTCATCAACATACTCACCTGCATCGATCAAGTCTAGTGAGTCTAAAGACTCAACACGTATAAACTGGGAAATAGCGAGTACTACATAATAAAACCGCATGCAACTTTAAAATAGAATATACATACTTGAACTTGAATTTGCGTACTAAAACTTGAACATACGTACATAAGATAGACGTGCCATAACGTGAAAACTTGTCATAAACATACTGCATACTAGAACATACATAACTTCATCATTTTGCGTAGAGGATGTTTCAAGGCAAGTGACCCATACATAATAAACGCTTGATCAGACAAACCACAGTACTGGGCTGACAGGGACGTATCCACTGCCACATACATGAGATCTCCGTTCATAATTTAACGGGCTGGTTGGTCCCCGTTCATAATTTAACGCTTTCCAACCATGATCTAACCCGTTCATAATTTAACGGGGGGAGAGGTCCTCGGCCACGTTCACCGACTTTCAAACCCATTCATAATTTGGTCACGAGACAATTAGCATACCTCAAAAACTTAAAATATTTTCTTGCACGTCGACATACTTATTTGGTATTGAGGGATTCGTTGGACTTCGATCGGGGCCGTCGCTGCACAATTCTAACATGGATTCGAATGCTTAACTGATACACTTAGACATAATAATCAAGCTTACTCACGAGCTCATTTAATCCCTTAGGACGTTCTACAATTCCCATGACTCGACCTTGTAAACCATTGTACTAAACCAAGACATCGAACCTCCAAGCAT
Source organism: Primulina eburnea (assembly GCF_022965805.1). NCBI lineage: Eukaryota > Viridiplantae > Streptophyta > Magnoliopsida > Lamiales > Gesneriaceae > Primulina > Primulina eburnea. The sequence continues at coordinate 14,925,815 of NC_133107.1, forward strand.
AGTATAAGATTTTTCCCAAATTTGTGAAGGACACGGACCCCGTGCCTACCTCCGTGTAGGGGTCCGTGTAGACTCGGGTGAGAAGACTCGAAAGGAAAGGTGGACACGGACCCCGTGTCAGGGGTCGTGTGGGTGTCCGTGTAGACTCTGGAAACAAACACCGAAAAGTAAAAAAGGCACGGACCTCGTGCCAGGGTCCGTCCCCGGGTCCGTGTACCTGCAGGACGTGCCAACACGCGAAAATTCTGAACTTGATATGCTTAACACCTAAACTCAATCGTACGGTCTACGAATAGACACCACGAGACACTTCTTAGAACACTAAGGAATTATGTCAAACCCAAGTGAACAATAAAAATAACCCCAAGAGTAACAATCCACAACCAACAACACAATTCGGATTTCGACACCAGCTTTCTTCCTACGACGCTTAATTCAACTTGGTGCCTAACGACGCGAAACCACGAGTTAATAACCATCCCAACATCAAAAAAAAGTACCTATACGCAGCAGCGATCACCCATCGATTTCCAACGAAGCCTGCAACACAAAAACTTCAAGAACACATCAATGCATAATTTTCTGAAAACGCAGTTTGAGCAGTCCCACGAAAAACGCCATAACTCACTCAATTTGCGTCCAAAAATTTGGAATTTTATATCAAAACGAAGGTATCAAAATGTTCTACATTTTGTACGTTGAAAGTTTTCCCAAAATCCCGATTAAAAAATCGCAGTTTTCAACAGAACAGTAAGTGTCGAGATTTCAGATCTAAAAAGTATTTCAAAACGGGTTCAAACTATTTTCCGCTCAAACGACGAATGTCACACATGAATTTTTACACATAAAAATAACACAACACATAATATGACAGGATCGATGCAGAAAGAACAGGATATACGTGCCTTTTGATGATAAACTTTACCGACACGGCGATACCGAAGCGGAGAACGTAGCGAGGTTGATCCGGGACGATCGTGGCTCGATTGTCTTGCAATAAAATCCACCAAAAACTTGAGGGAAAAGTAAGGGGAAGGGGGCTGCTGCTTGAAGGAGTAAGAACCCTAGGTTTCTTTCTTTTAAATTCTGAAACGTGAAGTGAGTGTGTGTGTTTAGTCGTGTACAGGTGTGTGTAAAAGTGTGCGTGAGGTAGAAAACGTGTGTGTGTTTTTAATTAGGAGAAATTAGTGCTAAATTAATTAATTAAAAATGCTAATTAAAGGGTAACCCACACCAATTTAATCAAACTCTACAATTAAAATAATTAACACCAATTTTAAAAGTTTTAAACTCTTAAATCACTCAATACATAAATAAGGCTTTAAAATACTAGAACTATATAATTTATTTAAAATGCTCCAACTTCAACTTAAAATAAAATACCACATTTAAAATTTCCAAATTCGTCACCGGTCTCTTCCTCGATCCCGTTTCGAATAAACGCCTGAAATATGAGACTTGAAAAATATACTAACATGCATCACATAAACATGGATAATTAAAATAATGCAGTTAAATAAATCATGCAATACTAAGACTCGCTTTAAAATTAATTAAAATGCTTAAATGATTAAACAAGTGCATGTATTATACGCGTACTGAATTTGGGCACTACAGTTCCTCTCCCACTTATAAAAATTTCGTCCTCGAAATTAAGTCTTACCGAACAACTCCGGGTAGCGAAGTCTCATATCTGCCTTTGACTCTCAAGTGGCCTCTTCCACTGATTGGTTTAGCCATCGAACTTTGACTAGCTTAGTCACTTTGTTCCGGAGCCTACGCTCTTGCCTGTTTAGGATTTGGACTGGTCTCTCCTCCAAGTTCTGCTCTCTCACCAACTTCCTCCCAATGAATTGGTGATCTGCACTTCCTCCCATACAACGCCTCATAGGGAGCCATACCAATTGATGATTGGAAGCTGTTGTTGTATGTGAACTCCACTAGAGGTAGTCTAGACTCCCATGTTCCTTGAAAATCAATCATGCAAGCTCTCAGCAAATCCTCTAAAATCTGAATCACTCGCTCAGACTGACCATCTGTCTGTGGGTGAAAAGGTGTACTGAAAATCAACTTCGTTCCCATGGTTGCATGTAAGCTCTTCCAGAAGAACGATGTGAATCTCGGGTCCCTGTCGGACACAATTGAAACTGGGAATCCATGTAGACGGACTATCTCCCTGATATAAAGCTCCGCATACTGCGTCATGGAGAATGTCGTCTTCACTGTTAGAAAATGCGCTGACTTAGTGAGTCGGTCCACTATAACCCAAATAGCATTAAATCCTCTAACTGATCTAGGCAACCCAATGACGAAGTCCATAGTGATGTTCTCCCATTTCCACTCTGGGATGGGGAGTGGCTTATCCAATCCCGCTGGCCTCTGTTGTTCTGGCTTCACCTGCTGACAAGTGAGGCATTCAGACACAAACCTGCGGATGTCTCTCTTCATCCCTGGCCACCAATACAGAATCAATAAGTCCTTATACATCTTGGTACCTTCTGGATGGATAGAATACGGAGATGCGTGTGCCTCGAACCACCACTAGGCACCCACATTCTACCCCTCCATCTCACAATGCCGTCTGAAACTGTATACAAAGCACTGCCCTTGGCTTCATCTTTCAGTCTCCATTTCAGTAACTGCTCATCTGAGGACTGACCTGCTCGGATACGGTCTAGTAAATCAGATTTGACTATCAGATTAGACAGCCTAGTGGCTCTGCCCTCACGATAAATCTCTAGACCAAACTTCTGAATCTCAGACTGAAGAGGTCTCCGTGCTGATAACTGAGCTATGACGGCAACCTTTCTGCTCAAAGCGTCTGCGACAACATTAGCCTTTCCGGATGGTAGCTAATTTCGCAGTCGTAATCTTTCACAAGTTCCAACCACCGTCTCTGTCTCATGTTCAACTCTTTCTGCTTGAATAAATATTTGAGACTCTTATGATCGGTGAAAATCTGGCATTTCTCGCCGTATAGGTAGTGTCTCAAATTTTCAGTGCGAAGACAACGGCGGCTAACTCAAGATCGTGCGTCGGGTAGTTCTTCTCGTGCACCTTCAACTGCCTGGAAGCATAAGCTATGACCCGACCCTGCTGTATCAGTACTGCGCCTAACCCGAGCTTAGATGCATCGGTGTATAGCACAAAATCACCTTGTCCTGTCGGCATGGCTAGCACTGGCGCCGAAATGAAAGCTTGCTTCAACGTATCGAAGCTCTTCTGACATTCATCACTCCACACAAATTTGGCATTTTTCTTGGTTAGTGAAGTGAGTGGCACTGCCATGGATGAAAATCCCTTAATAAACTTACGGTAGTAACCAACTAAACCCAAAAAGCTGCGGATTTCTGATGCATTCTTCGGCTCAACCCATTCCTTGACAGCTGCTACTTTCGCTGGATCCACCTCGATTCCACTGCTAGATATAATATGCCCCAAAAACGCTACTTTCTGCAACCAAAACTCACACTTACTGAACTTCGCAAACAACTTGCGACTCTGCAGAACCTGTAAGACTGTCCTCAAGTGTTGGCTATGCTCCTCCTGGCTCTTCGAGTATATGAGAATGTCGTCGATAAACACGATGACGAACTGATCCAGGTAGGGCTGAAATACTCGGTTCATGAGGTCCATGAAAATTGCTGGAGCATTTGTCAATCCAAATGGCATTACTAAGAACTCGTAATGCCCATATCTGGTTCTGAAGGCTGTTTTGTGGACATCTGCATCCTTCACTTTCAGCTGATGATAACCTGATCGAAGATCTATCTTAGAGAACACTACGGCTCCCTGCAATTGATCAAACAAGTCTTCGATTCTAGGAAGTGGGTATTTGTTCTTGATTGCTATCTTGTTCAACTCATGGTAATCGATGCATAGTCTCATGCTCCCATCCTTCTTTTTCACAAAGAGTACTGGTGCGCCCCACGGTGAGAAACTCGGGCTGATAAACTCCTTGTCTAGGAGCTCCTGGATCTGTTGCTTAAGTTCTAACATCTCTGCTGGAGCTAATCTGTACGGTGCCTTAGAGATTGGCACTGTGCCTGGCATGAGATCGATTGCAAACTCCACCTCTCTCTCTGGTGGAAGGCCTGTGACGTCGTCAGGAAAGACGTCTAGATAGTCTCTGACTACTGGCACATTTGGTAGCGATGGAGTGGGCATGTCAGGTGCTGCGATGATGCTGGCCAAGAAAGCCTGACACCCCTTAGAAATTAGTCTCCTCGCCTGCATGCACGAAATCATGCGAGGGAAGATTCTCCATCTGTCTGGCTCAAATAGAAATTGTTCCATGCCCAACGGCCTAACCAATACTGATCTTCTCTGGAAGTCAATCAGGACCCTGTTCTTTGTCAGCCAGTCCGTTCCCAAAATAATGTCGAACTCTGGCATCGGCAGAATAATCAAATCTGCATACACGAGGTGGCCATGCAGTTCTAGATCGATATCTCTGAACAAACTGGTAGCTAACAGCTCTTCTCCTGATGGGACTGTCACTGAAAAGTTCACGTCTAGGCCTATGGACTTAAGGTCCAAATGATTAGCAAAAGTCTCCGATATGAAGGAGTGAGTGGCTTCTGAATCTATCAGCCCCGTCGTGGCTAATCTCTTTATGAAAATATTCCTTGAGATGCGTTAGCGCAACAAACCAACTTATATCCCATAAATTCTACCATAAACCTCAAGCAACAAAAGACACCCACAATTCCAACTAAAACACTAATATTCCTAATTATAATTAAACATGCAAGGCAAAGAATTCAATACTGTACTGAATTAAATAAATTACCAGTCAAAAGGGTAGTGTCTGGGTTCGCCTCTTGAGCATGCATGGCGAATACTCTCCCTTGGGTTGGCTGCTTCCACTGATGGCATTCCTTCAACACGTGGTCACTAGCTCCACATTTAAAACATTCCCGATCCCCATAAGCACTGACCGGGATGCTGGCGATTGCATTTCAGACATACTGGAAAATTACCGGGCTTCTGAGGCGCCCCCTGCTGCTGAACTGGACCCTTGCCCTTTGGGGGTCCCTGATATGGCTTCTTCCCTGGTGGCCCCTGATACTTCTTCTTAAACTGGGGCCTCTGATGCTGCTACTGCTGGTGTTGTGGTGGTGCCTGATAGGGCCTCTTGCCCTGTCTGTCCGCCTCTATATCCCTCAGATCTTGTTCTGCCGCCAATGCTCTAGATACGGCGACCGCATAGCTAGTAGGGCCAGCTACTCTCACATCACGGCGCAGGATCGGCCGCAATCTATTCAGAAAATGCCTCAACTTTTCCTGTACATCATTTGCAATGAGGGGCACAAAGTGACACCCTCTCTCAAACTTCCTAACAAATTCCGCCACGCTACTATCTCCCTGTCGCAGCGTCATAAACTCGCTGGTGAGTCTGGATCGTACCTCCTCAGTGAAGTACTTGGAGTAAAAGACCTCCTTGAAACCATTCCATTGCAGTGCCTGCAAGTTAACTGCCACAGATGCACTCTCTCACCATAATCTCGCATCCCTTGTCAGAAGGAACGTGGCACATCTGACCCTATCTGCATCGGTCAGTTCCATAAAGTCAAAGATTACCTCTATGGACTTAATCCATCCCTCGGCTACCATCGGGTCAGTGGTACCCGAAAACTACTTAGGACTCATCCTCCTAAACCTCTCGTACACTGCTTCCGGTTAGGGGTCTCGCCCATGCACCTGCTGCTGTAGCCTGGTTCCCCGCAAACTGCGCGAAGAACTGCGTCATGCCTGCAAGCATCTGTGCCTGCATGTCTGGCGGTGGAGATGGAGGTGGAGGAGCGTCCCTTCTCTCCCCTCGAGGCTCTCTGTCCTCATTTCTTGTTTCACGGTCGATCACACGTCTAAGAGGCATATTGTTCCAATAAATTACCCAACACGTAAACCCAATATGCATGAACATATATCAATATTTTATGATGCACGAAAATGAAACTTAAAACATGCACATAATGAAATCATAACTTGATGCTTACTACGTAACATAATGCAAAACTTTAAACTTACAGACTTGAGGTGTGACTTCGTGAGCATCTTGCTACTGGCAGTAGGCGTAACCCTTTACAAGAACACCACTCTGATACCAACTATAACGTACCGTACTTTTCATACTCAAAATTTGCGGAAAAATTTAAAAATTTTCTTAAACATAAAATAACATTCAAGTTTGCCATAAAATATCTCAACCAAGTCCCCCATAAGACATGGTTGTTCAAATTAACTACAATGAAATTGCTCACAAAAGGTTTGCACAAAGTTTTTCCCTCAAAACATGAAATCAGAGTAATTTAACATTTGCATAAAAACATAAACATTGCGGTCCTCGGGTTAGCCTCCCGCTCAGTCCAAGTCTGCCCCTTGGTCGCCACCTCCTGTCTCCTCATCAACATATTCACCTACATCGATCAAGTCTAGTGAGTCTAAAGACTCAACACGTATAAAATGGGAAATAGCGAGTACTACATTATAAAACCGCATGCAACTTTAAAATAGAACATACATACTTGAACTTGAATTTGCGTACTAAAACTTGAACATACGTACATAACATAGACATGCCATAACGTGAAAACTTGTCATAAACATACTGCATACTAGAACATACATAAATTCATCATTTTGCGTAGAGGATGCTTCAAGGCAAGTGACCCATACATAATAAACGCCTAATCAGACAAACCACAGTACTGGGCTGACAGGGACGTATCCACTGCCACATACATGAGATCCCCGTTCATAATTTAATGGGCTGGTTGGTCCCCGTTCATAATTTAACGCTTTCCAACCACGATCTAACCCGTTCATAATTTAACGGGGCGGAGAGGTCCTCGGCCACGTTCACCGACTTCCAAACCCATTCATAATTTGGTCACAAGACAATTAGCATACCTCAAAAACTTAAAATATTTTCTTGCACGTCGACATACTTACTTGGCATTGAGGGATTCGTTGGAATTCGATCGGGGCCGTCGCTGCACATTCTAACATGGATTCGAATGCTTAACTGATACACTTAGACATAATAATCAAGCTTACTCACGAGCTCATTTAATCCCTTAGGACGTTCTAAAATTCCCATGACTCGACCTTGTAAACCATTGTACTAAACCAAGACATCGAACCTCCAAGCATAGTATAAGATTTTTCCCAAATTTGTGAAGGACACGGAACCCGTGCCTACCTCCGTGTAGGGGTCCGTGTAGACTCGGGTGAGAAGACTCGAAAGGAAAGGTAGACACGGACCCCGTGTCAGGGTGCGTGTGGGGGTCCGTGTAGACTCTGGAAACAAACACCGAAAAGTAACAAAGGCACGGACCCCGTGCCAGGGTCCGTCCCCGAGTCCGTGTACCTGCGAGACGTGCCAACACGTGAAAATTCTGAACCTGATATGCTTAAAACCTAAACTCAATCGTACGGTCTACGAATAGACACCACGAGACACTTCTTAGAACACTAAGGCATTATGTCAAACCCAAGTGAACATTAAAAATAACCCAAGAGTAACAATCCACAACCAACAACACAATTCGGATTTCGACACCAACTTTCTTCCTACGAAGCTTAATTCAACTTGGTGCCTAACGACGCGAAACCACGCGGTAATAACCATCCAAACATCATATACAAAGTACCTATACGCAGCAGCGATCACCCATCGATTTCCAACGAAGCCTGCAACACAAAAACTTCAAGAACACATCAATACATAATTTTCTGAAAACGCAGTTTGAGCAGTCCCACGAAAAGCGCCATAACTCACTCAATTTTCGTCCAAAATTTTTTAATTTTTATATCAAAACGAAGGTATCAAAAAGTTCTACATTTTTTACGTTGAAAGTTTTCCCAAAATCCCGACCGAAAAATCGCAGTGTTCAACAGAACAGTAAGTTACGAGATTTCAGATCTAAAAAGTATTTCAAAACGCATTCAAACCATTTTCCGCTCAAACGACGAATGTCACACATGAATTTTTACACATAAAAATAACACAACACATAATATGACAGGATCGATGCAGAAAGAACATGATAGTGCCTTTTGATGATAAACTTTACCGACACGGAGATACCGAAGCGGAGGACGAAGCGAGGTTGATCCGGGACGATCGTGGCTCTTGCAATAAAATCCACCAAAAACTTGATGGAAAAGTATGGGGAAGGGGGCGGCTGCTTGAAGGAGTAAGAACCCTAGGTTTCTTTTTTTTAAAATCTGAAAATTCTGAAACGTGAAGTGAGTGTGTGTGTTTAGTCGTGTACAGGTGTGTGTAAAAGTGTGTGTGAGGTAGAAAACATGTGTGTGTTTTTAATTAGGAGAAATTAGTGCTAAATTAATTAATTAAAAATGCTAATTAAAGGGTAACCCACACCAATTTAATCAAACTCTACAATTAAAATAATTAACACCAATTTTAAAAGTTTTAAACTCTTAAATCACTCAATACATAAATAAGGCTTTAAAATAGTAGAACTCTATAATTTATTTAAAATGCTCCAACTTCAACTTAAAATAAAATACCACGTTTAATATTTCCAAATTCGTCACCGGTCTCTTACTCGATCCCGTCTCGAATAAACGCCTGAAATATGAGACTTGAAAAACATACTAACGTGCATCACATAAACATGGATAATTAAAATAATGCAGTTAAATAAATCATGCAATACTAAGACTCGCTTTAAAATTAATTAAAATGCGTAAATAATTAAACAAGTGCATGGGTTATACGCGTACTGAATTTGGACACTACAAAAGATGTACTCCTTTTTGACAGTTTTAGCAGTCATGGTCTCAAAATTTCTATAAGCTTTTATAAACTTTATTTATAAGCTTATCGATTGATCATATAAAAATTATTTCTTATAAATTCAACTCATTGAATTTATTATCTCAACGGGAACAAGTAAACCAGTGCTTGTGTGACCCCCAATGGTTCAAAGATACAACTAGTTGTGGGTTCAGAACTCTTTGTGATTCAGGAAACAATCCTTTATTCAGGCTTACCCAAATTTGCCCCATTCCATCCACCAACATTTGATCATGAGAATTTCAGAAACTATTTTCTGATTAAACCCATCGAATCATGTTAAGAGCATCTAGTAGCGTCACCCCATGATTTGCAAGGTATCACTGATAGTGCCTGCAAGAACCAGTCGATTATGATTAACGTACAGTACGGTCCCTTTATCTCATATATCCCGATCGAATCTACAAACATTGGTTGATTGAGGGTTACATAATAATTCGATAACTATGTGACACATCTTTGAGAATAAATAGTTGCATCACATATACATTTGGATAAATCCTTCTCTAACGTACATCTCATAATCTGACCAGAGATTTCATGAACTATTATTTCATCAGATCACATAGGATATCCACACCCGTAGGTGAAGGGTAAATTCCCAACTACAATGCACTGGCTCCTACATTTGTCGCAATTGTACACAATCTCTCCACCTGATGACTCTCCTGGAGTCAGTAAACGAGTCAAAGCACAACCCTAGCATATTGAACCTCAGTGTTGTCTTGGGTCGTAAGGACTAATGGTGTATAATCATAACCACATACTTATCCTCTCGAGGAATGATAACCACTTGGAAAGTCCGGGGGAGGGTGGTTCGGTATAATCATCATATGACTACCCATCTGTATGTTTGGACATCTCCATGCGCTTACCAAAAAACGCGGTACAGAACATCACAGATGATAATCTCGAGCTCAAGCGACCTTTATCCATGTTTTAGGCGGCTGAATCGGTTAGGAACAAATTTAGATTATACAATGTTTACAAATGAGTTTCAACATCGAAATACGATTCATTTGTAGTAAAGTATAATCAAGGTCTTTATCTATGTTGATCACATGGGTATATAGATAAAGAACTAACAAACAATGAAATAATGAATTATATTAAAATAAAGATTGTTTATTACAACTGAGTCAATAAATTCGCTAGCCAATAGTTGGATTACATGGAATCTACTTTAAAAATCTACCACTTGCCCTAGAGCCAACTACCCATAAAATTTAATCACAATTGATCGTGATGCTTCTCAAACAATGGTCCTGGCAAGGGCTTTGTAAGTGGATGAGCAACATTATCTGTAGAGGGGACTCTTTCGACTGATATATCTCCTCTTCCCACAATCTCCTGCATGATGTGGAACTTCCTCAGTATAGGTTTGGATCTTTGATGAGACCTTGGTTCTTTTGCTTGCACAACGGCACCAATGTTGTCGCAGTACACCGGGACTAGATCAACTCCATTAGGAAGGTCGCCCAAATCGTGGACAAAATTCCTCATCCAAACTGACTCTTCGGCTGCAGCAGATGCAATAATGTATTCAGCTTCGGTAGTGGAATCCGCAACGGTGTCTTGTTTGGAACTTTTCCAAGAGGCAGTCGCACCATTTAGCATGATTACAAAACCAGAGGTCGATTCCGAATAATCTACGTCACATTGGAAGCTAGAATCAGTGTAGTCTTTCAATTTCAATTCTCCACCTCCATAGACCATGAACAAATTCTTAGTCCTTCTTAAGTACTTAAGAATATATTTCACGGCCTTCCAATGCATTGGACCAGGGTTGGCCTGATATCTGCTTGTAACAATCAAAGCATAAGCAACATCAGGGCGCGTTAATATCATACCATACGGCTGACGCATATAGAATATGTGTCATCATCTCTATCTCTTCATCAGTCTTGGGGCACATTGCCTTAGATAGAGTAACACTATGACACATTTGTAAGTATCCTCTCTTGGAATATTCCATAGAGAATATTTTCAGGATGGTACGATATAAGTCGCTTGGGTGAGCCCAAGCATCCTCTTTGATCTATCTCTATAGATTTGTATTCCCAATACGTAGGATGCTTCACCCATATCTTCCATGGAGAATTTACTTCCCAACCATACTTTAGTTGATTGTAGTAATCCTACATCATTCTCAATGAGTAAGATGTCATGAACATAAAGTACTAGGAGTTAATCCGCTAATGAAGGTTACAGATTCGGCCGCATGGTTCCTCATGATTTTTAGCAAAACCAAATTCCTTGATAGTGCTATCAAATCTGAGGTTCCAACTCCTTGACGCCTGCTTGAGACCATATATTGATCTTTGAAGTTTGTATACCTTATGCTTACTTCCTACTGATGTGTATCCCTCATGTTGAGACATATAAATATCTTCTTTGATGTCTCCATTGAGGAATGCAGTCTTTATATTCATTTGCCATATCTCATAGTCTTACCATGCTGCTATGGCTATTACTATTCTAATGGACTTAAACATAGCAACTGGTGAAATTTTTTCCTCATAGTCAATTCCTTGCCTTTGAGTATAACATTTTGCAACCAGTCTTGCTTTGAAGGTCAATACCTTCCCATCCGCCCCAAGCTTTCTTTTGTAGATCCATTTGCATCCTATGGGAACGATTCCCTCATGTCCAGACTTGGTTTGAATACATAGAGTCCATTTCATACTGCATGGCTTCAAGCCATTTTGTTGAATCAGTATCATATATTGCTTCTTTGAAGTTCATTGGATCACATCCAACACAATGCTCATCATGGCCTTGTTCATGAATAAGTGTATATCTTGTAGATGGTCTAATAACTCTATCAGACCTTCTAGGAGCTTGGATTTCAACTACTGGTTTTTGGAGAATAGGTTCAACTTCTACAGTTGAGGGAATATCTTGAATTTCTTCAAGTTCTATCATCTTGTCTTTTCTATCTAATAGAAATTCCTTTTCTAAACAGGTGGCATTTCTTGAAACAAACACTTTTGCTTAATTGGGATAATAGAAATAATATCCAACAGAGTTCTTTGGATATCCTACAAAGTAGCACAAAGTGGATCTACTATCCAATTTGTCTCCCACTGTCTGCTTTACGTAAGCAGAACATCCCCATATTCTCATATGAGAATATTTGGGAGTTTTTTCTCATCTATATCTCATATGGTGTTTTATCTACTGCTTAAGTATGGACATTATTGAACAACATTGCCGCAATTTCAAGCGCAAAGCCTCAAAACGACGTAGGCAATTCAGTGAATCCCATCATAGATCGAACCAAGTCCATCAAGGTTCGATTATGACGTTAAGAAACACCATTCAATTTTGGTGTTGCTGGTGGAGTCCACTGTTAGACAATCTCATCTCTTTTAGATAACCCAAAAATTAAGCATTCAAGTATTATCCACCTCGATCAGATCGAAGTGTCTTAATATTCCTGTCTAGCTGTTTTTCTACTTCAGATATGAATTCTTTGAACATTTCAAATGCTTCAAATTTGTGTTTCATCAAATAAATATACACATACCTCCAATGGTCATTAGTAAAGGTAATGAAGTAGGATTGCCCATATTTTGTGCTAACATTTAGCGGGCACAAACGTCTGTGTGGATCAAATCCAGTAGACCATGCGCATGTTCTACGTTTCCATTGAATGGAGTCTTGGTTATTTTTCCTTTAAGACAGGACTTACAAGTAGGTAGAGAATTTATGTCTGTAAAGTCAAAAATTCCTTCTCCCACTAGTTTGTGCATCATTCTTTGTAAAATGTGATATAGTGTAGCGTGACATATTTTTGCGGGATTTGGATCATCTAACTTTCTTTTTTTTTGTTGCAATCCTGTTTACTTTGGACATTCAATTATCATTGGACATTCAATTATCATTTCCAGAACATTTCTGGCGCATATAATTTCTTATGTCCGGGTTTCTAGCAGTGAACTAAATATGTTCTGACTTATAGGGCTTTGTAGGCCCTTTAAGTGTCTTTCAGAGTTTGCCTCTTATCGGATTTGTTTTTCTTGTGAGGGGTAGAACATTTCTTTCCCTTACCTTGTGAGCCATTTTTGGTCCTGACGAGAGGCCCATTAGGAAAACAACATTTTCCTGTTATATGGTGATCTCATAAGTCATAAGCGTATTTACTAGCTCTTCAAGGCTATCATGTATCTTATTCAAATTGAAGTTCATCATAACCCCGTTAAATGAGGAAGAGAAAGACGTCAATTTGATGTCATCAAGTAACTCTTTAGGAATCACATATTCCAAGTACACCACTTTCTCAATAAGCCTAGTGATATGTACACCACGCTCATGGGCCAAAACCCCATCTTGCATGCGTGTAGTCATGATCTCCTTGAAATGTTGTGCATCATTTTATGAGTTTCATGAAACATGAAACTCTTGCATGTGAATTCGAATGTCAGCAGCATTCATCATTTACTTAAACTGTCTCTACAGTTCATTTGACATAAAAGAGAGCATGTTACACTTTAGCTTGCATACTATGGTCTTACCATCTTGCATGCTTTGTCAGTTTAGCAGGACTTATATTTTCTCTGAATTCAGAACAATTTTCCCAACCAGTCTTGAAAATTAGATTCGGTTAGCTTGTTAATAATAAAAATGGATTACGTGATGAAATCGAAAATGTACTGATATGGAAACAGAACAATGGTTGATGATTATTTTAAAATAATTCTAAGATATAAAATATGGATTTTATTTTATAAATTTTCCTCCCATTATTTTGAAATTTCCACCAAGCTTTGATGAGAAAGGGAAATCGTATTTCCTTTGTGGGCATATAGAGCCCAATTAGCCAATTATAATCACGAATAATATCAGCCAATTATAATTTATAAAACGTAGAATCCAATTGCATCCCTTTGCAATCTTAGCGTGTTTTTCCTGACGTTTAATATGGACCAAATAATATGACGCCGTTTATTTCACGTGTCATACCGACCCATCAATATTGAACTGTAGTGGATGGTCACCATTAGTTCCCCTAATAATATGAGCCGAAGTCATGGGAGTTTCACTCAATTCACATCATATGTCCAGTGGAAGTCACAGCTTTCCGTCGTCCAGACCTTCGCAATAATATGAGCCAGACACCGTCCGCAGGTAGCGATCAACATGCAACCACGGTTGATGGAGGGCAAGAATAAATTAAACTCTTTTAATTTTTACTTTTGTGGTTTGATATAAATTTGGAATCTTATTCAAAATGAGGGATTTTAATTTTAAAATTGTCTCATCATTTTAATTTAAAATCGTGTGCCACGAGATTGTATATTTGCCGGATTCATGGAACTATATTATCTACTAATATACATACATTCATACTACTATATATATCGCAAATATATCATAACATGACAAAAACAATAAACAAGGATGATCGATCACCAACACTAACTAAGAAGTGGGTGTGTGACCTATGAAGGTGGTGCAAAAGGGAGAATTGCAGGTAAATGGACTTTGAATGTGGATGGACTACCAGAACTCCACAATGTGTTACATGCTGAGGGATTCAACTCAAACCTAATAAGCATTAGTCAACTTTCTGATGATGACTTGCATGTTATGTTTGATAAGAATAATCGTGAAATTTTTGACAAAGATAATGTTTATGTCATGTCAGTTACAAGATCTGCTGATAATTGCTACCAAATTGGTGAAAATCATGCCTGCAGACATACCAAATTAAGTGAACTAAATTTGTGGCATACAAAACTGGAACATGCGAAACTTCAAGACATTGAAGAACCTTTGTAATTATGATGTTGTACGAGGTATGTCAAATTTAAGCTTAGGAACTACATATGTTTGTGGATCATGCCAGAAAGGTAAGCAAACCTGTGTTCCACACCATGTTTTGCAACACTTTTGGACAACACGGTGCTAGAACTTCTACACTTGGATTTTGTGGGTCCAATGGAAGTGAAAAGCCTAGGTGGTAAAATTATTCATTTGTTTGTGTTGATGATTTCTAACGTTTTACATGGTTAAGCTTTCTTAGAGAGAAATCAGACACATTTGATCTTTTTAAGAAACTCCAAGTCAGGATTTCTAATCTACATAACTTGAGGGTTGGTAAGATCAGAACTGATTATGGTAAGGAATTTGAGAATTTACTTTTTGCATCTCTGTGTGATAAGAAGTGCATAACTCGTGAATTTTCAGCCCCGAAGACTCCTCAATGGAATGGAATAGCCTAGATAAAGAATGAAACCCTGCAACAAATGGCTCGGGTCATGTTAAGTTCTAAAAATAATACAAAATGATTTTTGACTGAGGCCTTAAACACATCATATCATATCTCAAATCGTGTGTATTTAAGGAGTGGTTCCACTATGACCTCTTATGAAATTCTCATAGAATGAAACCTAACCTTAAGTATTTTCATGACTTTGGATGTGTATGCTACGTGTTAAACGACCGCGATCATCTTGCTAAGTTTGGATTCTAAAAGTGACAAATGTTTCTTTCTTGGATATTCTACCAATACTCATGCTTCTCGAATGTTTAATTTAAGAACTAGGATGATTGTAGAATCTATTAATCTTGTGTTTGATGATCTTGTAGATCTAGCTGGTAAGACAATTGAGGATTACATAGATGGACTACTGGATACATCTGATTCACTAGGTAGAACAAATGTTGAGTAGGATGTTGAAACATTCATCTTAACACTGCCTTTGATTGAGACAAAAACATAAGAAGACGAACAAGATGATGATACCATGATTAGTGATGGGAAAGATATTCCAAGTAAAATTCATAAAAAATTATCCATCATTACAGATCATTGGAGAAATACATGGAGACATGAAGACTAGAAGAAATGAGAAAGTTGACTACAAAAAATGGTTGGTTTAGTATGCATTATACTGTCACGTAAGACACTGTTGCTTTGTGTCACATATTGAACCAAAAAATATTAATGATGCATTGGAAGAGGAATCTTGGGTCAGTGCTATGCATTAAGAACTTGACCAATTTGTCTGTAATGATGTGTGGGATTTAGTTCCAAAACCTGAAAACATAAATGTAATTGGAACTAAATGGATTTTTAATGACAAACTGATGAATCTGGGAATATAGTGAGAAACAAAGCACGGTTGGTTGCTCAATGGTATACACAGGTTGAGGGGATGGATTTTCATGAAACATTTGATCATGTATCCTGAATTGAGTCTTTTCGACTGTTACTTTCAATCGCTTGTCACATGAGAATTAGATTATATCAAATGGATGTGAAAAATGTGTTTTTAAATGGAATTTTGAATTAAAAATCTTATGTAAGTCAACCAAAATGGATCCACATCACTTGGACCATGTTTACAACCTGAAGAAATCATTTTATGGACTGAAATAGGCTCACGGGCACCGTATGACAGATTGCCTGAATAGTTGCTTAATATTAGCTTCAAATGACGTGAAGTTGATAAAACCATTTTTATTCAAAGTTCAAAACATGATATTGTAATTTGTCAAATCTA
The DNA here is from genome assembly GCF_022965805.1 of Primulina eburnea. Lineage (NCBI taxonomy): Eukaryota > Viridiplantae > Streptophyta > Magnoliopsida > Lamiales > Gesneriaceae > Primulina > Primulina eburnea. Next base: position 14,942,153 of record NC_133107.1, read on the forward strand.
TGTGGATGACATAATCTTTAGTGCTTCTTCACAAAAGCATGTAGATAATTTTGTTGAAAGGATGTCTTCAAAATTTGAAATGAGCATGGTAGGCGAATTAAGTTTCTTTTTTGGATTGCAAATAAAACAATTGCATGATGGTATCTTTCTGTGTCAATCCAAGTATGCAAAGAATCTGGTCAATAAATTTTCAAACGAGAACACTAAGCACATGAAAACTCACATGGGTCTAGTGAAAAACTGTCCGGAGATGATGTTGTCGAAGGTGTCGGAAACAGTTTGTATCACAGAAACATTGGTAGTATTATCCACGTAAGTGCTAGTCGCCCTGATATAATATTCAGTGCATGTTTATGTACTAGATATAAAGCAAATCTAAGATCACTCATCTAAAGTTTGTCAAGAAAATTATGAGATATATTGAAGGGACCATTGAATTAGGTTTGTGGTACACCAAAGTAACAAATGCCAATTTTGTATGATTTATTGACGCTGTCTGGGATGACGACCTAGATGATAGGAAGAGTACAAGTTGGGGTTATTTCTATCTAGGAAATAATCTGGTGTCATGGTACAATAAAAAACAAAATTATGTGTCCTTGTCTACTGCTGAATCTGAATATGTTGCAACTGGTAGTTGTTTTTCACAGTTTTTTTGGATGAACCAAATGATTGAGCACTATGGCTTTCATAGTGATACCTTGATAGTTTAGTGTGACAACTCAAGTGCTATTGGTATTTCAAAAAATCTAATACAACAATCTCTAACAAAACACATTGAAATCATATATCATTTTATTCTAGATTTGGTTGAGAGGTGTATAATTCAAATGGAATTTTTTGGAATTGAGATCCAAATAGCTGATATTTTCACAAAACCAAGAGATTTCAAGGGATTTTCCAAACTTCGGAAGTCTCTAAGTGTGTGTGCATAATGATCACACACACATGTTATTGTAATGATTATGGGCCATTTGGGTGAACCAATATGAGCATCGGCCCATACCCATGCACCACTACAGGTCATGGGTCGTTAAGATGGTCTAGCATGAGCCGTAGCCTATGCCCATGCACCGTCAGTCATAGAATATCACCCCTGGATAGTGGTTTCTTTCGCCTCCCCCAACACTTGAACCCAGGACCTCCAGTATTAAGTACCTAGATTCTTAAAGTGTTGGTACCAATTGGGATACTTTTCTATGAGTGACATTTCATAGGCATCAGCTACGGATCATGATGGATCATCCTAACGACCCATGACAAGTAGTGGTGCATGGCTATGGGCCGAGGCTCATGTTGGTAACAATCATGGGTCATTAGGATGGCCATGCACTTTAACTCATAGAATATCCCACCCCTAGAAGTGGTTTCTTTTGCCTTCCCCAACACTTCAACCCAGGACCTCCGAGCATAAGTACATATATTCTTAAAGTGTTGGCACCAGTTGCACTTCTAGCAGTGGTACAAGATTCGACTGACATATGCTTGCCACACTCAGTGCATATGCAACATCATGCCGAGTAGATATCATACCATACATAATACTGCCTATAACAGACGCATATGAAATGCGGCTCATGGTTTCTATCTCTTCATCACTCTTAGGGCACATAGACTTATATAGAGTCACACCACGGGACATTGGGAGATATCCTCTTTTAGACTTCTCCATAGAGAATCTCTCAATATGGTATCAATATATGTGGATTGGACATTGTAGGAATAGATAAAAAGTGCACACGAAGCCAAGTAAATGCAAGAAAACAGAGCCGGGCACCATGAATAATAGCCGAGAACATGGTATTGGATAGAATTGCGCGCGCGGCCGCCCCACTTAATGCGCAGTCGCTCGCACAGGAACATAGGCGAGAAACCAGAAGTTTGCGTGTGGCCACACGACAACACGTGCGACCACGTACGCAAAGAAGCAACATGAAGACCCGATAGGTGGGCGAGGCCGCGCCACATCACGCTCAACCGCGCGCGTGCAGTAACAAGCCATACAGTAGAGTGGTGCGCGCAGCCGCACCACTTCTCGCGTAACCGCGCGCACGGCATCTAGAAAAAATATAAATTGACGTGAATCTTAGGTTCAAAGGAATTCAGCCGCCTCTAGAGAAGAAATATACGAATCAGCCGCTGTGAGAGAAATTTACACGCGAGAGCCACAGAGCACACACACAAATTGGAAAGAAGCACAGATAGAGATCAAGAAGACGAAGAACAACGAATCTGGGGACGGAAACGCCAATTCTAATTTGTCATCTCTTCTTTCGCTTTCTATATTTTATTGTGTTGCGATGTCTAAAATTTTGAACATGTCTTGTTTTCACTTGGATTTCGTGTTGAACTAATTCTGCAGTCTAGATAATGATGTAGCTTTGTGGATACGATAATTTGACGTGGTTATTTTATATGATTGAATTCCATTTTTATTTCATTGTTTTTCTCTGTATTTATTTCTATTGCAATTTACTGGGCATAAATTGTGTGTTGTCTGATTAATTCTACAACTCGGGAGTGGGATTAGGATTATAGATCATTTTAGACACATCGTTTAATGTTTATATAGTTCGGAAGACGTATAACTTTAGCGAGGCTTAGGTAAAAACATCATTTGCACTTATCAATGAAACTTAGATTTTATTAGGAATAATTGAATCGAAGTTTGATTGATACAATTTGTTCTTCACTTGGGAAGCCATTAAACAACTGAAATTCATGAATATAAATTAAATTGAGAATAATTAGCGTGGAAACTTTGTGAAATCATTTTTCTATATATTTTATCTCTTTGTTATTTCTCAAATTGGTGATTAGATTATTTATTTGTTTTCAATTAGTTTAAGTAAACCAAATCTCTTTTACTTTTTCTAAATAAATTTGAGACTATTTTAATTACAAGCATTGATATTTTTAGTTTATACTCCTCGTGGGATCGACACTCGTACTTAAAACTTCATTTTACTATAACTTGACATCGTGCGCTTGCAAGCAATCAAGAAAACACGAAACAAGTATTTGTGAATTCAGCCGCCTTTGGAGAAGAAACATACGAGTCAACCGCCGTGAGAGAAATTGACACGCGAGAGCCGCAGAGCACACACACAAAACGGAAAGAAGCATGAATAGAGATGAAGAAGACGAAGAACAACGAATCTGGGGACGGAGACGCAACTTCTGATTTGTCATCTCTTCTTTCTCTTTCTATATTTTATTGTGTTGTGATGTCTATAATGTTGAACATGTCTTGTTTTCACTTGGATTTCGTGATGAACTAATTCTGCAGTCTAGATAATGATGTAGCCTTGTGGATACGATAATTTGATGTGGTTATTTTATATGATTGAATTCCATTTTTATTTCATTGTTTTTCTCTGTATTTATTTCTATTGCAATTTACTGGCCTTGTCTGATTAATTCTACAACTCGGGAGTGGGATTAGGATTATAGATCATTATAGACACATCGTTTAATGTTTATATAGTTCGGAAGGCGTATAACTTTAGCGAGGCTTAGGTAAAAACATCATTTGCACTTATCAATGAAACTTAGATTTTATTAGGAATAATTAAATCGAAGCTTGATTGATACAATTTATTCGTCACTTGGGAAAGAGGTAATGAAATAATTAAGTGTTCTTGGCCATTAAACAACTGGAATTCATGAATATAAATTAAATTGGAAATAATTAGCGTGGAAACTTGGTGAAATTATTTCTCTAGATATTTTCTCTCTTTGTTATTTCTCAACTCGGTGATTAGATTATTTATTGTTTTCAATTAATTCGTTTAAGTAAACCAAATCTCTTTTAATTTTTCTAAATAAATTTGAGACTATTTTAATTACAAGCATTGATTTAATTTTAGTTTACATTCCTCATGGGATCGGCACTCGTACTTAAAACTTCATTTTAACTTGACATCCTGCGCTTGCGAGCAATCAAGAAAACACGCAACAAGTTTTTGTCACCGTTACCGGGGAATGTCAAAATTTGATTTTATAACAATATTGTTACCAATTAGTCTAGATTTTGATTTAGAGTTTATTTTATTTTATTTTTTTTATTGATTGAGTTTTTAATTTTCTCTGCTTGAAGAGTCGCAAATTCCTGAAGAAGTGCAATACATCAACAACAAGAATTTTGGAGGCTATGGAGGATATCGAGGTAACCCTCCCCCTAACACTTATCATCCTGGTTTGAGAAACCATGAAAATTTTTCATACGCAAATAATAAGAATGTGTTGAATCCACCACCGGGGTTCAATACATCAAATGGGGAAGGGAAGCTGTCATTTGAGGATTTAGTTGGGACATTCTTCACTAAATCTGGCAAGAGGATGGCTAGGACTGAGTCGAGACATGACAACCTTGAGACACACATGGAAAATATTGGTGCTTCCTTGAAAATCCTTGAGTCGCAAGTGAGGCAGATAACAAAGCAACTCACATCTCAATAGTCAGGCGTGGTACAAAAGACTGCAGACCCAAATCTGAGAGAGGTGAATGTCGTTTTTATACGGCACAAGGAAATTGGAGTGGTAAGCAGAGAAGAGATAGAGGTTAAACACACACATGTCCGGGATGAAAAGTCAACTCCAATCAAAAGAGTCTGAGGTAAGAAATGTGAGAGGTATGATTCAAATCCATGCATTCATATTTCTTTACTTCCCTACCCCAAAGATTTTTACAATTACAAGCTGAATTTCAAAAGAAAAAAGGTCTTAAAGATCTCAAGAACCTACACACTGATATTGAATCTGCAGATAATGAGAAAGTGGAATTTCCAGAAGGAACACGAAGAAATCTTTCTCAGAAGCTGCAAGATCCCGGGGAATTTATTGTACCATGTGAAATAGGGGGTCATTTGGTGGAAAAGACTATCTGTGACTCAGGGGCGTGCATTAATATAATGCCAAGTCCTCTTTACGAGAAACTTAGATTGAGCAGGATGAAGCCCACAGGACTAAGCTTACAGATGGCAGATAAATCGATCAGGACACCATTGGGTATTGTGGAAGATGTTGAACTTCGGATCGATAAACTGAAGATTCTAGCAGAATTTGTGGTACTTGACATGGAGAATAGTCAGAACGTTCACGTCATTCTAGGTCCACCATTATTGGCTACTGTTGGAGCCATCATTGACATGAAACAAGGAAAGTTTACCATGGAAGTTGAAGGTCAAATGGTGGCAATAAAAGCATCCATGAAATCATACGACCCACCATGAACATGATTAGTGAAAGTCGGGCTGATGATGTTAAACTAAGCGCTGTGAGGGAGGCAACCCACAATTATTTTTTAGCATTCGTTTTGTTTTTATTATTTTATTTCATTTTTCTCCCTTAGTTTTTAATTTAACCCATCACCGGATCTACCGCCGCAGCCCATGGACGAGGATGATGAAGATGCTGCAGACGAAAACTTGAGCAATGAGTTCTGACACTCGTGCATGAGGTATGTGTTGTCAAATTTATCGGTTAAATTATACATTGAGGACAATTCATACTGTAAGTTTGGAGGGGTCAATTGCTTTGCGTATTGATTGTTTGAGTAGTTAATTCATTGTTAGTTTGTTGTTAATTCATTGTTAGTTTTGTTATTTTCTGCACAGTAGCTAGAATTTTCATATTGCGCAGTAGCAAAAAAAAAAAAAATTATGTTTAGTTATTTATTGCTTGCTAGTGTTGTTAGGAAGAGTCAAGGATACATCATTGTGTGGCTGATGATGAAAATGAAATTGTGGGTCTGAAACATATATGTGTTCAGATAACTTGGGAGTCACATTTTCATCACTGTCATGTTTATTTATTCTATTGATGCTTAGAGACAAGTTGCATGCTTCTGATGCTAAATAGACGATGGAGATCTGATTTTTAGTAATTCTTGCATGACATTGATTGACATATTTGCAAACACAAAAAGGACCTAGGCAATCTTTCTCAATGTCTTTGGGCCTATTTCATTGTTATTATCATTCGTTAGCCCATTGAGCCTCGAGTATATTGAGATGCTTGATTTTTCTTTGTACACCTATCTCATAAATCTTTTTTTGTTGAAAAATGCATGTGATTGGGTTGTATGAGTTAACCTATGGATTGACGGAAATCTAGAACTTGCTTGAAAATTTTTCGAGATGAAATACAGATAACATGTGACATAGGAATGATTTAGGCAATCTTTGAAACCGTTTGAGCATACAAAATCAACATAAAATATCCCTAGTGTCTCATTTTGAGCCTATCTAAAAAAATCAAGTGGTGTGTGACTATGACATACAATTAGCCTCCACTTGTATCTATTCCTCATCCCACAACAACTACCTAATGAAGCTTATACACTTATATCCTACCTAAATTTTGAGAGAAATAAGTTCATTGGTGTTGTAATGATTCCAATACTTCTTGAAAAGAAATAGAAAAACTAAATGTATATAAGGAGTTGGCAAGGAGAAGAAGAAGAAAAACAATGAAAAGAATGAATCAAAAGTAATGAAAAAGAAAGAAAATATGGGAAATGGAGGATATGACTGGAAAGAAAACAATAAAGGGATGGTGAATAAAATGAAAGTGAAAATGATGAAAATTCGATTATTTCTCTCAATTTTGATTTCCATACTTTCTATTGTAACCAAGAGCCATAGCCTAACGTTACAAGCTTACAAGACCTATTAACCTTGTCACATTTATCCAATATACTAGTGGAGAAAAGTTGTTCAAATCAAGCCTATGGATACATGAAAAACATTGTTAGCAAGTATGGACCTTAATCATTGGCATGTAACCAACTCATTGTGTGACATCATCTTTTGGTACTTTTGTTGAATATCTTTTGAACCAATTAATCACCAATAAAGCCCTTTGAGATCTGTGTAAGTGAAATTGTGTATTAATGGAGTGTGAGTTAAACTGAACTGAAGATCTCTTTAGTTTATAAGGCTAGTGGGTGTTGTAAATTTATTTGAGCATTTGATTGAGTAAATGAATATTGACATATCACACACGCACGTGACTCTTGAGTGATTATGAATTACATAAATTGGATTAGACGGAGGCCAAGATCAAAGCTTGCATATCCATGACTGTTAGTCGTTATCATTACTTTTTGATTAAGTTCTTGTTCTTACTTTAATTTTGCTCGGGACTAGCAAAAGTTCAAGTTTGGGAGGTTTGATAAGTGCAAGATTTGCACTTAATTTGTACAAGAATCCATTTTGAATTATGTTAGTTTCGAACGGAATTATGCGTTCTTTGGTCGTTTTGGATGTCATTGCAAGAATAGATAAAAGTGAAAACGAAGCCAAGTAAATGCAAGAAAACAGAGCCATGCACCATGAAGAATAGCCGAGAGAATGGTATTGGACAGAAGAGCGTGCGCGACAGCGCTACTTCACGGGCAGTCGCACGCACAGGAACATAGGCGAGAGACTAGAAGCTTGCGCGCGGCCAAGCGACATCACGTGCGACCACGCACGCAAAGAAGCAACATGAAGACCCGAGAGGCGCGTGCGGCCGTGCCACATCACGTGCAACCATCTGCGCGCAGCAACAAGCAGTACGGCAGAATGGTGCGCGCAGCCGCGCCACTTCTCGCGCAACCGCGCGCACGGCGTCCAGAAAAAATATAAATTGACGTGAATCTTAGGTTAGAAGGAATTCAGCAAAAACATACGAGTCAGCCGCCGTGAGAAAAATTTACATGCGAGAGCTGCAGAGCACACACACAAAACGGAAATAAGCACGAATATAGATCAAGAAGACGAAGAACAACGAATCAAGGGACGGAGACGCCACTTCTGATTTGTCATCTCTTCTTTCACTTTCTATATTTTATTGTGTTGCGATGTCTAATATGTTTAACATGTCTTGTTTTCACTTTGATTTCGCGATGAACTAATTTTGCAGTCTAGAGAATGATGTAGCCTTGTGGATACGATAATTTGACGTGGTTATTTTATTTGATTGAATTGCATTGTTATTTAATTGTCTTTCTCTGTATTTATTTCTACTGCAATTTACTGGCCATAAATTGTGTATTGTCTGATTAATTCTACTCGGGATATAGAATAGGATTATAGATCATTAGAGGCACATCGTTGAATGTTTATATCGTTCGGAAGACGTATAACTTTAGCGAGGCTTAGGTAAGAACATCATTTTCACTTATCATTGAAACTTAGATTTTAGGAATAATTGAATCGAAGTTTGATTGATACAATTTATTCGTCACTTGGGAAATGGGGAATAAAATAATTAAGTGTTCTTGGCCCTTAAACAACTGGAATTCATGAATATAAATTAAATTGGGAATAATTAGCGTGGAAACTTGGTGAAATCATTTCTCTGGATATTTTCTCTCATTGTTATGTCTCAACTCGGTGATTAGATTATTATTTGTTTTCAATTAATTTGTTTAAGTAAACCAAATCTCTTTTAATTTTTCTAAATAAAGTTGAGACTATTTTAATTACAAGCGTTGATATAATTTTAGTTTACACTCCTCGTGGGATTGACACTCGTATTTAGAACTTTATTTTACTATAGCTTGACATCGTGCGCTTGCGAGCAATCAAGAAAACACGCAACTTGCGTCATTCGTATCCTTCATTGAGAACATTACAGCTAACCATACTGTAGTTGACTGAAACATGCGTACATCATTCCAATGATTAGTATGTCATCAACATAAAGAACCATGAATGTTACTTCACTCCCACTAATCATCTTGTACAGACAAGGTTCTTCGGGTTTTTTGGTAAAATCGAACTCTTTGATTGTGTTGTCAAATCTGAGGTTCGAGATCCTTGATGCCTGCTTGATTCCATAAATGGATCTTTGAAGTTTGCATACTTTATACTCACTTCTGACTGATGTGAATCCTTCAGGTTGAGAAATGTAAATCTTTTCCTTAATATCCCTATTTAGGAATGTTGTCTTCACATCTATCTGCCATATTTCATAGTTATACCATCCTGCTATGGCTAGCAGTATCCTAATGAACTTGAACATTGCGACTAGAGAAAAGGTTTCCTCATAGTCAATACAAACATCCCTTACTTTTTAAATTTAAAATCCTACCAATTTGTTTTTATAATCATAAAATTTGAAGCACTCATTTAAAATAAATCAACCTTTAAAAAAAATTAAATGCATAAAAATCCAAAAATCTTCAACCACCAAAATCATACGTTAACTTTTAAAATAATCCAAAATTAGACTTCAAAATAAAGTATAAAATCTTAAATAAATAATCCTCAAAATCTTACGTAAAACTTTAAATACTAAGTAAGTTCGGAAAATAAAGTCCACGGTAGTATATGACCGAACTCGATCCACTCAAGCTTCAGCGCCGCCCTCAAAATTATCCTCACTTGCAGCCATCCAAACCTAGTGAGTCTAATGACTCAGCACGCTCTAACCATACGTAACAAATAATACATATACATGCACATGCACTAAAATCATACTTTTATTTAAAATAAGCTAGCATAAATTTTTAAGCGTAAATAAATCATAAACCATTAAATCGTAAAGCATTCCATCATTGTATATCTTTTTTTAGTGAAGTTTGATCCTTGAAAGTGACTAGCGGTAATCATATCATCATGGTCGACTAATCAGTCTTAACTCACCAAGTACCTGGGGGTGAGGAATCAGTAACTCTCGACACTGGGTCGTGGCCAAAAATTGGAAATAAGATCGCCAGGCTCTTTCTGGGGCCTTCTCTCGTTAGGTCTTTTAAGCGCAAGTACGACAGCTGGAAGTTCAAGGTCATGCGTCGGATAATTTTTCTCCCAGGCTTTCAACTGTCTAGACACATACGCTATGACTCAATTGTGTTGCATGAGAACTGCACCTAATCCTAGTTCGAATCGTTAGTATACAACACATATTCCCCTTGTTTTGTCGGCATATCTAGAACTGACGCAATAGTGAGTGCTTTCTTCAACTGATTAAAATTGTTTTGAATCTTTGGTCCCTATACAAATTTCGCATTCTTCTTCGTCAAGGATGTTAGAGGTACTGCAATGAAAGAAAAACCCTTGATGAACTTGTGATAGTAGCCAGCTAAATCCAAGAAATTGCGGATTTCTGTTACAATTTTAGGCCCCAGACACTCTTTAATTGTCTCGGCCTTAGATAGGTCGACTTTTATTCATTCTATAAAAACAACGTGGCCTAAGAATACCACATTCTCTAAAATTGAATTTGCTGAACTTTGTATATTATTTCCGATCTTGTCATACTTGCAAGTTCGTCTCCAAGTGCTAATCATGCTCTTCTCGACTCTTGAAATAGATTAAAATATCATCGATGAAGACAATAATAAACTGATCAAGGTACGGCTCAAATACGTGATTCATGAGATCCATGAAGATCGATGGGGCATTAGTCAGTCCAAAAGGCATCACCAAAAATTCATAATGCCTCCTTTACTCTAAGGTGGTGATATCCCGACTGAAGAACTATATGTAAGAATACCGAAGTTCTTTGCAACTGATCAAATAAATCCTCAATTCTGGGCAACAGATACTTGTACTTCATTTTCACTCTATTTATTTCTCTATAATCGGTGCATTGTCTCATACTCACATCCTTTTCTTCACAAACAGTACCGGCGCGCCTCATGGAGAGAAGCTAAGGCAAATAAATCCTTTGTCTGTGTAATGCCCGAGAATTTTGTTATTGTAATCTGAAATGATTTATTGATAATTGATGTGATTATAGACGGAAAGGATCAGACTGGGAAAGACGAGAGAAGACACGAGATATGTGCGAGGACAGAACTCCTCGTGCATATGCGCGAACAGGAGGAGCGCATATACGCGAGATGGGCAGAGAACCTCGCGCATATGCGCGAAGGGTGTGCGCGCATATGCGCGAGCATGTGCATTGCGCGAAGGGTGTGCGCGCATATGCGCGAGCATGTGAATGGGCTGAGACAGTAGGTCTCGCGCATATGCGCGGCGATGGTGCGTGCATATGCGTGAGCTACCGAGAAGAAAACTGCCGAGACCAGTAGGTCTCGCGCATATAAGCCGAGTGAGGTCGCGCATATGCGCGAGACGTGTTGCACAAAGATGAAACCATTTGCCCTTACCATGTAATATATATATATATATATATATATATATATATATATATATATATATATATATATATATATATATATATATAAGATACCTTCAGTTCCTCATAATTCAGCAAAGGGAAAACGAGAAGAGCTTCAGAGAAAGTGTCATGAATTGTGATTATACAAGATCCGGCCGTCCAAATTTTAATCAAACTTCAGTACTGTACTTCTCTTGTCAAGAGCTTCAACAAGACGTAAGCTTTATTATGTTTTGATATGATTGGGAAATATGATATTTAAGGAATCATATATGATTCATATATGGTGTTCTTGCGATATTAGATATCGTATAATTGAAATCGAATTGAAGAACAAATACCGTATGAAATTGTTATGATTTCAGAATATATTTGATTGAGATTTGATATCATATTTGTATTGTTATCGATTATGAGTTGTGGGAATTGATATATGTTGATTTGTATTGCTGGGTATATTGAGATTGTGCAGTTATGCCGTTTATACAAAATTAGATTGAGTTATGATTATATCCAGTATTGATTTGAGTGGTGTATTGATATTATACTCCTCGATATTTTCATTTCCAGATTGAGTATTGATAGGCTTCGAATTCAAGACTTCGACAGAGCCATAAACCGACAAAAAAAAGGTATAAATCAATGTTAACCGGAAGATGGACTCGAGTTAGATTTGACTTGAGTTTCCCTGAACCATATTCTTATTTGTTATCTTTTTAATATTGTTGTATTATTTGAATGTATATGTCTATTCTATTGACTTATAAAATAACAGAGAATAGAAGATAGATTACGAGAACGAGTCATTGGCAGAGGTGCCAAGTCTGTGGCAGAGGTGCCTAGACATTGGATGATTGGTTTATATAGATGTTGCTTAGAAGTAGATCGACTTCTATTGCTGAGATTTGATATGATATGCCAACGTCCGGGAACCGGGATTCCTAAACTAGAATAGATCAGAGTCGAGTCAGAGACATGATTTTGAGTTATAGTTTTATATTATTTCATGTTTTAGATTGATACATGTTATTGATGATTGTTATATGCTTTTATATATGTTTTATATGATTGCATGTATGCATTGTTTATACTGGGAATATTATTCTCATCGGAGTTATCCGGCTGTTGTTGTGTTTGTATGTGTGCATGACAACATAAGGACATGATCGGGGTCAAGACGAGGATGAGAGATTACATTTTAGCGTGGAGATTCGGACCCAGAAGTAGAGTTGTTTTCATTACTAGATATGTAGTGAAAGAACAGTAGTTTGTTATGACATACTGTAGTACAAGACTTGTACTTTTATTTTGATATGTATATCAGAATGATTACATTACGTTCCGCACTTTCGTATTTTGAAAAGAAAAAAAAATTAGACCCAGTTTATTAAATTGATCCAATTAATCCCAAGAACAATTAAGAAATGAATTAGCGTCCGGGTCCCCACAGCAGGTGTATCTAAGCAGTAGGTTCCAGAACTGTAGGTTCCTTAAGACTGAGATAGAAGCTAGTGAGCGGGGTAGAATGAGTTTTCTTTCCTTGCTTTTGATTGCTAGCATGTTTTACTGCTATAAAATACATGTTTACCTGATTATCTGATTTGATTGGTAATGTGTATTATAGAGAATGAATTAGAACCGATTCTGGATCAGAGGTAAGATGATCAGAAGGAGACTGAGACAGATTTGTCAAATGTGATTGCTAACCCTTTTGACAATCAGATATGCCTCCTCGAAGAGTCCTAGAACAGGGCAGTAGTTCTGCAAATCCGATGGATGTTACAACAACACCGATGGAAACGCTACTGAAGAAGTTTCAGTCGTTCAAACCGCCAAACCTGAAAGGAACAGAGACTTTTGTTGACTGGATGATATAGAGATGTTGTTTGATTCATTGGATTACACTGATGAGCGTCAAGTTAGATTGATTGGGCACCAGTTGCATGATGTTGCAAAGAACTGGTGGATCACGACAAAGAGGGCTTTGGAGCATTGAGGTACGAATATTACCTGGAATATCTTTAAAATTGAATTTTACCAAAGGTTCTTTCTAGTGTCGTACAGAAAGGACAAGGGTGCAGAGTTTGCAAATTTGAGACATGGTTAGTTGAATATAGAAGAATATGTGGCCAAGTTCTCTACCTTGTTGCGATTCGCTCCACATGTTGCCGAAAATGACGAAGGTGTTGCTGATCAATTCATCAATGGACTGAATCCCGAGATTTTTACATTGGTGAACATTGGGAGACCGAATAATTTCGCTAATGCTTTGAACAGAGCCAAAGGAGCCGAAGTGGGTCTGATGAGGCAGAAAGAAGCTTCATATGTCGCACCAGCACCGAGACCATAGCAACAACCCTCGACGCAATTCCACCAACCCCCTCCCAGATTCGAGAGTGGTAGTAACAGCAGAGGGAAGAAATATTATTTGAAAGCCAGAGGGAAATAGTTTAAGAAGTCTAACAGTAGTTCTTTTACCTTTAGTGGTTCCAGACAGACTTATACATGGGCTTGTTGCAGAACTTGTGGCAGAAGACATCCGACCGAGCAATGCCAAGGAGTGTTTGTTAGATGCAATATCTGCAGACAGTATGGACATTTCACCAGAGAGGTTCCCAAAGATCCGAGGGAGCAGAATCATCTGGATCAGTGGCACAGCCTGACATATGATCATCTGCTGTCATACATTCCAGCCAGCATCAGCCCAGTCACAGTTGTAATGCCCGAGATTTTATCCCTGTAATTAGACATTTATTAATTGACAGAATAAAGATTTCAGGAGCTAAAATAAGACTTGAAAGGAGAACCCAGCCATTGGTGCATAACAAGCCAAGAAGTTGGACAGAACGTGTGGCGCCCGAGCGGTAGGAAAAGACCACCCGAGCGCCAATGCATCACAAAATAAAAGTTTGGACAGAAATTCTGGCGCCCGAGCGGTAGTTTTTGACAGCCCGAGCGCCAGTGTGTAACAAGCCGAGTACTTGGACAGAAGGTTCGGCGCCCGAGCGGTAGTCTGTGACCGCCCGAGCGCCGCATAAAATGTGTGAAAAATAGGCCACGTAGCTTTGACATGCAATGGAAATATATGTGTAATTCCTTCAGCAATTCAGACGAAAGAAGCTCGAGAAAATCCTCCAGAAATCCCTAACATTTTATGTTAGGAATTTGAAGGTTACACAAAATCCGTCCGTCAGAATTTCGATCTGAACATATTTCTATGATCCTCTTGACACAGGCTTCCTGCGGACGTAAGTTTCTTATGTTTTTAATATGATTTGAAAATATAATGTTGAAGGAATCAAATATCATTCATATATGGTGTTCTTGATATAGTAGACATCGTATAATCGAAACCGGATTGAAGAACTAATATCATATGAAATTGTTATGATTTTAAGAATTGATTTTATTGAGATTGGATATCAGATTTGTACCGTGATTGATTATGAGATATTGGAATTGGTATATACTAATTATGAGATATTGAATATCTGATTTGATTGGTAACTTGTATTATTGAGAGTGAATCAGAACCGATTCTTGATCAGCAGTAAGATGATCGGACGAAGACTGGAACAGGTTTGTTGCATTTGGTTGCTAACCCTTTTGATAACCAGATATGCCTCATCGAAGTGTACCAGAACAGGGTAGTACTTCGGCAAATCCGATGAATGTAACAGCAACACCAATGGAAATGCTACTGAAGAGATTTCAGTCGTTTAAACCTGCCAACCCTGAAAGGAACAAAGACTTCTGTTGATTGTGATTGTTGGTTAGATGATATTGAGATGCTGTTTGATTCCTTGGATATTAGAGATGAGAGCCGAGTCAGACTGATTGGGCACCAGTTGCATGACGTTGAAAAGAACTGGTGGATTACGACAAAGAGGGCATTGGAGCATCGAAGTACGAATATCACTTGGAACGTCTTTAAGACGGAGTTTTATCAGAGATTTTTCCCAGTGTCATATAGGAAAGACAAGGGGGCAGAGTTTGCCAATTTGAGACATGTTCAACTGAACATTGAAGAGTATGTGGCCAAGTTCTCTACCTTGTTGCGATTTGCTACGGATGTTGCTGAGATTGATGAAGCGGTTGCTGATCAGTTCATTAATGGCCCGAGTCCTGAGATCTTCACATTGGTGAACACAGGGCGACCGAGTAATTTTGCCGATGCCCTGAATAGAGCCAAAGGAGCTGAAGCTGGTCTGATCAGAGAGAAAGGAGCTTCGTATGTTCCTCCAGCACTGAGACCACAGCAACCACCTCCTAGATTTGAGAGTGGCAGCAGCAGTGGTGGAAAGAAATATTATCTGAAAGCCAGAGGAAGATAGCTTGAGAAATCTGGCAGCAGTTCTTCTAGCTCCAGTGGTTCCAGACAAAGCCAGAGTTATACCGGGCTTATTGCAGAACTTGCGGAGGGAGACATCCGACCGATCAATGCCAAGGAGTGATTGGTAGTTGCCGTATTTGCAGACAACAGGGACATTTTGCTAGAGTATGTCCACAGAGAGGTTTCCAGGGAACCCAGGGAGCAGAATCAGCTGGATCAGTGGCTCAGACTGATAGACGATCATCAGCCGTGCATTCTTTCCAGCCACCACTGACTACTACTCCGTCACAGCAAAGGCCAGGAGGAAGCCAGATAGTTATCCAGCCTCCTAGACAGCAGGCCAGAGTATTCGCTTTGAAAGAGGAGCAGGCCCAGGAAGCAACAGATGATGTTGTTGCAGGTAACTGTTCTTTATGTGGTTACTCTTCTTATGTATTGATAGATACAGGTGCTTCTCATATATTTATTTCTAAGCGATTTGCATTGATGCATGATTTTCTTGTGGAGTCATTATCTGCTGTAATGTCTGTCTCTTCTCCTTTAGGGACATGTTTGATATTAGTGAAATCTGTGAAACATTGTAAACTACAGTATGACGGGCATGAGATTGATTTATATTGTACTGTGTTTGGGTTGTCTGATTTTGAGTGTATTATCGGTATCGATATGCTGACCAAGGACAGAGCTACCGTTGATTTTTTCCATAAGATTGTGAGATTCAGACCTGAGATGGCTGAAGAATGGAAATTTTACGGTAAGGATTCTAGATCTAGAATTCCTTTGATATCTGCGTTATCTATGACTCGATTATTGCAGAAAGGAGCAGAGGGTTTCCTTGTATATTCAGTTGACTTACTGAAATCGAGTCCATCATTGGCTGATTTTCCAGTGGTGTGCAAGTTTTTTGACGTCTTCCCAGATGACATTCCGGGATTGCCTCCGATTTGAGAGATAGACTTCAGCATTGAATTGGTACCGGGTACAGTTCTTATTTCTAGAGCTCCGTACAGAATGACACAAATTGAATTGAAATAATTGAAAGATCAATTGGAAGATTTACTGGCCAATGGGTACATCAGACCGAGTGTTACTCCTTGGGATGCTCCAGTGTTTTTTGTGAGAAAGAAGGACAGTTCAATGAGACTCTGCATTGACTACCGCCAAGTAAACAAGGCTACGGTAAAGAACAAATATCCCTTGCCTCTAATATATGATTTTTTTTTATCAGTTGCAGGGTTCTTCTATATATTCCAAGATCGATCTGAGATCAGGATATCATCAGCTGAGAGTCAGAGATTCTGATATCTTGAATACAGCGTTTAGACCAGGTATGGAAATTATGAGTTTATTGTCATGCCGTTCGGTTTAAAAAATGTTCCAGTTGTGTTTATGTGATTGATGAACCGTGTATTTCAGAAATATCTCGATGATTTTGTGATTATATTCATTGATGTTATTTTGATTTATTCGAAAAATATGATTGATCATGCAGAACATTTGAGAACTATGTTGCGAATTCTGAGGGCTGAGAAATTATATGCAAAGCTGTCGAAATGTGAATTTTGGCTGAGACATGTTGTATTTCTGGGTCATATCATATCCGGAGATGGTATATCAGTTGATCCCAGCAAAGTTGAGGCCGTGATCAGTTGGCCAAGACCGACATCAGTGCCAGAGATTCGCAGTTTTATGGGTTTGACAGGATATTACCGTCGATTTATTAAAGATTTCTCAAGCATTGCTAAACCTATCACGCAGTTGACTTAAAAGAATGCACCATTTGTTTGGTCAAAACACTGTGACTCCAGTTTTCTAGAGTTGAAGAAGAGATTAACCAGTGCTCCGGTGTTGACTATCCCATCAGGTACTGGTGATTTCGTTGTTTATTGTGATGCTTCTCATAGAAGATTGGGATGTGTTCGGATGTAGCGAGGCCATGTCATTGCCTATGCTTCGAGACAGTTGAAGCCACATGAAACTCGCTAACCAATTCATGATCATGAATTGGCAGCCATCGTCTTTGCATTGAAGATATGGCGACACTATCTTTACGGTGAGAAGTTTGAGATTTATTCTGATCACAAGAGCTTGAAGTATCTGTTTTCACAGTCAGAGCTGAATATGAGGCAACGAAGATGGCTTGATTTATTGAAAGATTTTGATTGGGAAATCAAATACTATCCGGGGAAATCGAATGCAGCAGCTGATGCACTGAGTCGTAAGGTATGCTCTTTTTCCTTATCGACGATTGGTGTTTCAAATTTGATAGAAGATTGCTATTTGTCTGGATTAGTATTTGAGACAGATTGAAGATCGTTGAGATTATATGCTATTCAAGTCAAACAACAACTAATTTTGAAAATTAAAGCGGCTCAGAAAGTTGATCAAAATATTCAGAACTCGATATCGATGGTCAGAGCAGGGCATCGATCAGAATATCAAGTTCGTGACAGTGTTTTATATGTGAATAATCGTCTTGTTATGCCAGATGTTTCAGATTTGAGACGAAAAATATTGTCAAAAGCGCATAGTAGTCGATTCAGTATTCATCCCGGTGGGAGAAATATGTACAATGATTTGAAACGACAGTTTTGGTGGAAATAGATGAAGGCTGATATTGCTGAATTTGTATCCAAGTGTCTGAATTTCCAACATGTGAAAGCTGAACGAAAGAAACCAGGAGGAATATTACAGAGTTTATCGATTCCTGAATGGAATTGGAATCACATTTCCATGGACTTCGTGACAAAGCTACCACGTTCCTCCCGAGGTTGCGATGCGATTTGGGTCGTGATTGACAGATTGACCAAATCAGCATGTTTTACTCCGTACAAGATGATGTACAGACATGACCAGATGGCATAGATTTATGTCAGAAAAGTGGTCAGATTGCACGGAATGCCGAAGTCTATTGTATCAGACCGTGATCCTCGGTTTACTTCGCACTTTTGGAAGAGTTTACAGCAAGCTCTAGGTACAAAATTACATCTGAGTACCACATATCATCCACAGACCGACGGACAGCCAGAGCGGACTATCTAGACACTGGAGGATATGCTTAGAGCTGTAGTGCTTGATTTTAGAACTGGATGGCAAGATTCTTTGCCACTTTGTCAGTTTTCGTACAACAACAGCTATCAGACGAGTATTGAGATGGCACCATTTGAAGCGTTGTATGGTAAGAAGTGCAGATCCCGTCTATATTGGGATGATATCTCTGAGGTACCTGAGAGTGGACCTGATATGATCAGAGATATGACAGACAAAGTGAAGCTGATTCAGAAGATAATGAAGTCATCTCAAGACAGACACGACAAATATGCCAATGTTCGACGTAGACCATTGGTATTCGAGGCAGGATACCGAGTGTTCTTAAAGTTTCACCTTTACTAGGAGTTGTCAGATTTGGCAAGAAAGGGAAACTGTCTCCACGTTATATGGGGCCATATGAGATTCTCGAGAAGATAGGAGATCGTGCATATCGACTCGCATTACTGCCTTCTCTATCTTGAATACATGATGTTTTTCATGTATCATTATTGTGGAAGTATATTCCCGATGCATCGCATATTATTCAGCCAGATGAGGCCAAACTGGATGAGACACTGAGTTACTTCGAGAAGCCAATCCAGATTCTTGATCGTAAAGAAAAGCAACTCAGAATGAAGACTATTCCGCTTGTGAAGATTCAGTGGAGTCGTCATGGCATCGAAGAAGCTACCTGGGAGACTGAATCAGATATAAAACAGAGATTTCCAGAGTTATTTCACTAATGTGAGTTTCTATTTAGCTTCTGTTATACCTTCTTATTGATATGATTTATGTGAGGCCCGGGGCCGAAGAGGGCGGGGGGTGATCGCCGGTGCCATGAGGTGGCACGGACAATGAGCGGCTCCTGGCAGGCTTCTAGGTGGAGGGAACATGAATGAACCGTTCTTACACCGGAAGGAGAGGGATTCCAAGACTGTTCAATGTAACGGACAGTACAGTTGAAGAGGGCTTAAAAGATTTGATTGGTACTAATCATATCACAAAGGTGCATCTTCTTTTCGGTAGCTCATCACATAAGAACTCCAAAGTTAAGCATACTTGACTTGGGGCAATTTTGGGATGGGTGACCTCCTGGGAAGTTTCCTATGGTGCGTGTGAGTGAGGACATAAGCACGCTGGAAAGATTCGTCTTGGTACAGTGAGGACAGTCGTCGAATCTGGGGCGTTACAAGTGGTATCAGAGCCGACCTCTCCGAGTATGGTGTGGTTCAGGGACGAATCAAGCGGAAGCTGGTGGGCATGTGAGGCCCGGGGCCGAAGAGGGCGGGGGGTGATCGCCGGTGCCATGAGGTGGCACGGACAATGAGCGGCTACTGGCAGGCTTCTAGGTGGAGGGAATATGAATGAACTGTTCTTACACCGGAAGGAGAAGGATTCCGAGACTGTTCAATGTAATGGACTGTACAGTTGAAGAGGACTTAAAAGATTTGATTGGTACTACTCATATCACGAAGGTGCATCTTCTTTTCGGTAGCTCATCACATAAGAACTCCAAAGTTAAGCGTGCTTGACTTGGGGCAATTTTGGGATGGGTGACCTCCTGGGAAGTTTCCTAGGGTGCGTGTGAGTGAGGACATAAGTACGTTGGAAAGACTCGTCTTGGTACAGTGAGGACAGTCGTCGAATCTGGGGCGTTACAATTTAATTGCCTGTGATTTCGGGGATGAAATCGTAAGTTTATGCAATGGATATATATATATATATATATATATATATATATATATATATATATTTGTGTGTGTGTGTGTGTATTTCCTTCAGCAATTCAGACGAAAGAAGCTCGAGAAAATCCTCCAGAAATCCTTACACCTTTTATGTTAGGAATTTGAAGGTTACGCAAAATCAGTCCGTCAGAATTTCGATCTGAACATATTTCTGAGATCCTCTTGACACAGGCTTCCCGCAGACGTAATTTTCTTATGTTTTTAATATGATTTGAAAATATGATGTTGAAGGAATCGAATATAATTCATATATGATGTTCTTGATATAGTAGACATCGTATAATCGAAATCGTATTGAAGAAAAAATATCATATGAAATTGTTATGATTTTCAGAATGGATTTGATTGAGACAGATTTGTACCGTGATTGATTAAAAGTTATTGGAATTGGTATATAATGATTTTGTATTACCTGATTCTCAAGATTATACTGTCGTGCTGTCAGAATTTGATAAGACTGATATGTCTTGATTTGAGTGGAATATTGATACAATATATTTGATTGTCATTGCCAGATTGAGTATTGAAAGGCATTAAATTCGAGATTTCGACTTCGTCAGAGCAACAAAGAAAGAAAGGTATAAATCAATGTTAATTGGGAGATCGACTCGAGTCAGATTGGACCTGAGTTTCCCAAAATGCACATACTTTACTTTATTGCATTGATGTTTGCAATTGAATGAAATTGATATGCTTAGTCTATTGATTTATAGCAAAGCATGTATTGAGTCATGGGCGGAGATGCCTAGTCATTGGCGGATATACCAAGTCTTTGGCGGATATGCCGAGAAACTGGATGATTGAATTATATCCATCTTGCTTAGGAGTAGATCAACTCCTATCGCTGAGATTTGATATATGTGCCAATGTCCAGGAACCGGGATCCCTAGATTAGAGATGAGTCGAGTCTGAGATGACGAGTCACTAGTTGATTTACATTTTTATAACATTCATGTTTTCGGATTTGATACATGTTAATGATAACTTTTATAAGCTTTTATATATGTTTTTATATCATTGCATGTATACATTGTTTATACTGGGATTATATTTTCACCGGAGTAATCCGGCTATTTTCGTGTTTGTATGTGTGCATGACAACAGGTGGGACATGATCAGGGTCAAGAAGAGGATGAGAGAGGACAAGTTAGCGTGGAGATTCGGATCAGAAGTAGATAGGTTTCAGCACTTGATATATAGTAGTTGAACCCTGGTTTGATTTTAATGTATTGAGTACAAGTCATGTACTTCAAATTTGATATGTGTATTAGAGTAATTCCATTACGTTCCGCATTTGTATAAAAAAAATTAGACCCTGTTTATCTTAATTGATTAAATTATTCCCTAGAACGATTAAGAGATGAATTAGCGTCCAGGGTCCCCACAGCAGCCAAGGCCAGAAAGAAGCCAGACAATTAGCCAGCCTCCTAGACAGCAGGCCAGATTATTTTCCTTGACTGAAGAACAGGCCCAGGAAGCACCAGATGATGTTGTTGAAGGTAACTGTTCTCTTTGTGGTTACCCTGCTTATGTATTGATAGATACGGGTGCTTCTCATACATTTATTTTCGAACGATTTGCATTGAGTAATGCATTGCCTGTTGAGTCTTTATCTGCTGTAGTGTCTGTCTCTTCTCCATCGGGGACATGTTTGATATCAGTGAATTCTGTGAAACATTGTATGCTACAGTATGACAGGCATGAGATTGAGTTAGATTGTATTGTTCTTGGGTTGTCTGATTCTGATTGTATTATCGGTATCGATATGCTGACCTAGTACAGAGCTACCGTTGATTGTTTCCATAAGATTGTGAGATTATGACTTGAGATGGCTGAAGAATGGAAATTTTACGGTAAGGGTTCTAGATCTAGAATTCTTTTGATATTTTGATATCTATTATGTCTATGACTCGATTACTACAGAAATGAGCATAGGGATTCCTTGTTTATTCAGTTGATGTACTGAAGTCGAGCCCATCATTGGCAGACCTGCCAGTGGTATGTGAGTTTGCTGATGTCTTCCCAGATGAGATTCGGGTTTGCCTCCGATTCGAGAGACAGAATTCAGCATTGAATCGGTACCAGGTACGGTTCTCATCTCTAGAGCTCCACACAGAATGGAACCAATCGAACTGAAAGATTTGAAATAGCAGTTGGAAGATTTACTGGCCAAGGGATACATCAAACCGAGTTTTTCTCCTTGGGGTGCTCCAGTGTCATTTGTGAGAAAGAAAGACGGTTCAATGAGACTCCGCATTGACTATCGGCAACTGAACAAGGCTACGGTAAAGAACAAATATCCCTTGCCTAGTATAGATGTTTGTTTGATGAGTTGCAGGGTTCTTCTGTATATTCAAAGATCGATCTGAGATCTGGATATCATCACCTGAGAGTCAGAGATTCTGATATCTCGAAGACAACGTTCAGAACCAGGTATGGCCATTATGAGTTTATTGTCATGCCGTTCGGTTTAAAAAATTCTCCAGCTGTACTTATGGGTCTGATGAACCGCGTGTTTCAAAAATATCTCGATGATTTTATGATTATTTTCATTAATGATATTTTGATTTATTCGAAGAATATGATTGAGCATGCCGAACATTTGAGAATTGTTTTGAGAACTCTGAGGGCTGAGACAATGTATTGTAAACAGTCAAAATGTGAATTCTGGCTGAGAGAAGTTGTATCTTTGGGTCACATTATATCTAGAGATGGGATTTATGCTGATCCTAGCAAGGTTGAAGCCGTGATTAGTTGGCCGAGACCGACATCTTTACCAGAGATATGCAGCTTTATGGGTTTAGCAGGCTGTTACAGATGATTTATTAAAGGATTCTCCAGCATTGCTAAACCTATTACGCACCTGACTCAGAAGAATGCTCCATTTGTTTGGTCAGAAGAGTGCGAATCTAGCTTCTTAGAGTTGAAGAAGAGATTGACCAGTACTCCGGTGTTGACTATCCCGTCAGGAACTAGTGATTTTGTTGTATATTGTGACGCTTCTCATGGAGGATTGAGTTGTGTTTTGATGCAGCGGGGACATTTGATTGGTTATGCCTCCAGAAAGTTGAATCTACATGAATCTCGTTATCCAATTCATGATCTTGAATTGGCAGCCATTGTATTTGCATTGAAGATAAGATGACATTACCTATATGGTGAGAAGTTTGAGATCTATTCTGATCACAAGAGTCTAAAATATCTGTTTTCACAGTCTGAGATGAATATGAGGCAACGAAGATGGCTTGATTTATTAAAAGATTTTGAATGTGAAATCAAGTACTATCCGGGAAAATCCAATGCAGAAGCTGATGCAGTGAGTCTAAAGGTATGTTCTTTGTCCTTATCGACTATTGGTGTTTCAAATTTGTTAGAAGATTGTTGTCTTTCTTGATTGGTAATTGAAACCGATTGTAAACCGTTGAGATTATATGAAGTTCAAGTCGAAAGCTGATTTTGAGAATCAAAGCGGCTCAGAAATTTGATCAGAATGTGCAGAACTCGATAGCAATGGTTAGAGCAGGACATCGATCCGAGTATCAGGTTCGTGACAGTATTTTATATGTGAATAATCGTCTTGTTGTGCCAGATGTTCTAGATTTGAAACGACAGATATTGTCAGAAGCGCATAGTAGTCGATTCAGTATTCATCCTGGTGGCAGAAAAATGTACAATGATTAGAAAAGACAGTTTTGGTGGAAACAGATGCAAGCTGATATTTCTGAATTTTTATCCAAGTGTCTGAATTGCCAACATGTGAAAGCGGAAAGAAACACACCAGGAGGTCTATTGCAGAGTTTGTCCATCCCTGAATGGAAATGAGATCATATTTCCATGGACTTCGTGACAAAGCTACCACGTTCCTCCCGAGGTTGTGGTATGATTTGGGTCGTTATTGACGTATTGACCAAATCCGCATGCTTTATTCCGTACAAGATGACGTACTGACATGACCAGATTCTATGTCAGAGAAGTGGTCAGATTGCAGGGAGTGCCGAAGTCGATTGTATCAGACCGTGAACCTCGGTTTACTTCGCACTTTTGGCACAGTATGCAGCCGGCTCTAGGTACGAAGTTACATTTGAGTACCGCATATCATCCTAAGACTGGCGAACAGTCAGAGCGGACTATACAGACACTGGAGGATATGCTTAGAGCTGTAGTACTAGATTTGGGCACTAGTTGGCAAGATTCTTTGCCACTTTGTGAGTTCTCGTACAACAAAATCTATCAAACGAGTATTGAGATGGCACCATTTGAAGCGTTGTACGGTAAGAAGTGCAAATCTCCTCTGTATTGGGATGATATATATAATGGCCCGAAAATTCGTGTTTTAAAATTTGCGGAAAATTTAAAATTTTCTTTATAAAATTAATTAAAATGCCTCATTCATAAAATAAACTGATAAATCAAGTTTAATGTTTTAAAATAGTAGCGGAAGAAATTAATGTTCACAAAATAACAAGTTTAAAGTAATCCAACAACTGATAAAATGTTTAAGCATTAAAATGGTAAATACTAAAAAGAGGTCATC
Source organism: Primulina eburnea (assembly GCF_022965805.1). Lineage (NCBI taxonomy): Eukaryota > Viridiplantae > Streptophyta > Magnoliopsida > Lamiales > Gesneriaceae > Primulina > Primulina eburnea. The sequence goes on from NC_133107.1 coordinate 14,966,910, forward strand.
GGGTTCCACTACTGCCGACCCAAGCTAGCTCACTGGTCCTCGCCCTCGGCCCCGACAACATCAGTACCTACAACAATCAAGTCTAGTGAGTCTAAAGACTCAGCATGCATATATTGTAAATAACGAGTAAATAATATGATAAAATTTCATGGGAGTAAAAATATCATGTCATGAGGCATAACTTGAAAATAACTTATCATGAGCAATTATAATACGTGCATAACTGAACTGAAAATCACAGTGAAAATGTTTGCTCCTTGGAGCCCTGTAATGAAATAGCATGTCATAAATTTTCTGTTGGGATTATGGTCTACGCAAGTGGCCCCTGCACTGAAATGAACTGAACTGACCGGTAACTGGCGACCGGGTGAAGTAATGAACGTCTGATCAGACTAATGCCACAGTATACTGGGTGGAACTGAACTGAACTGACCGGTAACTGACGACCGGATGATACAATGATCCCATGATATTGAAATGGCCACAAGCAATATCACATAAATCTCAAAAATGAACATTTTATAATTTTATGCACGTAATATAATTGAATGGCATAATTAAATATCCTGTATATTTTACAACATGGATTGGATCGTTCCCAGGCTCGCTGCGACCTAAATTTAACATGAAAATATGCAATGATTTTCTTGACCAACTTGTAATTGAATCCAAAACGAGACAATTACGCCCAACGACTTTGTATTTAATCATGACTCCGTGCCAACCCGAACCAACACCGAACCATCATTTAGTCATGATTAAAATAAACTTAAAATGATGAAATGATGCTCCTAAAATGGAAAGGCCAAAATTTTGGTGAATGGAGGCCAAAACATGAAACGCTCTTTCGAGAGTCAATTTGGCACATCGCACCGACATTTCTCGTACGACCTCTAAAATGATCCGAATCACGAACGGACAAAAACTTGACCTTCCTTACTGGATGAGGCACTGTCCAGTCCAAGGCCATAGGCTAAAAGCCAACCAAGAACCCGAAATGTACCTCTGAACCGCAGGTACAATTGCTGTCACAAAAAAACAGCAGCGGTGCTTTGGTTTCCTTGCGTCGTTTGCGAGGCTAATGGCCATTGGGGATTGAACCACTGACCAGAACCTCTTACCAACATCCTAAGGTATGGTTTGAACCAAGGCTAAGGGCACTAGGCTAGCCACAATTTGAACCACAACCGAAACATGCCAAGTGATTCCACCCGAGAGCACACATTCATGTGTGGGGTTCTGCGATTGTTCGGCTGTCATGGACAATTCCATTGACCATTTCATTGGCCATGGCATGATCTAGACATCAAGGGGCATGGTATGAACCATGGCTAAGGGCTAATGAGCCAACCAAGATCCACATCAACACCCATACTTTCGAACCTTACACACACGCAACACCAGAATTATTCTAAAAACATAGGGGCTGTTCTTGTTTATTTTTGAAACCGATTGGGACGTGAACCAAGCCATGAAAGGGCATCTTGGTCACGTCCTAGACATGATAGGGAAGTGTTCCAACCATGGCTATAGGCCCCTAGGGCAGCCAAGGTAAGAAACTCTCCTTTTGACAGCAAGCAACAAAAATCGAAGCACAATATGGCCCTAAGGATGAGTTGCTGTCAATACTAACTTTCCAGCGAGTATGGGGCTGAAAAAACGGACTAATATGGTCCTAAGATGTCCTAATATATGTCTAGATGCAGCCCTGGGAACCTAGGATCGAGCCATACCCTGCAGTGACAGAAACAACCAAAAACGTGAGAGCACGAGGGAAAACCGAAAATCTGCACCTTGGTTTCGAAAATATTTTGTCATGTATATCGGTTTTCCCCTTCAAATTTGTGTACATGCGATGTTTTAAAATAGTAATATGACTTGATTGAAGAGTCAATAAAAATATAAACATGTCTGGTTTCGTTTGAAAGGAAAACGAACGAATCGACGACGCGGCGCGGAGGAGACGGAGTGCTTCACTACCTTGTTTTCTTTCTCTGTTTTCTCTCCTATCTCTTGCTATGAGGCTCACGATTTTTACTATGAATCCTCTCTGAATTTCGGTGATGAGGGATGGCGAATGCTAGTTAGGAGAGTGAGGGGAAGGGGTTGCAATATAAAAGGGATGGCAAGACCAAGTCTACCTCTCTTTTGAATTTGAAATGGTTGATATCAAAATGATTTTTTTTTGGAGGGATAGATGGGGTGCAAATGACCGATTCAACATGGCTAGATATAGATTGATTATTAATTAAATGATGATCAAAATGAAAGGATTATCCTACTAATAAATAACAAGGAAAGGGTCAAATGTGAGTTGACAAAGAATTGTTCTAACAACTAGGGGGTGGCCGAAATTAATCAAATAAATGGAAGGAAAATATTGTTTAGTTAGTGTATTTAAAACCTTTAGAGCATTACCTATCCTTTAAAAATATTTAGTGAATTAACACCTTAATTATGGAACCCAAATGAACTTATTTTCTACTTACCTCAAGTTAATTAAATAATTTCTTAAACCTTCTTTTAACTTAAATTAACTTATTAGCTAGCTAAAATAAACTCTGGGAATGATTTTCTAAATCTTAAATTTTATCTCAAAACTTCAACTCCAGTCCGACCTCACTGAATGTGGGGACCCGGACGCTAATCATTTCCTTAATCGTTTTTAATATCTAATGAAACAATTAAGTAATGTGGGTCATAACTATTTTTTAAAAAAAATACATAGCGGAAACGTAATGTAAATCAATCTAATTTACATATTAAAGTTAAATTACAAGTCTAGTACTTAATACATTCCTATTAAACTAGATTTCAATTACTATAGATCAAGTACTGAATCCTAGTCCATTTCTGAGCCCAGATCTCCACGCTATCTAGTCCAGCCTCGTTCTCTTCTTGACCCTTATCTTGTCCCACCTGTTGTCATGCACACATACAAACAAGACAACAGCCGGATAACTGCGGTGAGAATTATATTCTCAGTATAAACCATGCATACATGCAATCATATAAACAATATAAAAGCATATAACAAATATTCATAACATGTATCAAAATCAGAACGTGAATCAATATTAATAATAAATCATATTCTAAACATGTACCATAATCAGGAACATAAATCAATATCAAGAAATGAATCACTCTCCGTGATTCTGAGACTCAGACTCGACTCAGTCCTAATCTAGGGATCCCGATCTGAATAAGAATATACACCCACCTACACTCCCGATCGGGGTGGTGGTATATTCTTATTCACGGAATTTAGCTCTTTCCATATCGAACATCAGTTATAGAAGAACCTCCGATTCTATCCACTCCGATATAGCCAAACATCCGGTGTCTTGACCTATCCGTCACAGACTAGGCCTATCGACCCTGGCGTCCATATCGAACATCAGTAATAGAAGAAACTCCAATTCTATCCGCTTCGATATAGCCAAACCTCGGTGACAATGTGCAATGGGCCAGTGACGATTCCAACACAATCAGTCACCCCTGTCACGAGATCAAATGTCGACGACTAGGCACAATCCGCTTATGACTCAATACATACCTTGTTATAAATCCATAGACCAAAGATATCAATCACATTCAATTGCAAATAACAATACAATAAAATAAAGTATGTGATTTAGGGAAACTCAAGTCAATCGGACTCGAGTTGTGCAATCCCGCATCAACATAAATTTATACCTTTATATTCTCGGTCCGACGAAGACAAAGTCCCGAATTCAACTCTGTCCATACCCAAATCTGATAATGACAATATCAAACATGCACAATATCAATATCTAACTCAATTCAATACCTGATCTGATCAATACTCAAATCAAAATACAAATTTATCAATGTCAATCAACATATGGTACAACAATACAATCCCAATCAACACTAAATCAGATCAATATCAATGTACTGATGTTTCAACGGTATAACAATACAATCTCAATAACCTAGGCAATATCAACATCACAACTATAATACCAGAATTCACAATCAATACTAGTACAAATCATAATCTCCATATCGGTACATTCATAATCAGTAACAATACGATTCTGATATCGAATCTCAATTAAATCGACTCCGAAAATCATAACAATTACATAAACAGTCTGACTTCAAATCTACGATGTCTACTATATCAGAAACACCATATACGATTCATATTCCATTCTGACAATATCATAATTTCAAATCATGTCTAAACGTAAAAAAAACTTACGTCCAGTTGTAGCCTGTGCTGATATAAACACAGTACTGAAGTCGGATTTAAAATCAGACGGACGGATTTCTCGTAAATCCCAATTTCCCGCGTCGAAGCAACTTAAAGCCTTTTTTCCTGGAAACTCTCGATTGCTGAATGAAGAATTCATTTCATTTACATACATATATATATATATACACGTTGCATGATAACCCAAGTGTCCAGTTTTCCTTTCGCATGGCTCGTGCATATGCGCGCGCAAAGTTCGCGCATATGCGCCGGAAGCTTTATCCCGCTACTGGACTACTCGCGCATATGCGCGCACCCAAGCCGCGCATATGCGCGAGACCTTCTGGTCACGCCCAACTCTTTTTGCTCAACTCGCACATATGCGCGACCATACTTCGCGCATATGCGCGAGGTGTTTTGCCCAGCTCGCGCATATGCGGGCATTAGTGTCGCGCATATGCGCGTGGTGCACTGTCCTCGCACATTTGTCGTGTCTTTTCTCGTCTTTTCCGGTATAATACTTTCCGTCTATACTTACCTTGATTAATCAATAAATCATTTCAGGTTAATCTCAGATTACGGTAATAAAATCTCGGGCATTGCAATTCTCCTCCCCTAAAATCTGATTTCGTCCTCGAAATCACAAGTAATCAACTCAGATAAAGAAAGAAATGTATAACGGAATCAATCAGAACTTATCTCAGTGGCATCAATTCTGAACATCGCTACCTCCTATCAGACTCTGTCTTCCAGTTAACCTCTTCGATGCCTTGATGGCTTTACTGTACTTTCAACAGCGGAATACTCTTCACTTTGAAGTAGCTTTCTTTCACAGATTTCTGGTTTCAATCTGGACTCATAATTCAAGACGTATAATTTCATAATACTACTCAAATTAACTTGTGATAGAATCAATCGCAAAATACTGGCTATACAACATCCGTATATACCAATCAACAGCTCATAACAAATCAATATCAGCATCTGCTATCAAATCAGTTAATCCTTGTCAAGGATATATTCAATCTTTGGCTTCAATCACCAACAGTCATCGTCCGACGTTGGCATATTTAATCTGTCTATTTTGAGTTGTCTTCATTTTCTTCGTCATATCTCTGATCCTATCAGATCCAATTTCAGGTATCACTGAGATATTATTCCCATATGAAGGAAATCTGCAGTTCTCACTGTACAATACCTCAACTGAAGCTATTTCAATACTCATCTGATAGCTATCGTTATACAACAATCACAAATGACAATACATCATGTCAACTAATGCTAAAATCCAGCACTATAGCTCCCTGGATATCATCCAGTATCAGGATAGTCCACTCCGCCTCTCCGTCGATCTGTGTTTACCATATGACAAAACTCATTGGATATTCAGCAAAAAGTACAAAATCCAACGAAAATCACAGTTTGATATAATCAACTTTGGCATTTGGTGCAATCCAACCCTTTTTCTGACATACATCTCAGTCGTCCGATCATGTCTATACATCTTCCTGTAAAAAATAACATATAAAGATTCGAGCAATCTTTCAATCACAATCATATCACCTCACAATTGAGAAAATATTGCGATAGTTTCATCACAAAATCCATAGAAATGTACTCCCATTTCTATTCAGGAATCGATAATTTATGTAACCAATCTCCTGGTTTCTAACTTTCTGTCTTCCTCTGTCAAATATTCAGACATTTCAATACAAATTCTGCTACAACTGATTTTTTTGTTTATATAAAAACTATCTTTTCGAATTATCATACCTTTTCTGCTACCGGAAAGAACACTAAATCGATTACTGTGCGCTGCTAACAAATATCTGTCATTTCAGATTCGAAATATTCGGCACAAACAAGTCGGTTATCCACATATAAGACAGTATTACCTACCTGATATTCTGATTGACACCCTGTTCTGACTATCGAAATCAAGTTCTAAACATTCTGAACATTCTGATCAAACTTCTAAACTGCTCTATTTCCCGAAATCAGCTTTGGTTCAATCTGTACAGTACCAATTATCAACTGTCCACTATCTGTTTCAAATATTCATTCAGAACAACCGATATTTCAAAGCAAATTCAGAACATCAGTCATCGATAATATCCAGCTAAACTCATAGAACTGCAAATATCTGACACTGACGTCAATCTCGACCAACTAATTACAGCTTCCCTGTGCTCAGATCAACAGATATATCGTCTTCAGATGTAACAAGCCCTGAATACTATCGGTCTCATTCAAGATTCACAATTCCACAGTTTTTGTGTACAACTTTCCAGTTTTCAGAATATTTCATGCAATACTCACCTATCTAACAAATCAGTCATCTCCTTCGAATATACCAGAATATCATAGATCAACTAATCAGAGAATCATCAAAATATTCTGAACACAGAGTTTATCAACTCACAACCATAACTGATACATCCCAAAGAGGAACAATCAATCAGATGTAACCCTCGGATAGTAAATCTTCTATCTGATATTTCAACTCCATTGGTGTTCTTCTGTATAAAGTTCTAAAAATAAGAAAAGTACCTGGTATCGAATCAAGGCTGAAATCAATCTCCCTGATATAAGGCAAATCCGGCATCTCACTCTGGAAAACTATAGCAATGCTCCTGCTATTGGCAAATCAGCTCCGTACATTGTTAATTCTTCGGCCATTTCAGGTTCGAATCTTACCATCTCCTGGCAAGAATCTACAATAGCTCTGTACTTGGTTAGCATAACAATATCCATCATGCAGTCAGAATCAGACAACACCAGTACAATACAAGCTACAATACAATCTAACTCGATCTCATTCTCATCCTACTACAGTATACGATGTATCACAAAACTGATATCAATCTTTCCTCCAAAAGGTAAAGAAATCAATACTACAGTACATACAGATCCAATAAATCAAGCATATATCCATGTAATTCTCTCAGAAATCAGGGGTAGGATGTACGAGTATCTCTCAATACATATACACAATAATCATAAAAGAATGAGTATCTGTCACTATATCATCAAGTACATCCAGGGTCTGTTCCTCTATCACTATCACCAGATGCTTCTGCTCCCTGAAATCTTCGGGAACCTCTTTGTGGACAAACTCTAGCAAAGTGTCCAGACTGTCGGCAGATACGGAAACTACTAAGTATTCATTGGCATTGCTCTGTGGGATGTCTCCCTCCGCAAGTTCTACAATAAACTCCGGTATAACTCTGACTCGAACTACTGGAGCTAGAAAGACTACTGCCTAACTTCTTAAACTGCTTCTTTCGAGCTTTCAGATAGTCTTTCTTTTCACCACTACTACTACCAGTCTCAGGTCTGATAGGTGATTGTTGTGGTCTCGATACTAGAGACGCAAACAAAGCTCCTTTCTGTCTTGTTAGACTGGCTTCGGCTCTCTTGGCTCTACCCAGAGCATCAGCAAAAGTGTAGGGTCGGCCTGTGTTCACTAATGTCAATATCTCAGGATTCAATCCCTTAACAAACTGATCCGTCACAGCTTCATCATTCCCAACCACGTGAGGAGCAAAACGTAGCAAGGTAGAAAATTTAGCAACATATTCTTCAATGCTTAGTTGACCCTGTTTCAAATCTTCAAATTCTGCCCTCTTATCTTCTCGGTATGAACTTGGGAAAAATCTTCGATAGAATTCTACTTTGAAAATTTTCCATGTAATCACGGTACCATGCCGTTCTAAAACTTCTTTGGTTGCAATCCACCAACTCTTCGCGACTCCCTGTAACTGGTGCCCAATCAGTTTCACTCTTCGTTCATCTGGGTACTCAAGTGAATCAAATAGTATCTCTATATCATCTAGCCAATTCTCATAATCACTCGTCGTCTCGATACCCCTCAAAATCGGCTATTGTAATGACTGAAACCTCATAAACTGTGTTTCCATCAGAGTTTCTGACACATCAATCTGATTGGTCGAAGTACTACTTCGTTCCGTAATTCTTCGAGGAGGAATATCTGATGATCACAATAGTCAACAATCATTTGAGACAAATCCGTCTCAGTCCCTTTCTGATCAGCTTACCTCTGATCAAGAATGGGTTCTGATTCATTTCCAAATAATACACATTACCAAATCAACTCAGATATTCAGGTAACATGTATCTTCAAACAAAACAGTAAAACATACTGCATTATTAACGTATACAATGTAAGTCAACATTATAATAAATCACATACTAGCAATCACATGCAAGGAAAGAAAACTCAATCTACCCCGCTCACTAGCCTCTATCTCAGTCTCAAAACCTACAGTTCTGGACCTATTGCTCTGATACCACCTGTTGTGGGGACCCGGACGCTAATCATTTCCTTAATCGTTTTTAATATCAAATGAAACAATTAAGTTATGTGGGTCATAAATTTTTTTTTTTTTTAAAATACACAGTGGAAACCTAATGTAAATCAATCTAATTTACATATTAAAGTTAAAGTACAAGTCTAGTACTTAATGCATTCTTATTAAACTAGATTTCAATTACTATAGATCAAGTACTGAATCCTAGTCCATTTCTGAGCCCGGATCTCCATGCTATCCAGTCCAGGCTCGTTCTCTTCTTCACCCTTATCCTATCCCACCTTTTGTCATGCACACATACAAACAAGACAACAGCCGGATAACTCCGGTGAGAATTATATTCTCAGTATAAACCATGTATACATGCAATCATATAAGCAATATAAAAGCATATAACAGATATTCATAACATGTATCAAAATCAGAACGTGAATCAATATTAATAATAAATCATATTCTAAAACTGTACCATAATCAGGAACATAAATCAATATCAATCAATGAATCACTCTCCGTGATTCTCAGACTCAGACTCGACTCAGTCCTAATCTAGGGATCCCGATCTGAATAAGAATATACACCACCTACACTCCCGATCGGGGTGGTGGTATATTCTTATTCACGGACTTTGGCTCTTTCCATATCGAACATCAGTAATAGAAGAACCTCCGATTCTATCCACTCCGATATAGCCAAACATCCAGTGTCTTGACCTATCCGTCATAGACTAGGCCTATCGACCCGGGCGTCCATATCGAACATCAGTAATAGAAGAAACTCCAATTCTATCCCCTTCGATATAGCCAAACCTCCGTGACAATGTGCAATGGGCCAGTGACGATTCCATCACAATCAGGCACCCCTGTCACGAGATCAAATGTCGACGACTAGGCACATCCGCCTATGACTCAATACATACATTGTCTATAAATCCATAGACCAAAGATATCAATCACATTCAATTGCAAATAACAATGCAATAAAATAAAGTATGTGATTTAGGGATACTCAAGTCAATCGGACTCGAGTTATGCAATCCCGCATCAACATAAATTTATACCTTTATCTTCCCGTTCCGACGAAGACACAGTCCCGAATTCAACTCTGTCCATACCCAAATCTGATAATGACAATATCAAACAGGCACAATATCAATATCTAACTCAATTCAATTCCTGTTCTGATCCATACTCAAAACAAAATACAATCTGATCAATGTCAATCAACAAATGGTACAGCAATACAATCCCAATCAACACTGAATCTGATCAATATTAATGTACTGATGTTTCAACGGTATAACAATACATTCTCAATAACCTAGGGAATATCAACATCACAGCTATAATACAAGAATACACATCAATACTAGTACAAATCATGATCTCCATATTGGTATACTCATAATCAGTAACAATACGATTCTGATATCGAATCTCAATTAAATCGACTCCGAAAATCATGAAAATTACGTAAACAGTCTGTTCTTCAGTCTGACTTCAAATCTACGATGTCTACTATATCAGAAACACCATATATGATTCCTATTCCATTCTGACAATATCATAATTTCAAATCATGTCTAAACATAACAAAACTTACGTCCAGTTGTAGTCTACATAGATATAAACACAGTACTGAAGTCAGATTTAAAATCAGACAGACGGATTTCTCGTAAATCCCAATTTCCCACGTCGAAGCAACTTAAAGCCTTTTTCCCAGAAACTCTCGATTGCTGAATAAAGAATTCATTTCATTTACATACATATATATATACACGTTGCATGATAACCCAAGTGTCGAGTTTTCCTTTTGCATGACTCGCGCATATGCGCGCTCAAAGTCCGCGCATATGCGCCGGAAGCTTTATCCCGCTACTGGACTGCTCACGCATATGCGCGCACCCAAGCCGTGCATATGTGCCAGACCTTCTGGTCACGCACAACTCGCGCATATGCATGACCATACTTCGCGCATATGCGCGAGGTGTTCTGCCAAGCTCGCGCATATGCGCACATTAGTGTCGCGCATATGCACGAGGTGCACTGTCCTCGTACATTTGTCGTGTCTTTTCTCGTCTTTTCCGGTATAATACTTTCTGTCTATACTTACCTTGATTAATCAATAAATCATTTCAGATTAATCTCAGATTACGGTAATAAAATCTCGGGCATTACACTGAATTAACTGAAAAGATAAATATTAAACTACTGCATAAAACAATTAACTTTAAAGAAAAGCATTTAAATACTCATGCAATAAAATCATTTTAATTTAAAATACTAGAATTATGCATGGCTTATACGTAGTCTAATTACGGGTTCTACAACTCTCCGCCCCTTAAAAGAAATTTCGTCTTCGAAATTAAAACTCACCGAATAACTCGGGGTAACGACTCCTCATCTCTGGCTCAGACTCCCATGTAGCTTCCTTTTAATTTTAATTTAAAATACTTGAATTAAGCCATTTGAATTTGACTCTCTTAACCAGCTTGTTCCGAAGCTTTTTCTCCTGGATGTCTAAGATCTGCACTCGTCTCTCTTCATAAGATAGGTTTGGAGTAAGCTGCAACGGCTCAAAGTTCAGGATATGCGAAGGATTTGCCATGTACTTCCTCAGCATAGAGACGTGGAACGCATTGTGTACTCCAGCCAAATTCGACGGAATAGCCACACGATAAGCTAACGTCCCAACTCTGTCGAGGATCTCAAATGGTCCAATGAATCTCGGACTGAGCTTTCCTTTCTTTCCGAACCGCATGACACCCTTCATAGGTGCTACCTTCACGAAAACATGGTCTCCAACGGCAAACTCTAGATCTCTCCTCCTCTGATCTGCATAGCTCTTCTGTCGGCTCTGAGTAGTCCGCATCCTATCCCATATCTTGACTACTACATCGGCAGCCTGCTGAATAATCACCGGTCCCAACTCTGATCTCTCCCCTACTTCATCCCAATGAACAGGAGATCTACACTTACGACCATACAGTGCTTCATACGGATCCATACCAATAGACGATTGGAAGCTGTTGTTATAGGTGAACTCTATCAATGGCAAGTTCGACTCCCAACTCCCAGAGAAATCAATCACACAAGCACGGAGAAGAACCTCCAAAATCTGAATAACTCGCTATGACTGCCCATCGGTCTGAGGGTGGAAAGCTGTGCTAAACAGCAACTTCGTACCCACTGCTGAATGCAAACTCTTCCAGAATGCGGAAGTGAATCTAGGGTCTCTGTCAGATACGATAGAAACGGGAATACCATGAAGCCGGACTATCTCCCGGATATACAACTCTGCATACTGGATCATGGTGAAAGTCGTCTTAATGGACAAGAAGTGCGCTGATTTGGTAAGACGATCTACAATCAGCCAGATAGCATTTGATCCTCTGACTGACTTCGGAAAACCGGTCACAAAGTCCATGTTAACATTCTCCCACTTCCACTCGGGAATGGGAAGAGGCTTGAGCAAACCTGCTGGTCTCTGATGCTCCGCCTTCACTAACTGGCAAGTCAGACACTCGAAGACAAACCGTTTGATATCCCTCTTCATTCCCGGCCACCAATACAATGAATGGAGATCTCAGTACATCTTTGTACTCCCTAGATGAATAGAGTACGGCGACATGTGGGCCTCTGATAGAATATCTGCTCGAAGAGAACCCGCATCTAGGAACCCTCATCCTGTCTCGATATCTCACTATACCGTCGCTGACTGAATACAAGACACTACCCTTGGACTCATCTCTCTGCTTCCACTTTGCTAACTGCTCATCTGCTGACTGACCACTGTGAATACGGTCTAGAAAAGAGGACTGAATAGTCAAGGTAGATAGACGGAGAACTCTACCTTGAGGATAAGACTCTAGATCAAACCTCTGCTTCTCAATCTGAAGAGGTCTCTGAATCGTCAAATGAGCCATCACTGCGACTTTTCTTCTCAATGCATCCGCAACTACATTAGCATTACTCGGGTGGTAGCTAATGTCACAGTCATAATCCTTCACAAGCTCCAACCAACGCCTCTGACGCATGTTCAGCTCCTTCTGCGTAAAGAAGTACTTGAGGCTCTTGTGTTCGGTAAACATCTGACACTTCTCTCAATACAGATAATGCCTCCAAATCTTCAAGGAAAAAACTACGGCTGCCAACTCTAGATCATGGGTAGGGTAGTTCTTCTCATGAGTTTTCAGCTGTCGAGAAGCATATTCTATCACCTTCTCATGCTGCATCAATACTACGCCTAAACCGAGCTTCGAAGCATCGGTATACAGAACAAACTCGTCGGGCCCTGACGGCATGGCCAAAACTGGTGCTGAGATAAGAGCTTGCTTCAAAGTATCCAAGCTCTTCTGACACTCCTCGCTCCACACAAATTTAGCATTCTTCTTGGTAAATGATGTGAGTGGAACGAAAATAGAGGAGAATCCCTTAATGAACTTCCGATAATATCCTGCTAGTCCAAGAAAACTGCGGATCTCTGATGCAATTTGCGGCACAACCCAATCTCTGACTTCGGCAACTTTCGCTGGATCTACCTCAATACCATTGCTAGAAACAATGTGGCCTAAGAACGCCACCTTCTCTAACCAAAATTTGCACTTACAGAACTTTGCGAATAACTTGTGCTTCTGTAAGGTCTGCAACACTGTGGTCAAGTGTCTGCTGTGATCCTCCTGATTATTGGAGTAGACGAGAATGTCGTCTATGAATATTATCACAAACTGGTCAAGATACGGCTGAAATACGCGATTCATGAGATCCATGAAGATCGCTGGCGCATTCGTCATACCGAACGGCATCACAAGGAACTCATAGTGGCCATAACGAGTCCTGAAGGCAGTCTTGGAAACATCAGCATCTCTCAATCTCAACTGGATATAACCATAACGCAGATCTATCTTGGAGAATATCAAAGCTCCATGCAACTGGTCAAACAAATCCTCGATCCTCGGAAGTGGGTACTTTTTCTTCACTGTAACCCTGTTCAACTCCCGGTAATCAATGCAAAGCCTCATAGAGCCATCCTTCTTCTTCACAAATAAGACTGGCGCACCCCATGGTGAAAAACTCGGGAGAATGAAATCCTTATCTAGAAGATCCTGAATCTAATTCTTAAGCTCTGCCATCTCTGTCGGTGCTAGTCGGTACGGTGCTTTCGAAATCGGAGCCGTACCTGGCATAAGCTCAATAGAAAAATCCACCTCTCGCTCGGGTGTCATACCAGAGATGTCCTCAGGAAAAAAGTCTAGGAAATCTCTAACAATAGGTATATCTGAGGCTGACTGACTGGGTGCCTCGGGGACAGATATAAAAGTTGCTAGAAACCCCTGACACCCTCTATGCATGAGCTTCCTAGCCTAGACATAAGGAATAATACGCGGTAGAGGAAAGTACCTGTCTGGCTCGAATAAGAACTGCGCCATTCCAGGCGGTCGGACTAGAACAAATCTCCGCTGGAAGTCAATCAAAACTCTGTTCCGCAATAGCCAATCCATCCCTAGAATGATGTCAAACTTTGGCATCGGCAGTACGATAAGATCCGCATAAACGAGGTTGCCATGGAGCTCAAGATCTATGTCTCGGATCACATTGGTAGCTGCCATCTCCTCACCAGAAGGCAATACTATTGAATAGGCTACATCTAGCCCGATGGTCTTAACTTTGAGAAAGTTAGCAAAGACCTCCGAAATAAATGAGTGAGTGGCCCTTGAATCTATCAAGGCCTTCGTAGCGGAACCAGATATAAAAATTCTCCCTGAAAGATCGGAACTCTAAGTTGAACCCAATAGTTACAAGAACTAAACGTATAGACATGCAAAGGTCAAAGTTCTTCTAACTTAAATTCCCAAAATAATACCGAGTAGTGCATGCAATCCTACTGCAATTCCATGTTCAAAATTTCAACCCAAAACAATAAATCCCCAAATAAAACTTAAAGCTTAAAGGTACCTGTCATGAGCATCGTATCTGGGTTCGTCTCCGTAGCATGGAGAGCAAAAACTCTGCCTTGGGTAGGCAGATTCCTCTGAGGGCACTGCAGAAGTAAGTGGTCTGGACTACCACACTTATAACACTTCCCTGAACCAAACATACATGCTGCAGTGTGGCGGCGTGTGCACCTAGGATAGACTGGGTGCTCTAAAGTCCTCGAGGCTGGGTGTCCCCGCCGCCGCCACCGCTGCTGCTGACCTCTGTTTCTAGGCGGGCCGTGAAAAGGCCTCTTGTTCTGATGCTGCTGCTGAGGAGGAGTGTGGTGCGGTACCTGGATTGGGCGCTTGCCCTGGCGGTCCCTCTCAATGTCGATCTAATCTTGCTCTGCAGCAAGAGCTCTGGAAACCGTGACTTCAAAAGTAGTAGGGCCTGCCACTCTAACATCACGGCGCAAGATCGGCCGCAGACCATCCATAAAGTGTTTCAGTTTGGCTCCAGCATCATTGGCGATTAGGGGCACAAAGTGGCAAACCCTCTCAAACTTACGGACGAACTCCGTAACAGTCAGATCTCCCTGCCTCAGGGTCATGAACTCCCTGTTCAACCTGGAACGCACCTCATCAGTAAAATATTTGGAGTAGAATACCTCCGTGAAGCGTATCCAGCTCAGTGTAGCCAAGTTCAGGGCTATTGATGCTCATTCCCACCATAAGCGGACATCTCCTCCGAATAAATATGTGGCACATCAAACTCTGTCTACGTCTCCAAGCTCCATGAACTCGAAGATAACCTCGAGGGACTTGATCCAGCCCTCGGTGATCATGGGATCAGACGTCCCTGAAAATTCCTTCGGCCTCTTCTTTATGAAGTGCTCATAGACAGCCTCGGGCTCTGTCGGCGTGGTCGCCATAGAATTGTTCCCCTCAAACTGTGCGAAGAACTGAGTCATCCCAGCTAGCATCTGGGCATTCATGTTAGGTGGAGGTGGTAAGTCTCTCTCCTGCCTCTGCTCCTCCCCGTCCTCTTGTCGAGGCTCATCATTTCTAGTGCGCTCGAGAATGCGTGTATGGGGCATACTGTTACATACATAACCCATACGTAACTAACATGCATAATTCTATAATTTATTTAAATTTAAAAACTGAACAATAAAAATCTGGACGTAAAATATTTCATGAAAACACGCTGTTAAATAATTCATGCTTTAAATAAAATGCCTCAATGTAAAACTTACAGACCAAAGACGTGACTTCGTGAGCTTCTCGTGGTCAGTAGTAGTACAACCCTTTACAGAACCATTGCTCTGATACCAGCTATAATTGCCCGAAAATTCGTGTATGAAAAAATTTGCGGAAATTTTAAAATTTTCTTTTTAAAGTTAATTAAAATGCCTCAATCATAAAATAAACTGATAAATCAAGTTTAATGCTTCAAAATAGCAGCGGAAGAAATTAATGTTCGCAAAATAACAAGTTTAAAGTAATCCAACAACTGATAAAATGTTTAAGCATAAAAATGGTAAATACTAAAACGAGGTCCTCGGATTCCACTACTGCCGACCCAAGCTAGCTCACTGGTCCTCGCCCTCGGCCCCGACAACATCAGTACCTACAACAATCAAGTCTAGTGAGTCTAAAGACTCAGCATGCATATATTGTAAATAACGAGTAAAAAATATGATAAAATTTCATGGGAGTAAAAATATCATGTCATGAGGCATAACTTGAAAATAACTTATCATGAGCAATTATAATACGTGCATAACTGAACAGAAAATCACAGTGAAAATGTTTGCTCCTTGGAGCCCTGTAATAAAATAGCATGTCATAAATTTTCTGTTGAGATTATGTTCTACGCAAGTGGCCCCTGCACTGAACTGAGCTGAACTGACCGGTAACTGGCGACCGGATGATACAATGATCCCATGATAGTGAAATGGCCAAAAGCAATATCACATAAATCTCAAAAATGAACATTTTATAATTTTATGCATGTAATATAATTAAATGGCATAATTAAATATCCTGTATATTTTACCACATGGATTGGATCGTTCTCAGGCTCGCTGCGACCTAAATTTAACATGAAAAATATGCAAATGATTTTCTTGACCAAACTTTGTAATTGAATCCAAAAACGAGACAATTATGCCCAACGACTTTGTATTTAATCATGACTCCGTGCCATCCCGAACCAACACCGAACCATCATTTAGTCATGATTAAAATACACTTAAAATGATGAAATATTGCTCCTAAAATGGAAAGGGCCGAAATTTTGGTGAATGGAGGCCCAAACATTAAACGCTCTTTCGAGAGTCAATTTGGCACATCGCACCGACATTTCTCGTACGACCTCTAAAATGATCCGAATCACGAACGGCCAAAAACATGACCTTCTTAACTGGATGAGGCACTGTCCAGTCCAAGGCCATAGGCTAAAAGCCAACCAAGAACCCAAAATGTACCTCTGAACCGCAGGTACAGTTGCTGTCACAAAAATACAGCAGCTGTGCTTTGGTTTCCTTGCGTCGTTTGCAAGGCTAATGGCCATTGGGGATTGAACCACTGACCAGAACCTCTTACCAACATCCTAGGGTATGGTTTGAACAATGGCTAAGGGCCCTAGGCCAACCACAATTCGAACCACAACCGAAACAAGCCAAGTGATTCCACCCGAGAGCACACCTTCATGCGTGGGGTGCTGCGATTGTTCGGCTGTCGTGGACAATTCCATTGACCATTTGATTGTCCAGGCATGATCTAGACATCAAGGGGCATGGTATGAACCATGGCTACGGGCTAATGAGCCAACCAAGATACACACCAACACCTATACTTTCGAACCTTACACACACGCAACACCAGAATTATTCTAAAAACTGAGGGGCTGTTCTTGTTTATTTTTGAAACCGATTGGGACGTGAACCAAGCCATGAAAGGGTATCTTGGTCACGTCCTAGACATGATAGGTAAGTGTTCCAACCATGGCTATAGGCCCCTAGGGCAGCCAAGGTCAGAAACTCTCCCTTGACAGCAAGCAACAAAAATCGAAGCACAATATGGCCCTAAGGATGAGTTGCTGTCAATAATAAGTTTCCACGAGTATGGGGCTAAACGAATGGACTAATATGGTCCTAACACATCCTAATACATGTCTAGATGCAGCATTGGGAGCCTAGGATCGAGCCATACCCTGCAGCGACAAAAACAACCAAAAACGTGAGAGCACAAGGGAAAACCGAAAATCTGCACCTTGGTTTCGAAAATATTTTGTCATGTATTTCGGTTTTGCCCTTCAAATTTGTGTACATGCGATGTTTTAAAATAGTAATATGACTTGAGTGAAGAGTCAATAAAGATATAAACATGCCTGGTTTCGTTTGAAAGGAAAACGAACGAATCGACGATGCGGCGCGGAGGAGACGGAGTGCTTCGCTACCTTGTTTTATTTCTCGGTTTTCTCTCCTATTTCTTTCTATGAGGCTCACGATTTTACTATGAATCCTCTATGAATTTTGGTGATGAGGGATGGGGAATGCTGGTTAGGAGAGTGAGGGGAAGGGGTTGCAATATAAAAGGGATGGCAAGACCAAGTCTACCTCTCTTTTGAATTTGAAATGGTTGATATCAAAATGATTTTTTTTTGGAGGGATAGATGGGGTGCAAATGACTGATTCAACATGGCTAGATATAGGTTGATTATTAATAAAATGGTGATCAAAATGAAAGGATTATCCTACTAATAAATAACAAGGAAAGGGTCAAAGGTGAGTTGGCAAAGAATTGTTCTAACAACTAGGGGTGGCCGAAATTAATCAAATAAATGGAAGTGAAATATTGTTTAGTTAGTGTATTTTAAACCTTTAGAGCCTTACCTATCCTTTAAAAAAATTTATTGAATTAACACCTTAATTATGGAACCCAAATAAACTTATTTCCTACTTACCTCAAGTTACTTAAATAATTCCTTAAACCTACTTTTTACTTAAATTAACTTATTAGCTAGCTAAAATAAACTCTGGGAATGATTTTCTAAATCTTAAATTTTATCTCAAAACTCCAACTCCAGTCCGGCCTCACTGAAATAACTGAAAAGATAAAAATTAAACTACTGTATAAAAAAATTAACTTTAAAGAAAAGCATTTAAATACTCATGCAATAAAATCATTTTAATTTAAAATACTATAATTATTCATGGCTTATACGTAGTCTAATTACGGGTTCTACAATATATCCGAGGTACCTGAGATTGGACCTGATATGACCCGAGATATGAATGAGAAAGTAAAGCTGATTTAGAAGAGAATTAAGACAGCTCAAGACAGACAGGCCAAATATGCCAATGTTCGACGTAGACCGTTGGTATTTGAGGTCGGAGATAGAGTATTTTTGAAGATTTCTTTCCGAGGCGTTGTCAGATTTGCCAAGAAAGGGAAACTGTCTCCATGTTACATTGGGCCATATGAGATTCTCAAGAAGATAGTAGATCGTGCCTATCGACTCGTATTACCGCCTTCTATATCTGGAATACACGATTTCTTTCATGTATCGTTATTACAGAAGTATATCCCGATGCTTCACATATTATTCAGCCAAATGAGGCCAAACTTGACGAGACACTGAGTTACTTTGAGAAGCCGATCCAGATTCTCGATCGTAAGGCAAAGCAACTCAGAACGAAGACTATTCCACTTGTGAAGATTCAGTGGAGTCGTCATGTCATTGATGAAGCTATGCAAGAGACTGAATCAGATATGAGACAGAGATTCCCAGAGTTATTTCATTGATGTGAGTTTTCTGTTTAGCTTCTATTATACCTTCTCATCTGATATGATTTGATTACCTGTGATTTCGGGGACGAAATCGTATCTTAGGGGGGGAGAAATGTAATGCCCGAGAATTTTGTTATTGTAATCTGAAATGATTTATTGATAATTGATGTGATTATAAACGGAAATGATCAAACCGGGAAAGACGAGAGAAGACACGAAATATGTGCGAGGACAGAACTCCTTGCGCATATGCACGACCAGGATGAGCTCATATGTGCGAGATGGGCAGAGAACCTCGCGCATATGCGCGAGCATGTGCAAGGGCCGAGATAGTAGGTCTCGAGCATATTGCACAAAGATGAAGCCATTTGCCCTTACCATGCAAGATATATATATATATATATATATATATATATATATATATACATATATTTATATATATTTATATATATATATATACGATACCTTCAATTCCTCATAATTCAGCAAAGGGAAAACGAGAAGAGCTTCAGAGAAAGTGTCGTGAATTGGGATTACACAAGATCCGCCCGTCCAAATTTCAATCCGACTTCAGTACTGTACTTCTCTTGTCAAGAGCTTCAACAAGACGTAAGTTTTCTTATATTTTGATATGATTAAAAAATATGATATTGAAGGAATCAGATATGATTCATTTATGGTGTTCTTGCTATATTAGACATCGTATAATTGAAATCGAATTGAAGAACAGATACCGTATGAAATTGTTATGATTTCAGAATGGATTTGATTGAGATTTGATATCAGATTTGTATTGTTATCGATTATGAGTTGTGGGAATTGATATCTATTGATTTGTATTGCTGGGTATATTGAGATTGTGCAGTTGTGCCGTTGAAACAAAATTATATTGAGTTCTGATTATATCCAGTATCGATTTGAGTGGTGTAATGCCCAAGAATTTATATCATGCCAATCTGCGATTATTGATTTTGAGTTGATATAATTATGAAGGATCGTTCCGAGGCTTGAAAGGTGATTGCATGTGATATCGGATGTGCGAGGACAGTACCTCTCGCGCACATGCGCGACGTGATGTGCGCACATGCGCGAGGCGGGCAGAAGACCTCGCGCATTTGCGCGGAGTGAGGGCGCGCATATGCGCGAGGTGCCAAGTCCATGTCCAGAGAACCTCGCGCATATGCGCGGAAGTGATGCACACATATGCGCGAGTCATCCGAGAAAATAAACTGAATTCCAGTGGACCTCGCGCATATGCGCGGAAGATGGGCTTGCATATGCGCGAGCTGCCGAGTACATTGATGTCGAGACCTGTAGGTCTCGCGCATATGCGGGCATGATGTACGCGCATATGCGCGAGACGTGTTGTTCAAAGAAGGACGCCACCTTTCTCAGCCATGCAATATATATATATATATATATATATATATATATATATATATATATATATATATATATATATATTTATTGCATGGCTGAGAAAGGTGGCGTCCTTCTTTGAACAACACGTCTCGGCGTCCTTCTTTGAACAACACGTCTCGCGCATGCGCGAGACGTGTTGTTCAAAGAAGGACGCCACCTTTCTCAGCCATATATTGCTTCATTTCCCTCAGAAAAGAGAGAAACGGAAGTCAGAGGAAAGCTTTGATTCTTGATACAAAAATTCAAGTTGCGAGAAATCCAACCGTTAGATTTTGAATCCGACTTCAGTAATGTGTTTCTATCGACGCAAGCTACAACTGGACGTATGTTTTATTAAGTTTTGATATGTCTTGAAATTATGGTATTGCCAGAATCGCATATGATTCATATATGATGTTCTTGACATGTTAGACATCGTAGAATCGAAGTCTGATTGAGAAACAGATTGATTATGGAATTGTTATGATTTTTTTAGAGAATATCGATTGATATTGGAGAGATTGGAATTATGAATTGATTACAGATTGTATTGGATATCAGTTATAGATTGTAATTATTATCTGTTGATATTGTGTTGACGGGAATATCGGGATTGTTCCGTTATGCCGTTAGTTTTGAGTTAAATCCAGATTGATCATATTGGTATTTGTGGGGACCCGGGCTCTAATTCAATTGTCTTTGGGATTAATTGGATCTTTGCTAGAAAATGTGGGTCAAAATTTTGCTTTTAATATAAAAAACAATTGTATATAAATCATACATCAACGTTATCTTTATTTTATTTCCACAAACATCGGTACATATCTTGTTCCATTACAGTCATACCAACTAGCGTTTATAACAAACTACATAGTAAATTCGAAACTACTAGTTCATCTTCTACGCCCGAAATCACCATGCTATCCAATCTCAGTCACGCTCTCCTTGACCCTGATCCTATCCCACCTGTTGTCATGCACACATACAGACACAACAATAGCTGGATACTCTGGTGAGAACAAATCCCAGTATAAAACATGTATTCATGCATGTCATGCTATTAAATACAAAATCATAACACATAAATCAGTATTTATGACACATTAGTGAATACAGATAAAACTCTTCGACTCTTGTTCTTTGACTCGACTCATAGCTAAGTCTAGGGATCCCAGTGTGAATAAGACGTAACAAGTCTCCCAGCTACTCTCCCAATCGGGGTGGCGGTACTTTTTATTCCCGGACTTTGGCCCTCTCTGTATCGAATATCTACAATAGGAGTCGATCTTCTCTTACGTACGTCGATATCACCGAACATCCGGTATCTTGGCATATCTGCCAACGACTCACCTATCTCATGTGCATTGCTCTAACTCTATAAGCAATGCATAACCATATCAAATTATAAACAATCTAGTATGTGATTTTGGGAAACTCAAATAGAATCTGATTTGAGTTGTGTCTTCTCGAATCAACATTGAATTATACCTTTCGTTGTTCAATCTTTGTCGATGTCGAAGTCTTGACGTCGAAGCTTGTTGAGATCGATCTGAAATAACATATTCAATAGATACACGATCAACATTCAGCTCAAGCCAATACATGTACGTGTCAATATTCACTCTCGGTACATTTCGACGGTGTAACGGCGTAATCTCGCGATACCAACAACTCACATATCAATCTATCAATACTACTAACTCATAACCATCACAATTACGTTCCATAATCTCAAAATCTGCATAACTCAACTCAAAACATGCTGGAAAATAATAAAAATATCATATGATGTCCGTTCTTCGATCCGGTTGCGAATATACTATCACCGACATCACAATAGCAAATAATAGCAATCAAAATCTGATTTCCCCAATCATCTCAACTTCAAAACATGCTGAAACGGAATAAAACTTACATCCTTTCGTGGCCGGTGATGGGAGAAACAAAAATTTAAACTCGGATCGAAAATCGGGCGGTTGGATTCTTCACAATCCAAAATCTAAGCTATAATGAAATTTGTGAATTCTAAGGCCCTCGGTTCTTTCTCCTGGAAGTCTGAATGAAGGAATGAATCAATATACATGCTAAATGGTGCCCAAGACATGTGTCAACTTAAAATTCATGCTGGACTTCTCACGCATATGCGCGCCCTTCCTTCACGCATATGTGTGAGACATTATGTCTCCGCGCGTAGCATCACGGTGACTCGCGCATATGCGCGCCCTCCTATGGCGCATATGCGAAAGGTCCCTCAAAATTCTTCACAACTATCTGGTACCCTCGCGCATATGCGCAAGTACACGTCGCGCATATGCGCGAGGTGTTCTGCCTATTCCGCGCATATGCGCCCAGTCTGGTCGCGCATATGCGCGAGGTGTTCTGCCTATTCTGCGCATATGCGCCCAGTCTAGTCGTGCATATGCGCGAGTTGTTCTGCCTATTCCGCGCATATGCGCCCAGTCAGGTCGCACATATGCGCGAGGTTCATTCATCGCACAAAATTCCACTCTTCTTTTAGGCTATCCCGGTCTGATCGGTTTCGTCTATAATCACATCACAATTATCCACAAATCATTTCCAATTGTAATAACCAAATTCTCGAGCCTTACAGTATTGGTTTGAGCAGTATATTGATATGGTATTATTGATATTGTCATTACCAGATTGAGTGTTGACAGACTTTGAATTCAAGACAAGAACGACATCAGAACTGCAATAAAAGAAAGGTATAATTCAATGTGGTATCGGGAGAACGACTCGAGTATGATATACTTGAGTTTCCCTAAATCACATAATTATTGTTAGTATGTGCATTGATTTGAATTGATATGCTTGTTCTATTTATTTATATAATCATGTATTAGACGAGTATTAGACGAGTAATCTTATGACATAGGTGCCAATAGTGATGGAATCATCACTGGCACATTGCACATTGCCACAAGATAGTGAATTGGCGAAAGTACCAAAGTCTGTGATGGATAGGTCAAGACACCGGATATTTGGTTATATCGAAATGGATAGAATTGGAGTTTCTTCTATTACTGATATTCGATATGGAATACCAACGTCTGGAAACTGGGATCCCTAGACTAGGATTGAGTCTAGTCTGAGACGTGGAGTCACGAGTCTGATTGACAGTCTTATGTTGATTATGTTTTAAGATTTTGATACATATTACTTCTATATGTTTCATGCTTTATATTGATTATATGATTGCATGTTCGTTGAATTATACTGGGATGTATTTCTCACCGGAGTTATCCGGCTGTTGTCGTGTTTGTATGTGTGCTTGGCAACAGGTGGGACAGGATCAAGGTTGAGGAGATGATGAGAGATCGTGATTAGAGTGGAGACTACGGACTTTGACGTTGATGTAGATAGGATTCAGCACTTGACCTTTAGTTGTTGAACATTAGTTTAAGTCTGATGTTTGTTGTACAAGACTTGTACTTTAATACTGACATGTATATTAGAATGTATTCCATTACGTTCAGCATTTACTACTGTATTTAAAAAAAAAAAGAATTTAGACCTTGTTTATTATAATTGATTAAATTGTCCCAATGATGATTAAGAACATGATTAGCGTCCGGGTCCCCGCAAGTGATGTATTGTTATTATACTCCTCGATATTGTCATTGCCAGATTGAGTATTGACAGACTTCGACGGAGCCCGAAACCGACAAAAGAAATGTATAAATCAATATTAACCGGGAGATGGACTCGAGTTAGATTTGACCTGAGTTTTTCTAAACCACATACTTGTTTGTTATCATTTTAATACTGTTGTATTATTTTAATGTATATGTCTATTCTATTGAATTATAGAATAGCTGAGAATAGAAGATAGATTGAGAGAACAAGTCATTGGCAGAGGTGCCAAGTCTGTGGCAGAGGTGCCTAGACATTGTATGATTGGTTTTTATCGATGTTGCTTACAAGTAGATCGAATTCTATTGCTAAGATTTGATATGATATGCCAACGTCCAGGAACCGGGATCCCTAGACTAGACTAGATCAGAGTCAAGTTAGAGACATGAGTTTGAGTTATAGTTTAATATCATTTCATGTTTCAGATTGATACATGTTATTGATGATTGTTATATGCTTTTATATATGTTTTTATATGATTGCATGTATACGTTGTTTATACTGGGAATATTATTCTCACTTGAGTTATCCGGCTGTTGTTGTATTTGTATGTGTGCATGACAACAGGTGGGACAGGATCAGGGTCAAGACGAGGATGAGATATTACATTTTAGCGTGGAAATTCAGACCCAGAGGTAGAGTTGTTTTCATTACTGGATATGTAGTGAAAGAACAATAGTTTGTTATGACATACTGTAGTACAAGAGTTGTACTTTTATTTTGATATGTATAACAGACTGATTACATTATGTTCCGCACTTTCGTATTTTGAAAAAAAAAATTATACCTAGTTTATTAAATTGATCCAATTAATCCCAAGAACATTTATGAAATGAATTATTGTCCGGGTCCCTACAGTCTAACAGCTCTTGAATTTTGTCTTTCAACTCTTTCATCTCAGTAGGTGCTAGAAGATATGGTGCCTTAAAGATCGGCAAAGTACCCGACATTAACTCAATAGGAAACTCCTCCTCCTCTCTCGGGTGGAATGACAGAAACGTCGTCAGGGAATACATGCAGAAAGTCCTTGACAACTTCCACATATTCAATCGATCGACTGTACCTGTCGAGTATGGATATAATACTAGCAAGAAAACCTTGGCAGACTCTCTGGATAAGCTTCTTCACACGAATACATGAAATAATATGCGGCATTTGTTTGTTCTGCGCAGCCTCAAAGATGAATGCTTTCCCAGTGGGCGGTGTAATATATACTGACCTTTGCTAGTAATCGAAAGTAGCTCCATTCAATGTGAGCCAATCCATGCACAAAATAATGCCGAACTCGTGCATTGATAACACAATAAGGTCTGCTTGAATGACATTCCTCTGCAACTTGAGCTCCACATCCTTAACCATGCTTGTAGAGACCATATGATCGCCCGAAGGCACTGTGACTCTGAATCCCGTCTCCACGTCCTCCGGTAAGTTTTCCAATCGTTACATGAAGGATTCCGATATGAAAGAATATGTAGCTCTAGAATCTAGAAGAGCATAGGTAGCTATACACGCTAGCACTATTTTGCCCGTGATAATATATGCATTATACTCAAGCAAGGCCATAAAAATTCAGAAATTTCCTCTCATCTAGGCCCTTCTAGTTTCCCATATTAGCAAATTAGTCTCTTGATTTTTAAAAATTTCCAAACAGCCCTCCAATGTTTCGAATTATTACAATTTAGTCCAAGAGTTCTAGGATTCTTCAAATTCAGCCCACATTTTCGCCAATTAACCCCTCAAGATTTCGAATTTATGCCATTAAGTTGCAAGAATTTCAACTTTATGCCAAATTTTCTAAATAATTTTTGAAATTTACTAATTAGCCCCTAAAATTTCTAAATTGACATAAATCAGTCCCTAAATTCTCGATCCTCTACAATTTGATTCCCATAACTAATATTTTAGAAATTCAATTCCCTAAGCCTTAGAATTTGAAACATGCCATTCTAAATCATTAAATTAAATGCACCGCAATTGATTTCTAGCATTCATGCTTATTAATTCAAGAAATAGAGCAATATAAAATGCTAAAATTGTCGGAATACATGTAATAAGCGTAGTGTCTGGCTCTACTTGCTTAGCATGCATCAAATAAGCCTTTCCAGTCAAGGGCCGCTTCTGCTTCGGGAAATCATCAGCTTATGCCCGCTTCCTCCACACCTAAAGCACTTGTATGTGCCCCACAAGCACTTGCCAAATTGATGGTGATTGCACTCTTTGCAGAACGGCTTCTCCTCAGTCTTTGGGACAGCTTCCCTCGGTTGCTGCCCCCATGGTTTCTACTGCCTTGGCCGCTTCATTGGTCTCGTAAACGGCTTTTGCTCTGCATTGACTTCTGTTGTGGACGGGGCTTCTTTCTTTGCATCTCCTACTTAATGTCTTTCAGCAACTACTCTGCCTTGAATGCCCTCGTGACAACATCATTATAACTTGTCGGGTCTCCCAACAGCACATCCCGGCGCATAGCAGGCCTAAGACCATTGAGGAAATGTCTCAGCTTCTCAGCAGCGTCATTTGAGATTAGGGGCACCAAGTGACAACCCTTATCGAACTTCTTGACAAACTCAGGAACATGCATGTCCCCCTATCGGAAACTCATGAACTCTAGCTTCAGTCTGGACCTTACATCAGTAGTAAAGTATTTCTCATAAAAGACATGCTTGAAGTCCTCCCATGTGAGGGTATTCAGATTCACTCCCCTCTCAAGTCCTTCCCACCCTTATCGAAGAGCTCTCGCGCATATGCGCGACCAGCCGGGCGCATATGCGCGGAACATCCAGAGAGCCTCGCGCATATGCGCGAAGTGTATCCGCGCATGTGCGCGAGACAACCCGAGAGTTGTGAAGAATTCCTCGCGCATATGCGCGGAAGAGGTGTGCGCATATGCGCGAGATGCCGTGTACACACGCGCCAGGCTATATTGCCTCGCGCATATGCGCGAGACGTGTTGCGTGAAGGGTGCGCCATTTGCCTTGCTGCATGTACGTTGGTGTGTGTGTGTATATATATATATATATATATATATATATATATATATATATATACACAATGCAATTCCTTCGTTCCTTCAGAAGAAAATCGAGAAAGGGTGAGGGGAAAGTTGTGAAAAATCCTTACGCCTTTTGTGAAAAATCCGTCCGTCTGATTTTGAATCTGATTGCAGTACTGTGTTCATATCAACGCAGGCTACAACTGGACGTAAGTTTTGCTACGTTTTGACATGCTTTGAAATTATGCTATTGTCAAAATTGAATAGGATTCATATATGATGTTCTGGACATGTGAGACATCATAGAATCGAAGTCAGATTTAGAAACGGACTGATTATGGAATTGTTATAAATTTTTAGGGTATATTGAGTTATACCGGACAAATTTGAATCGTGATTGGATTATAGATTGTATTGGATATTTGTTATGGATTGTTACAGTTATCTGCTGGTGTGGTATTGACGGGGATATTGAAATTTTACCGTTATACCGTTGATTCGAATTAAATCCAGATTAATCAGATTCAGTGTTAAATTGAGAATGGAATATTGATATTATGATTCCCGATATATCGTTTCAGATTTACAGAGACAGTCTTGAGTTCAGAACCGATATTGCTTCAGACCGAAACTGCAAACGAAAGGTATAAGTCAATGTGGTATTGGGAGATCGACTTGAGTCGGTTTAGACTTGAGTTTCCCTAAATCACATACTTTATTTTATTGCATTGATATTTGCATGTATTTGATTGATATACTTGTTCTCTTGATATACAGATAGCAGGCATCAGATTATTTGTTCTCTTGATATATAGACAGCAGGTATTAGTAGAGTAATCTTATAACAGAAGTGCCTGATAGTGGCGGGATCGCCACGGGCACATTGTACGATGTTACAGGATAGTATATTGGCGATAGAGCCAAAGTCTGTTACCGGAGGATTGGCTATCGATGTGGATAGAATTGGGTTTCTTCTATTACTGTTGATCGATGTCGTATCGGTGTGGATAGAACTGGAGCTTTTTCTATTACTGGTGATCGATATTATATCGATGTGGATAGAATTAGAGTTCCTTCTATTACTGGTGATCGATACTATATCGGTGTGGATAGAATCAGACCTTTTTCTATTTCTGATGATCGATACCATATCGATGTGGATAGAATCGGTATTTCTTCTATTACTGTTGATCGATATGGAATGTCAACTTCTGGAAACCGGGATCCCTAGACTAGGATTGAGTCTAGTCTAAATTGTGTAACTACGAGTATTGTCGACAGTTTAATATTAGTTATGTTCCAGATTTTGATACTGATTATTGTTATATGTTACATGCTTTATATTGTTTATATGATTGCATGTTCATTGATTTATACTGGGATTATATTCTCACCGGAGTTATCCGGCTGTTGTCTTGTTTGTATGTGTACTTGACAACAGGTGGGACAGGTTCAGGATCCAGGAGATGAGGAGAGATCGTGATTAGAATGGAGGCTCCGGACTTGGATTAGAGATAGGGTTTGGACACTTGACATTAGATGTTAAACCTTAGTTGAATAAATATATGTGGTACAGGACTAGTACTTTTATATACTGAGATGTATATATGTTTTATGTCACTACGTTCCGCATTATTTTAAAAAAAAAAAATTTAGACCTTGTTTATTTTAATTGATTAATTAGTCCCAATGATGATTAAGAACATGATTAGCGTCCGGGTCCCCACAACAGGTGGTATCAGAGCGATAGATCCTTTAGATTGAGATAGGAGCTAGAGAACGGGGTAGAATGTGTTTTCTTCTCTGCTTTTGATTGCTAGCATGAATTCCTGTTTTAATACATATTTGCCTGAATATCTGATTTTGATATGGTATTGTGTATTATTTGGAATGGATCAGCTGTAAGATGATCCGAGGATGATTGAAACTGGTAAGTGGTATTTGGAATTATTAACCCATTTAATTATCAGATATGCCTCCGAGAAGAGTGCCAGAACAGGAGAGTACCTCGAATCCTCCCATGGATGTGACAGCTACTCCTATGGAGAAATTGCTGAAAAGGTTTCAGTCCTTCCATCCACCAACTTTAAAAGGTACGGAGAATTCCGTGGAATGTGAGAGTTGGTGGTTGGACGATATTGAAATGATGTTCGAATCTTTGGAATATACTGATGAGAAGAGGGTGAAACTGATCGGACACCAGCTGCATGACGTTGCCAAAAACTGGTGGATCACAACGAAACGGGCATTGGAACAACGAGGTACGGCCATTACCTGGAATGTGTTTAATGCTGAATTTTATCAAAGGTTCTTTCCAGTATCGTATAGGAAGGACAAGGGAGCCGAATTTGCAAACTGGAGACAGCGCCAGTTAAACATTGAGGAATATGTGGCTAAGTTCTCTACACTGCTCCGATTTGCTCCTCATGTGGCTGAAGATGATGAGGCCGTTGCGGACCAGTTCATAAATGGCCTAAATCCTGAAATCTTTACCTTGGTAAATACCGGGAGGCCAAATAATTTCACCGATGCCTTGAACCGAGCCAAGGGAGACGAAGCCGGTTTAATGAGACAGAGAGAGGCTTCGTTTGTGCCTTCAGCACCGAGATCACAGCTGCCTCCACTAGCTCCCCGATTTGAGAGCGGCAGTGGTAGTGGGAAGAAAGATTTCCTGAAAGCTAAGGGGAAGAAATTCAAGAAAGCTGGAAGTAGCTCATCCAGTTCGAGTGGCTCTAGACAGACTGGTCATGGGCCAGAGTTATACAGGATCCTACTGTAGCACTTGTGGAGGGAAGCATTCCACCGAGCAGTGCCGAGGAGTGTTCGGCAACTGACGCATCTGTAAGCAGCAGGGACACTTCGCCCGAGTATGTTCCCAGAGAGGTGCCCAGGGATCCCAGGCCGCTGAGTCATCTGGATCAGTGGCTCCAACAGGAAGACGATCTTCTGTCGTTCATTCCTTTCAGCCAGCACCGCCTACCCAGTCACAGCCGAGGCCAGGAGGGAGCCAGACAGCGAGCCAGCCTCCTAGACAGCAGGCCCGACTATTCGCTTTGACTGAGGAGCAGGCACAGGATGCACCTGATGATGTCGTGGCAGGTAACTGTTTTATTTCTGGTTATCCTGCATATGTGTTGATTGATACTGGTGCATCGCATACTTTTATTTCTGAGAGATTTGCATTGAGTCATGCGTTACCTATTGAATCATTGTCTTCGGTACTGTCTGTCTCTTCTCCATTAGGGACAGGTTTGATGTCAGTGAAATCTATTAAATCTAGTATACTGCAGTACAATGGGCATACGATTGAGTTGGACTGTATTGTGCTTGCGATATCTGACTTTAATTGTATTATCGGTATCGATACGTTGACCAAGTACAGAGCTACAGTCGATTGTTTCCAAAAAATTGTTCGATTCAGACCTGAGATGGCTGAGGAGTGGAAATTTTATGGTAAGTGTTCTCGTGCCATAATTCCTTTGATATCTGCTATGAATATGACTCGATTATTGCAGAAAGGAGCGGATGGATTCCTGGTTTATTCAGTTGATTTACTGAAATCGAGTCCATCATTGGCGGATTTGCCAGTGGTGTGTGAGTTTGCTGATGTATTTCCAGATGAGATTCCTGGATTGCCTCCGATGCGAGAGATCGATTTCAGTATTGAATTGATGCCAGGAACGGTTCCGATTTCGAGAGCTCCATATCGAATGGCACCGATCGAGTTGAAAGAGTTGAAAGAACAGTTGGAGGGTTTACTGGCCAAGGGGTATATCAGACCGAGTGTATCTCCTTGGGGTGCTCCAGTACTGTTCGTGAGGAAGAAAGACGGATCGATGAGACTTTGTATCGACTACCGACAACTGAACAAGGCAACGGTAAAGAATAAATATCCATTGCCTCGCATTGATGATCTGTTTGACCAGTTGCAGGGTTCTTCAGTGTATTCCAAGATCGACCTGAGTTCTGGATACCATCAATTGAGAGTCATGGAGTCTGATATCTCAAAGACAGCATTCAGAACTAGGTATGGACACTATGAATTTATTGTCATGCCGTTTGGTTTGACGAATGCACCGGCAGTATTTATGGGATTAATGAATCGAGTCTTTCAGAAATATCTCGATGATTTCGTGATTATTTTCATCGATGATATTTTGATTTATTCAAAGAATGTGATGGAGCATGCTGAACATTTGAGAACTGTGTTGCGAATTTTGAGGGCGGAGAAGTTATATGCTAAACTGTCGAAATGTGAGTTCTGGTTGAAACAGGTGGTATTTCTGGATCATATTATATCAGGAGACGGGATATCAGTTGATCCCAGTAAGGTTGAGGCAGTGATTTCGTGGCCGAGACCGACATCTGTACCAGAGATACGCAGTTTTATGGGTTTGGCAGGATATTATCGTCGATTCATTAAAGATTTTTCGAGTATTGCCAAACCAATTACACAGTTGACTCAGAAGAATGCTCCATTTTTTTGGTCTGAAGAATGTGAGACCAGTTTTCTTGAACTGAAGAAAAGATTGACCAGTACGCCTGTGTGGACAATTCCTTCAGGTACTGGTGACTTTGTGGTTTATTGCGATACATCTCACCGGGGATTGGGCTGTGTGTTGATGCAACGTGGACATGTTATCGCTTATGCCTCGAGACAATTGAAACCCCATGAATCTCGTTATCTAATTCATGATCTTGAATTGGCAGCCATAGTCTTTGCTTTGAAGATATGGCGACATTACCTCTACGGTGAGAAATTCGAAATCTATTCTGATCATAAAAGCTTGAAATATCTGTTTTCACAGTCAGAGTTGAATATGAGACAGCGAAGATGGCTTGATTTATTGAAAGACTTCGATTGTGAAATCAAATGCTATCCGGGGAAATCTAATGCAGCAGCCAATGCACTGAGTCGAAAGGTATGTTCTTTATCCTTATCGACGATAGGTGTCTCAAATTTGATTGAGGAATGCTGTTTGTCTGGATTAGTATTTGAGACAGATCGGAGACCTATGAGATTATATACTATTCAAGCTGAACCAGAGCTGATTTTGAGAATTAAAGCAGCTCAGAAAGGTGATCAGAATATACAGAAGTCGATTGCTATGGTTAAAGCGGGACATCGATCGGAATATCAAGAGCAAAATGGCATTTTGTATGTGAATATTCGCCTTGTTGTGCCGAATGTTTCGGATTTAAGACAGCGAATACTGTCAGAAGCGCACAACAGTCGTTTTAGCATTCATCCTGGTGGCAGGAAAATGTACAATGATTTAAAGACACAGTATTGGTGGAAACAACTGAAATCTGATGTTACTGAATTTGTAGCCAAGTGTCTGAATTGCCAACAGGTAAAAGCTGAAAGGAAGAAGCCAGGAGGATTGTTGCAGAGTTTGTCCATTCCTGAATGGAAATGGGATCACATTTCCATGGATTTTGTGACACAATTACCACGTTCCTCCCGAGGCTGTGATGCGATTTGGGTCGTGATTGACCGACTGACCAAATCTGCATGTTTTATTCCATACAAGATGACGTACAGATTTGATCAAATGGCAGATATCTATGTCAAGGAAGTTGTTAGACTGCACGGAGTGCCGAAGTCGATTGTCTCCGACCGCGATCCTCGGTTTACTTCGCACTTCTGGCAGAGTCTGCAGCAAGCTCTAGGTACGTAGTTACATCTGAGTACCGCATATCATCCACAGATTGACGGACAGTCAGAACGGACGACGGACATTGGAAGATATGCTGAGAGCTGTAGTGCTTAATTTTAGCACTAGCTGGCAAGATGCATTGCCACTTTGCGAGTTTTCGTACAACAACAGCTATCAGACGAGTATTGAGATGGCCCCATTTGAAGCGCTGTACGGAAAGAAATGCAGATCCCCATTATATTGGGATGATATCTCTGAAGTTCTTGAGACTGGACCTGATATGATCAGAGATATGACAGAAAAGGTGAAACTGATTCAAAAGAAAATGGAGGCAGCCCAAGACAAACAAGCCAAATATGCCAACATTCGACGAAGACCGTTGGTATTTGAAGCAGGAGAGCGGGTGTTCCTGAAAATTTCTCCTTTTAGAGGTGTAGTTAGATTTGGAAAGAAGGGAAAGTTGTCTCCACGATACGTCGGTCCTTATGAGATTCTCGAAAAGATAGGAGATCGTGCCTATCGACTAGTATTGCCGCCTTCATTATCTGGAATACATGATTTCTTTCATGTATCGATGCTGCGGAAGTATCTCCCTAATGGTTCTCACGTTATTCAACCAGACGAGACTGAGCTGGATGAGACATTGAGTTATGTCGAGAAACCGATTCAGATTATCGATCGTAAAGAAAAACAGCTCAGAACAAAAACGATTCCTCTTGTGAAAGTTCAATGGACTCTTAATGGCGTTGAAGAAGCCACTTGGGAGACTGAATCGGATATGAGACAAGAATTCCCAGCATTATTTCACTGATGTAAATTTTTATTCGACTTTATTTACATTTCTTCTTAATGAGATGATTTGACTATCTGTGATTTCGGGGACGAAATCATATCTTAGGGGGGGAGAAATGTAATGCCCGGAAATTTAATCCTAGTAATTTTTAATTATTGATTTAAATTTGATATGATTATGAAAGGATTAATCGGGACACGATTTGAGATAACGTATAAAAAACATGTATGTGCGAGGAAGAGCTCTCGCGCATATGCGCGACCAGCCGGGCGCATATGCGCGGAACATCCAGAGAGCCTCGCGCTTATGCGCGACGTGTTTCCGCGCATGTGCGCGAGACAACCCGAGAGTTGTGAAGAATTCCTCGCGCATATGCGCGGAAGAGGTGTGCGCATATGCGCGAGATGCCATGTACACACGCGCCAGGCTATATTGCCTCGCGCATATGCGCGGAAGAAGGTCGCGCATATGCGCGAGACGTGTTGCGTGAAGGGTGCGCCATTTGCCTTGCTGCATGTACGTTGGTGTGTGTGTGTATATATATATATATATACAATGCAATTCCTTCGTTCCTTCAGAAGAAAATCGAGAAAGGGTGAGGGGAAAGTTGTGAAAAATCCTTACGCCTTTTGTGAAAAATCCGTCCGTTTGATTTTGAATCTGATTGCAGTACTGTGTTCATATCAACGCAGGCTACAACTGGACGTAAGTTTTGCTACGTTTTGACATGCTTTGAAATTATGATATTGTCAAAATTGAATAGGATTCATATATGATGTTCTAGACATGTTAGACATCATAGAATCGAAGTCAGATTTAGAAACAGACTGATTATGGAATTGTTATAAATTTTTAGGGTATATTGAGTTATACCGGACAGATTTGAATCGTGATTGGATTATAGATTGTATTGGATATTGGTTATGGATTGTAACAGTTATCTGCTGGTGTGGTATTGACGGGGATATTGAAATTGTACCGTTATACCGTTGATTCGAATTAAATCCAGATTAATCAGATTCAGTGTTAAATTGAGAATGGAATATTGATATTATGATTCCCGATATATCGTTTCAGATTTACAGAGACAGTCTTGAGTTCAGAACTGATATTGCTTCAGACCGAAACTGCAAACGAAAGGTATAAGTCAATGTGGTATTGGGAGATCGACTTGAGTCGGTTTAGACTTGAGTTTCCCTAAATCGCATACTTTATTTTATTGCATTGATATTTGCATGTATTTGATTGATATACTTGTTCTCTTGATATACAGATAGCAGGTATCAGATTACTTGTTCTCTTGATATATAGACAGCAGGTATTAGTAGAGTAATCTTGTAACAGAAGTGTCTGATAGTGGCGGGATCGCCACGGGCACATTGCACGATGTTACAGGATAGTGTATTGGCGATAGAGCCAAAGTCTGTCACCGGAGGATTGGCTATCGATGTGGATAGAATTGGGTTTCTTCTATTACTGTTGATCGATGTCGTATCGGTGTGGATAGAACTGGAGCTTTTTCTATTACTGGTGATCGATATTATATCGATGTGGATAGAATTAGAGTTCCTTCTATTACTGGTGATCGATACTATATCGGTTTGGATAGAATCAGACCTTTTTCTATTTCTGATGATCGATACCATATCGATGTGGATAGAATCGGTATTTCTTCTATTACTGTTGATCGATATGGAATATCAAGCTTCTGGAAACCGGGATCCCTAGACTAGGATTGAGTCTAGTCTAAATTGTGTAACTACGAGTATTGTCGACAGTTTAATATTAGTTATGTTCCAGATTTTGATACTGATTATTGTTACCTGTTACATGCTTTATATTGTTTATATAATTGCATGTTCATTGATTTATACTGGGATTATATTCTCACCGGAGTTATCCGGCTGTTGTCTTGTTTGTATGTGTACTTGACAACAGGTGGGACAGGTTCAGGGTCCAGGAGATGAGGAGAGATCGTGATTAGAGTGGAGGCTTCGGACTTGGATTAGAGATAGGGTTTGGACACTTGACATTAGATGTTAAACCTTAGTTGAATAAATGTATGTGGTACAGGACTAGTACTTTTATATACTGAGATGTATATATGTTTTATGTCACTACGTTCCGCATTATTTAAAAAAAAATTTAGACCCTGTTTATTATAATTGATTAATTAGTCCCAATGTGATTAAGAACATGATTAGAGTCCGGGTCCCCACACTAAGGACCATACTTGGTTCGAATACATGGAGTCCATCTCGGACTGTATGGATTCAGACCATTTAGATGAATCGGCATCAGACAAGACTTCCTTGAAGTTTCTTGTATCACATCCAAAAATGGTCTCACCTTGGCCATCTTCAAGAAGAAATCTCAACCTATTAGGTGCCCTTAAGATCTTTTCGGATCTCCTAGGAGCTTGTGTTTCTTTCATTGTATGTTGGGGTATGGGTTCTTCTACTTGTGTAGTGGGTGGTTCTCGAATCTCATTGAGTTCTATCATCTCGCCTTCTCTATTTAATAGAATCTACTTCTCTAGGAAGGTGGCATTCCTTGAAACAAACACCTTTGTTCCACTAGGATAATAAGTAATATCCAACAACGTTCTCCTACTGCCTGCTTCACGTAAGCAGGACTTCCCCATATTCTTAAGTAAGAATATTTGGGTGGTCTTCCCATCCATATCTCATATAGATTTTTATCCACTTCTTTTGTATGGACTTGATTCAACAACTTTGCCGCTATTTCAAGCGCATATCCCCAAATGATGGCGGCAATTTAGTGAATTCCATCATAGATCGGACCATGTCCATCAATGTCCGATTATGATGTTCTGACACACCATTCAATTGGGGTGTGGCAGGCAGAGTCCACAGTGAGAGAATCTTATTCTCACTAAGGTAGTTGATGTGATCGGTTCTAGGCACCTACGAGGGTGCTTCATTCTCAATGAGATGCAATAGCTCGTGTTCTAAGAATGTAAACACCGATAAATTAATTCGAGTTTGGTTGTAAACCAGGCGAAAAAATACACAAAGTAATCATTCGTTAAGAAAGCTGATCAGTTTAGAGATTTTATCTTGTGTCAACTGATTAACTGAAATAAAGGGGATCAGTTCTAGCTTGTATCAGTTCAATTATGGTAAAAACTGAACTGATATCAGCTGGAACAGATCAAACCAGTTTAAAAACAAAAGTTAAATAGTTAAATACACAAGATATGTTTATGGATGTTCGAAGACTTCAACTACTCTTATGTCACCCCTTCTACCACCTCGGGTAGGATCTATTAGAAGACTTCAATTTATACAACACCTTTTACAAACCCACTCAACTTAGGACTTACACTACTGGCTAACTGAGCACCTAGTCTAGACTGAAGGCAGCACCTTTCCAGCCAACACTTGTTTAATGTCTATGTGTCAAAGACTACATACACAAGTTTATTGTCTTTGTGCAACAGTCACTCAGCTTTTCAATACGCTCTATTCTCTATGTTAATGTGAGTGTTGTCGTATGCGTGTGTGAGTACAGATCTATGAATATATCACAAAAGTGTTCTCACACACTGAGGGAATTATGCTTCTAATCTAAACTCACGTTGAAGTGTTCCCTCAAATCTGGGCTGGTTGCTTCTTGTAAGCTAATATGCACACTTATTTTTCCACACCCTTTTATTTCCACACATTATTTTGTGTTCTCTCTCTTCATTGTTCATGGTCTTGTCTTGTATATATAAGGGCAATGTATCCAAACATCAAGACTCATCAAATGAGTTCAGTTTCAGTTTGAATCTGTTCCTCGAAATTTGTGTCTTGTCCTTTATGATAGCTATTTTGGAACGTCTCCACTTTTAGCTCTGCTTCAACAGTTCATTATTGTCTTTTGATCGGACAATTACTTTTATACAGTTGTGTAAAACTGGATTCCACTTAGATAAGCTTGTCGTGTTCTAAAAACTGTTTGTCTCCTAACTGATGCTCTGAACTGATCAGTTGAAATGTTCTTGAACTGGTGTGTGAAATCAGTTGGCTCGTTAGCTAAACTGATTTCACTGATTCAATGGAGCTGGTCAGTTGGGATCTACATCAGTTGAACTCTTCATCATCTGACGGGTTTCTGAAGGTCTTCTGCTGAACCACCTATCATCTGAACGATCAGTGGAACTGGTCTTTTATATTCAGTCGACTGGTTCAGTTTGGGCAATCAGTTGGAACTTTCATTTTGCGTCTCGATAGATTCAGTTTTGGCTCGATAACTGATCAGTTAGAAGCCTGATCAGTTTCAAATTTATGCACACTTAAGTAAATTCGTTAGAAACAAAATAACAAGTTTTGTTAACATCAAATCAAATTTGCGAACATGAAATGTTCCAACAGTATTCTTGAAACTCAGTACTCAAGTATTCTCCACCTCGATCTGATCGTAGTGTTTTAATACTCTTTCATAACTGGGTCTATACTTCTGCTATGAATTCTTTGAACTTTCCAAATGCTTCAAACTTGTATTTCATTAAATACACATACCTATACCTCGAGTGGTCATCGGTAAATGTAATGAAGTAGGAATGACCAAATCTTATGCTAACACGTAGCTTGCAACACAAATCTCTATGGATGAAATCCAACAGATCATGTGCACATTTCACTTTCCCTAAGAAATGGGCCTTGGTCATCTTTCCTTTCATACATGATTCACATGTCTTTATAGATTTTATATCTGACAGGTCTGTAATGCCCGAGAATTAATCACTGTTAATCAAGGATTATTGATTTATAATTTAACGTGATTACGAAAGGGCCAACTGAGACACGATTTAAGGTAATGTGTGGCCATTTATTTTGAATTTCAGAGTGTGTTGCCGAAGCAACACCGCACCTGCGGCCTTGCATGTACCGCACCCGCGGTGCATGGACAGAAACTTCGTCAGTTTTACCGAAGGGTGACCGCACCCGCGGTGCAAGCGTTACCGCACAAGCGGTGACATGACCGCACCCGCGGTCTCGACATGTACCGCACCCACGGTCGTGCAATTTCAGAATAGATAAGATTGTCGAAACATGAGCGCACCCGCGGTGTTACACCTACCGCACCCGCGGTGATACGTGTTTTGCGGAAATTGTGCCACCTCGTCGAATTCATGCATGGTATATATATGTATGATAGCCATTCGTTCCTTCAGAATTTAACACAAGAAATCGAGAAAAGGTCCGAAGAGGAAGAAAGAAAATCCTTACGCCTTTTGCGAGAAATCCGTCCGTCTGATTTTGAATCCGACTTCGGTATCGAGTTCCTAGCAACGTAGGCTACAACTGGACGTAAGTGTTACTACGTTTTGACATGTCTTGAAATTATGATGTTGTTAGAATTGAATACACGTCATATATGTTGTTCTTGACATGTTAGACAGTGTAGAATCGAAGTCAGATTAAGAAACGGACTGAATATGAACTTGTTATGATTTTCAGAATGAGATTGAATAAGAATTGATATCCAGATTGAGTGATTATCGATTATGAGATGTTAGAATTGATATCTGCCTGATATGGTATTGCTGGATATATTGAGATTATGATGTTATGCCGTTGAAACAGAATTTGATTGGATTCTGATTATATCCAGTATTGATTGAGTGGTGTATTGATATTGTACCCTCGATATTGTGATTGTCAGATTGAGTATTGACAGGCTTGGAGTTAAAGACTTCGACAGGGTCAGAGTATCAGAAAGAAAGGTATAAATTAATGTTGAGTTGGGATTGCACAACTCGAGTGAGGTTTGACTCGAGTCTCCCTAAATCACATACTGTCATTTATTGCATTGATATTTGCAATTGATGAGATTTATGATTGTAGTCTATTGATTTATAGCCACTGCATGTAATGACTGCTGATTCGCTAGTCATCGATTGATTTGCTTAGATACTGAATGCATGTATTGATTACTGAGTCGTTGAGTCATAGACTGATTCGCCTAGTCACCGGCTGATTCGTCTGGTTATTGACTGATTCGTCTTATTATAGGCTGATTCGCCTAGTCACCGGCTGATTCGTCTAGTGATTGACTGATTCGTCTAAACTTAAGCTGATTCGCTTAAATACAGGCTGAGTTGTCTGATTATTGGCTGATTCGCCTAATTACCGGCTGATTCGTCGGGTTATTGACTGAGTCGTCAGTTCTGCGGCTGATTCGCCCAGACACTGGAGATATTAATTATATCGATGCAGTTTAGGGATGGATTCATTCCTATCGACTGAGATTCGATATAATTACCTATATCCAGACATCGGGATCCCTAGGTTAGAGTTGAGTCGAGTCTGAGACGACGCGTCGGTTGAGTTGAGTCTGATACGACATGTAGATTTACATTGTTTATATCATTCATGATTATTGAATGCTTGATATTGATTTATGTTTCTGATTTGATACAGGTTAAGAATATTTCTTATATGCTTTCGTATATGCTTTTATATGATTGCATGTTTACATTGTTTATACTGGGATGTATTTCTCACCGGAGTTATCCGGTTGTTGTCTTGTTTTGTATGTGTGCATGACAACAGGTGGGGCTGGATCAGGGTCAAGAAGAGGATGAGAGAAGATTAGATAGCGTGGAGATCCGGGCTTCGAAGCAACATAGGATTCAGCACTGATATGTAGTTGAACCTAGTTGAATTCTTGTAGATAACACAAGATTTGTATGTTCATGTTTAGTATGTAATTTGAGTAAATTACATTACGTTTCCGCTTTGTATTTTAAAAAAAAAATTAGACCCTGTTTTATAATTGATTAATTAGTCCCAATAATGATTAAGAACTTGATTAGCGTCCGGGTTCCCACAAGGTCAAACATGCCCTTTCTCCCACTAGCTTGTGCTTCCTTCTTTAGGAAATATTTCATAGCCTAACGTGCCACAATGTGGTTGATTTAGACTATATTTTTTTTCCTTTTGTTTGTTGTTGAAATCATGTTTACTTAAATATTCACTTATCATTGACTAAACATTTCTGGTCTAGATAATTTCTTATGTCCAGACTTCTTGTAGTGAAACATACATATTCTAACTTACCGGGTCTTTTGGGCCTTTTAAGTGTCTTTTGGAGCTTGCCTCTTATTGGGCTTGTTTTTCTTATATAAAGGCAGAACATTTCTTTCCCTTAACTTGTGGGTCATTTTTTGTCCTTTACAAGAAGCCCACTAGAAAACAACATTTTCATGCTTTATTGTGGCCTCATAATTCGTAAGTGTTGACTATCTATTCAAGTCTATCATCTATCTTATTCAAAATAAAATTCACCATAAACCCGTCAAATAAGGAAGATAATGACAACAAATTGATGTCACGAAGTAACTCGTTTTGAATCACCTATTCTAGGCCCATC
Organism: Primulina eburnea; assembly: GCF_022965805.1. Taxonomy (NCBI): domain Eukaryota; kingdom Viridiplantae; phylum Streptophyta; class Magnoliopsida; order Lamiales; family Gesneriaceae; genus Primulina; species Primulina eburnea. Next base: position 15,008,054 of record NC_133107.1, read on the forward strand.
ACTTCTCGATAAGCTCAATCGTTTGTACACCACGCTCATGGGATAAAGCCCCATCTTGCATGCATGTAGTCACGAGCTTCTTGAAAGTGGTTTGCATCATTGAACGAATTTCATGTACCATGCAACTCTTGCATGCGTATTTGAATGTCAGCAACATTCAACATTTCATCAAACTGTCTTTACAGTCTATTTGACATAGAAGAGAGCATATTACACTTTAGCTTGCATACTATGGCTCCACCAGCCTGCATGTTTTGTCAGTTCCGCAAGTCTAACATTAGTGTGTATGCTATTTTCTCCGAATTTAGGAATATTTTCTCAGCCAATCTTTAAAATTAATGTTCGGTTAGCTTGTCTAAATAACATAAATGTATTACGTGACGAAATCACAAATATATTGATATGGAAACATAATAAACATTACCGACTAGTTTAAAATATTTTTAGGACGTAAAATATGGACTTTTGTTTGACTTTTGTTTTTACAAATTTCCTCCCACTATTTTGACATTTTCACCACAATCTTATGAAAAACAGGAAATCCAATTTCCTTATTGAGTACGCAAGACCCAATTGCGAAATCATTATCCCGAATAATATCAGTCAATCATAATTTCCGAAAGGTAGAGCGCAATTGCAACTCCATGCAACCCTTACGTTGTTTTTCCTCACGTTTGAGGAGGGTCCAATAATATGATCACCTTTTTCTTCATGTGTCGAGCCGGACCCATCAATATCGAACCTTAGTGGATGGTCGTCATGAGATCCTCAAATAATATGAGCCGAAGTCACATGAAGTATGTCAGTGAAAGTCTCAAATTCTTACATCCAGGCCTCCCCAATAATATAAGCCAGATACTGACCGCGTGTAGCGTTCATCATGCAACCACCATTAATGGAAGGCAATAAATTATTAAACTTTCTTTTAATTATCATTCTTAATGAGCTTGATTTAAATGTTGGATCTCATTAAAAAATGAGATATTTTAATTTTAAAATTTTGTGTAATCATTAATTTTTAAACATGTTTTATGATTGTCGGATTCATGCAACTCTTTTTATTATATTAATAAAAACGCACATACTGATTATTTATCATATATCACATACATCATAAATAATAAAATATTATCAATAACCGAGAGTTATTGATCCGTATGAGCCACATACGGATCCATTTCCATAACTTAGGTAAATGCAGGGATGCAAATGCAATATTACAAAAGATTCCAATATTTTACATGTCTTCGAACTTCAAAACTCCTCTCAAGGACCAAGCCCACCATGTTCAAATTTTGATCTCCCACTAATTCTAATATTTACAATAAATATCAATGGCACATTGGGATATAAATTTATGGGGTGAGAACAGACCATAAACCAGGTTCACTTTTAATTATCAAATAATCAAAATTACAATATGTAAAATATTCGAACATACACCAAGCACATTGATCATGAATCTCGATCATATTTTTTACCATATAATATATTAAATCTGATAATATCACTTATTTTCAACAAATAGTGTATTTCATTAATTATCACTAACCTAAAAAATTATCAAATTAAATAAACGCTTTTATTTAATTTCAAATAATTACATTTCTTGTAAAACAACTTTTACCATTAATAATTAAAATCTTATTTCAGTTATTTATTTTGTAAGAAATTTATAAATTTTCAAATTTATCCAAAATTTTGTGAAATCGAAAAATCGCACCCTATGCCCGAACAATTCAAGCCCAAGACCCAGCGTGGTGCTCTAGACGTTCCCAAGCACCTGCCCGTGCTGCCGCCCGCTGTCTTATATGATCGGGTGTTTGCGAGCATGCTGTACGCTCTCCGCACTTAGAGGCACACAGGCCATGCATGCGCCGTGCGCCCGCCGTGCCCGCACACTACACGCACACGTCTGCCCAGAACAATTCCCGGCAGACCGGATTTTTTTTTTTTTCAAAAAAAATTTGAGGTTGTTTTTATGAAAAATTATTACCTGGTTAGAAGTAATGAACTCAATACGATTTAACACACGATTGAGAACCTATCTCTAATACCATTGTTTGGACATCGATTTTCGCACCCAAGACACAGCGGAAGTTTAAAATTTTTTTGCTTGGGCGTCGTGTGATTGAAATCATTCATAGGGAATTTTAGTATCATACATTGCGTATAGAATGCTGGACTCCAAACTATTCCGGATTTTACGCGGAGATAGCCCTTCTTGTAAATCTCTAGGAACGATTCTTTCTCTTTTGATCACCTAATTAGGTCCATGATTAGAAGCTTTGTTCCTTGCATGGATTGCACTAGTAATACCAAGCAATTTGCGTATTGAGACTGTAGCCTCCGAATTTCCTAAATCCAGAGACAGTAACGACGGAGGTGCGGTGGCGAAAAGAAGGTGATGGCCGAAATTTCTCCTTCAAAAGAAAATAATGGCCGAGAGTTTCTTGGGAGGGAAAGAGAGTTTTTGTGTGTGATTTGTATGCAATAGTATCATCATCCTTTATTGCCACTAAATGGTATACATATAGTAAGGCTCCTCATCAAAATAGGAGTCTCATTCCTACTAGGACTCCTAATCAAATTAGGAGTTCTTCTCCCACAAGGACTCTAAGTATAATTTGATTAATTCATATATTATTATTTATTATGTTTTGCGTTAGTCAACTTTTGATAATGCATGATACATGTATACATAAATAGCAATATATGCATGTACATAATAGGAGTCACCACTATTAATAACGATAATTTAATTAGTAAATACCAAACATCACTAAATAAGTTATTTTGAACTCATTGTAACCCTGATCGACGATCCGAGAGCATCGATGTATCAAGGATACAAGTCTCGTTCACATAATTAAAATAAAAAATTTCTTAAATTTTCACTTTCCATATTGGGCAGCTACAAGTTATACTGAACTCCTTTACAAAACTGGCATTTTCACTCCCCTTTATTATTTAGCTATCAGGTTAACTTCTATTTTTTTCAATCCTATGGAATCAACTCATAAACTCCTTTCTAAGCTTCCTGTTTGATTTTAATCAACTATAGTCGCAAAATTCAACTCCTTGAACTTTGACTATTTCAACGGGAACACAAAATCTGATACTTGTGTGACAGTCAATGGTTCAAGGATAAAACTAGTCGTGGGTTCAAATATCCATGTGATTCAGAATAATGTTTTCACCCTATTTACCCTCATTCTTTTCATCAACTTCTTGATCAAGAATGTCAGAACTCATTTCTTATTAAACCCATCGGATCATGGTAAGATCGTCTAGTAGCATCGCCCCATGATCCCCTAGGTATCATTTATAGTGCCTACAAGAACCTTTAGTCATGGTTTGCATACAGTATGGCCCTTCAACATATATATCCGATCGAATCTGCAACCAATTGTATATCGATAGTTTCATATGAATTCGATAACAATGCAATTTATCTTTGAGTACAAATAGTGGCATGGTATGTGCAACTAGGAAAACACCTTTCCCTAAAGCACATTTCTTGCTCTGGCTGGAGACTTACTGCACTATTAACTCATCAGATCACATAGGATATCTTCACTCATAGGCAAACGGTGAATCTCCGACTATAATTCATTTGCCCATACGCATTTCATAACTACACCCAACCTCGCCACATGATGACCCTCAATGGAGTCGGTAAATGGATGAAACTGCATGCTAGTACGTATAGCCCCTACATTGTCTCGGGTCAAAGGACTACTGGTGTACAACCATAACTACGGGATAATTAGCTCGATAAGTGAGAACCACTTGGACAGTCCGAGGGAGGGTTGTTCAGTGCATCATCATATGATCACCTATATGTGTGAATGGACATCTCCATGCCCTTACCAATGAAACGTGGCTTTTACATCACAGATGCTAGTCTCGAGCTCGAGCGACTGTTATCCTTGTTTTAGGCGTCTGATTCGACTAGAACCTGTTTAGAATATACAGTATACTTCCTAATGATTTTCATGATTTTATGTTTCGAGGCAGGCCTCATGGTACCTATTATATATTCAAAGATTTTATCTATGTAGTTTGTATGGGTATATATATAAATTATAATGCCATAATCGAACGAAATAGTAAAATATCATTAAAATAAAAATTGTTTTACTTTAGAGTTAATAATCCTGAGCCACAAGTTGTACTGCCGGACACCTACTCTAACATTGACAACACGGGTGCATCAACATCTGGAACCACACCAGCAGTCACTAAATCTGTTTCGAGGGAGACACCCTCTGAGTACGTGATGCTTTCTACCTCCCACATTCAATCCCAAATTGACTTTGGCCACCAACGAATTTGGAATGCTCGAGAGACTACTGCTTTCTATGAAGCCCAAGTGGCTGATTACGAATTGTTGTTGGAATCGAGGGTTCACTTCTTTACTGCACAAAAAAAAGTAGTAGTAGGAGAAGCTGAAGCCGAGGTTGCTGAAAAAATGGATGACACTGAATTTTTTGTTGATCCGCCATCTGTTTGATTTTTCTTTTCTTCTTTGACTTTATTATCTTTAAAGTTCTTTTGTCTGTTTAATTTTGTTATCTTGATCTATTAATGAACTGTCTGAGTGTTTTCTTAGTGTTCAACCTTAAGTGTTACAACACCAATCTGACAATACTGCACTAACCTATGTGCATTCAGGGGGAGAAGATAATTATCTAACTCGGAGTGAGTTACTATACAGACAGATAATACACATCATTATTTTTTGTTGTTTTATTCAGAAAAGCAAAAAAAGAGAGATTGAATGAAATATTTTATTCATAAATATTCCTTAATAAATTGCTTCCCTGTTGATAATATTTATATATTTAAATATAGAATTTTATCTTTCTAAACTAATTAAAGTTTCCTTAATTATTATTTTTTGCTCGGTAATATTGTGATAATATTATGGATGGTAATGTTAACTTTTCTAGATATTTTATTACTATTTAAAAGATTTTTTCCTAATGATATTCTTTGTTTTCTAATTGTGCAGGACTCTACACAAGCAATCAAATCTAGGAAAAGGGAAAAAGGTATAAGAAAGAATGGAGAGCAGTTCATCAAGTTAGACAGAGAGAGAACCGTGTGTAACTTTTGTTGTTGATTGTCCGGGCATGCAAAAATACTGAAAAGTGAAGATTTTTCATGATTTGCTCACGCTTGTTTTGCTGTATTATCGTAAGGTGTTGAAGACACTAGCAAACAACACTCGTGCAAGGTGTTGGTCGAAGAACTACGTGTGGCTCCGGGTTCTCGATAATACAATCAGTGCATATGTGATTTTATAATTGTTTATTTGGAATGCACTTTACTTTCTTGACCTATTAAGGAAGATTGTTTTTTATAGTTTCACTAGTATTAGTTTTGTAAACTATTTAAAATTTTCTAGTGAATATTTTGCTCTGAGGCACTTCACAAGTTTTATAAAACTTGTGCATGGTTTATTCTATCTTGCTTTAATCTTAAAACATTATTTGTGTGGTTAGCTACTTTATTCCGCTGCATGTTGTGAATAGGTGTTACAACACCTGTACATAACACATAAAATCTGATGCACACAATCTAATCAATTTTTGTACTTTTATAAAACTTGTGAAAGTTTTATTCTGTCTTGCTTTAATTTTAAAAATTTATTTGTGCGGTTAACTATTTTATATCATTGTATGTTTTTGATAGGTTTTGCAACACGCGTACACAACACCTAAAATCTGATACACATAATCTAATCAATTTTTGTATTTTTATGTTAAACAAATCTACTCTCCGTTTCCAAACTGATTTTGGTATTCATGTGATGCATGACACAAAGGTTAGATGGATGTCGATTTATTAGTCCCATGCGAGGGCCATATGACTCCCTACGAAGTTATGAATAGTTATTGTAATGACCCAAATCCTTATTTTGAATGAAGTATTAGTTAAGATATAATTAAAGAGTTGTTAATTAAGCATTATTAAGGAATTGATAATTCGGAATCAACCTGTTGGAATCCACCGAAATTAAAATGGACAACCCAATTTACTTCAGATTATTTTTCCAGAGAAATCCAACAAGACAAATGAGATTCTGACACGTGGAAGATAAGATTGATTTGGATTTTTTGAACTAGTCCGGATGCAGCCTATAGATTGAATCTGATTTCTTTTTTTTCCTACACCGCATCCTTCAGAGAGAGTTCTAGCCATATAACTTAGGTTTTCTAGCCAATTTCTAGGGCACTTTGGTGTCGGGAAGTTTCGGAGCTAGTGTCCACTCAAGGAGGGGTCGGTGAACTGAGATAGAGACATCATCAGCAGGCTGACAACGGACGCAGGTATAATCATAAAGCCTTAAATTGTGATTTAAGGATTATTAGGAAGAACTTTGCAGCATGTGGTAATTCAAGGTCTGGTTTGATAGTGATTTCATTATGTTGGTATTGTCTAGCTTCAGACGAGTAAGCTTTCTGTCAGATTGTTTTAGTGAGGTGCGTGATGTACTAGCTTAGACATCCAAGCGTAATATACGGACTTATATGTTGCATATTTATCTGTTGCATCATACATGTTTTACTGCTTTGGCATATTATGTATGTGTTACGCCTTAAACGCATACAAATCTCGAGGATGAGATTAATGTTTTTAATGCTGTAACATATCCCAAAGTTTTTGTTTTGATGATACCAAAACTTGGCTTAAAAATGTACTAATGTTTTATATTGAGGCATGCAGGAAATTAAGAACAAAGTTACGTTCGGAAGATCCGAAGTTGGTTCGGACGTTCCGAAAAGGTGTCGATCAGAAGCAAAGTGGAAGCTGTTCGGAAGCTGCGAGGAGCCAGTTCGGACGGTCCGAAGACGTGGTCGGACGTTCCGAACACAAGCAATCAAATCACTTGAATGCGGAGACAAATTGATCTGACTGTTGATTGAGTAAGATTTCGGACGCTACGAAGGACATGATCGGACGCTACGAAGTGTTGAAGATTTCAAATCTCTGGAAACGCGGGAATGTTCGGACGGTACGAACTTGAGTTCGGACCTTCCGAAGCTGGTCATACACTGTCTGAAAGAACCGTTCGGAAGAAACGAAGCTGGATCGGTCCCTCCGAAGCATATGTTCGGACCCTACGAAGTCAAGAACGGACGATCCGAAGTCATCCCAGAATTACGCAAATTGATTTCAATCACATCGGACGTTCCGAAGCATAAACAGAAGATCCGAACCTTGGCGTCCAAGACTAGTATAAATAGGCCTTTGAGGATGCATTTTCAATCATCCCACTCCACTCTCTCTTGTCTCTTACAAAGCTTTCTACTATCTCTTGTGTGCGTTGATTAAAAGAGTTGTAATATCAAAAGAGTTGTAGAAAAAGAGTAATACTCTCGAGTGGGTTGTAAAGTTCGTGGCTATCCTTGGAGCCCTCAAGGCCAAGTAGACGCATCGAGGCGTGGTTGTAAAAGCTAGCTTGGAGCTCCTAAAGCCAAGTCGATATAGTGATACCTCGATCCTCATCGAGAAGGGGAGACGTAGACGATTCTTCGTCGAACTTCCATAAACATCTCTATCCCTCTTTACTTTACGCATTTACTTTACTACGCATTTATTTTACGCACTTACTTTACGCATTCATTTTATTTGTGATTGTCCCTCAAGTCTTCCGCTTGCAATTTTTGCAAACTCGTTTTAAAAACGCTAAAGGGCCTAAAAGAACCTATTCACCCCCCCTTTAGGTTCTTCAAGTGGTATCAGAGCCAGGTTTTTCAAAATCTTTTAAATGGCCAATCTAGCAAGCGAGTATGCCCAAGGACAATCCACAAATCGTCCCCCTCTTTTCAATGGTACTAATTACGGATATTGGAAAAATAGAATATCTCTATACATCCAATCCGTCGATTACGACCTTTGGAAAATAACGGTGAAAGGTCCCTATATCCCCATGAAAACGGTGGATAATAAGGAAATTCCTAAGGGAATGGATGACTTCACCAAGGACGATATGAAACTTATCTCTCAAAATGCTAAAGCTATGAATATTCTTCATTGTTCTCTAGATATGAATGAATACAACCGAATCTCGGCTTGCACCTCCGCCAAAGAGATTTGGGACAAATTGGAGATTTGCCACGAGGGAACCAATCAAGTCAAAGAAACGAAGATAGACCTTCTCCAACTCAAGTACGAGACCTTTGAGATGGAACCCAAGGAGGATATCGACACCATGTTCCGGCGGCTCACCCAAATCATCAATGAGCTTGCCCAACTTGGTGAGAACTACCCAACTAAACAAGTGTGGAGGAGAGCCCTTCGAGCATTACCGGCGGAATGGGATGCAAAGCGCACGGCTATCATTGAATCCAACAAGGGAGATGCGGCATCCTACGACCTTGATCAACTTCATGGGACCCTAAAGACCCATGAACTTGAAGTATCTACCCGGAAGGAGACAAAGAAAGATGACGATAAAGTAAAGGCGAAAGGGATCGCCTTGACCAGTCAACTTGAAGATAGCGACGATGAAGAAATGGCACTCCTCACTAGAAAGTTCAAAAGATTCATGCGGAGTTCCAACTTCAACAAGAAAGACAAAAAGTTTGAGAAGGAAGTGACCTGCTACAACTGTCAACAAAAGGGTCACTATGCAAACGAGTGTCCCTCCAAGAAGAAGGCCAGCAAAGACAAGAAAAAGGCCCTTCTAGCCACGTGGAGCGACAGCGACAACGAAGAGGAGTCTACCCTATGCTTCATGGCGAAGGAAGATCATCTGACCGACTCGGATGACGACGAGGTACCCTCTTACGATGAATTACTCTCCGCTTACACTAGTATGTACAATAAGGCTAAGTCACTTAGAAATGAGAATAAGCAACTTAAAACTGAACTAGAAGCTAGGATGCATGACAACACTAAGCTCAAGACAAACCTAAGAGACTTAGAGAAAGCCTTCAACAAGTTCAATGTGAGTAGCGGTAAACTAGAAAACCTCTTGAGCATGCAAAGGTGTAACTTCGACAAAGGAGGTCTAGGATATGAAAAGAAATCAGTCAACTTCGCTAGTCTTATCGCAAAGGCAAAACCAAGAACACCACCAACATGCACTTACTGTTGTAAGATAGGCCACATAAGACCTAAATGCAAGAAACTTAGACACCAACACAACAAGAATAGTTATTGGAAATGGATCCCCAAATCCCCAACTACTACTAACCCCAAAGGACCCAAAGAAACGGGTACCAACTATCAAACTGTATCTCAACCTTGTAGGGACAAAGGGGAGACAAGTCATCGAGCACTTGGTATCTTGACAGTGGATGCTCTCGACACATGACGGGAGAAAAGAAGCTGCTACAATCCATTCGACCAAAAGAAAAGGGATCGGTGACCTTCGGAGACAACAGCAAAGGGATCATAGAAGGCATCGGCTCAATCGGTATATCTAACTCTACTATTATTGATGATGTACTTCTTGTGAAAGGGCTTAAACATAACCTCCTAAGCATTAGTCAATTGTGCGATAGGGGTTATGAAGTCAAATTCACACCACACGATTGCACTGTATCACTCACAACTGACAAAACCATTAGTTTCAAAGGTTATAGAAGTGAAAATGTTTACAAGGTCGATTTAAAGATTTCATCTTTTTCAAAAATAAAAAGCCTTGTAACATTAAATGTTGATGACAACATTCTTTGGCATAGACGACTTGGTCATGTTGGGATGAGCACCATAGAAAAACTTTTAAAACTTGACCTAGTTTCCGGAATGCCAAAGCTGAATTTAAAATTAGATTCTTTTTGTGATGCTTGTCAACTTGGTAAACACACAAAGGAATCTTTTAAAAATAAAAATTTTGTATCCACTTCTATGCCCCTTGAATTACTTCACCTAGATTTATGTGGTCCCTCGAGGACAACTAGTCTAGGAGGAAAATCTTATGCTTTTGTCATTGTAGATGATTTTTCACGTTTTACTTGGACATTGTTTTTAGCCCACAAAAATGATGCCTTTGATCATTTCAAAATTTTTGTCAAAAAGGTTGAAAATGAGAAAAATCTTTTGATCAAACAAATCCGTAGTGACCACGGAACGGAATTTCAAAATGAAAATTTTTCAATTTTTTGTCAAAGCAAAGGCATTGGTCACAACTTTTCTTGTCCTAGAACTCCTCAACAAAACGGTGTCGTTGAGAGGAAGAATAGGACCCTAGTAGAGATTGCAAGGACCATGCTATGTGAGCATTCTCTACCAAAATATTTTTGGGCTGAAGCAATGAGTTCTGCTTGTTACATCATCAATCGCGTATCAATAAGGCCAATTCTCAAGAAAACTCCATACGAACTATGGAGAGGGAGAAAGCCTAACATTTCTTACTTCCGCGCTTTTGGATCAAAATGCTTCATCCACAACAATGGTAAGGACAACCTGGGTAAGTTCGATGCTAAATCGGACAAAGGTATCTTTCTTGGTTACTCTACTTCTAGCAAAGCATATAGAGTCTTTAATAAACGTACTTTACTAGTTGAAGAATCTATTCATGTCATATTTGATGAAACTAACCCTTGCTTGCCTAGAACTGTTGTTTCTGATGATGATGATATAGATATCCTTGGCGAAAAGTTGGAGTCCACAAGCCTAGATGATGTTCCTAAAGATCAAGAGGACGCACCTCTTCCGAAGGAGTGGACTACACACAAGGATCATCCCATGGACCTCATCATTGGTAGCCCATCGAAGGGAGTATCTACTCGCTCTTCTAATATGTGCAATTATCTTGCTTTTCTTTCTCACATAGAGCCTAAGAACATAGAAGAAGCTTTACTTGATGATTCTTGGATTATTGCTATGCAAGATGAACTAAATGAATTTAGAAGGAATAAAGTTTGGAATCTTGTACCTAGACCCACTGATAGACCTGTCATAGGAACTAAATGGGTATTTAGGAACAAGTTAGATGAGCATGGTACAATCACTAGAAATAAAGCTAGGCTAGTAGCTAAAGGATATAGTCAAGAAGAGGGAATTGATTATGATGAGACTTATGCCCCTGTTGCTAGACTAGAATCCATTCGCATGCTACTTGCTTTTGCTTGCTCTAGAGACTTTAAATTGTTTCAAATGGATGTTAAAAGTGCTTTTCTTAATGGTGATTTGAAAGAAGAAGTGTATGTTGAGCAACCTATTGGTTTTGAAGATGTGCACTTATCTGATTATGTGTATAAACTTGATAAGGCTTTGTATGGTTTGAAACAAGCTCCTAGAGCTTGGTATGAGAAATTATCTACCTTTTTGCTGTCTAATGGTTTTTGTAGGGGTAAAGTTGATATTACCTTATTTACCTTGACTAAAAATAATGATTTGCTGATAGTACAAATATATGTAGATGATATTATTTTTGGTGCTACTAATGAACACTTGTGTAGAGATTTTTCTAAGCTTATGCAGGATCACTTTGAGATGAGCATGATGGGCGAACTCAACTACTTCCTTGGTCTCCAAATCAAGCAATGCAAGGATGGTTTCTTTGTCAACCAAGGGAAGTACATCAAGGAGATGCTAAAAAAGTTTGGGATGGAGTCTTCCAAAGCCTCATCCACACCTATGAGCACGACAGTCAGACTCGACAAAGATGAGGGAGGTAAACCTGTTGACCAAAAGTTATTTCGTAGCATGATTGGCTCCCTACTCTATGCGACTGCTAGTAGACCTGACATTATGTTTAGTGTTTGCTTGTGTGCACGATTTCAATCATGTCCAAAGGAATCACACTTATTCGCCTTAAAACGCATTTTCAAATATCTTTCAAATACTCCAAATCTCGGATTATGGTATTCTAAGAACTCATTTTTCGATTTAAAAGCTTACTGTGATGCCGACTTTGGAGGATATAAGGTGGATAGAAAGAGCACTAGTGGAACTTGTTTCTTTTTGTGAAATTGCTTGGTGTCATGGTTTTCTAAAAAGCAAAACTGTGTTGCACTTTCAACGACCGAGGCCGAGTATATGGCTGCCGGTAGTTGTTGTGCACAAATTCTTTGGATGAAGTATCAATTACTCGACTATGGTGTTACTTTTTCAAAAATTCCAATCTTTTGTGATAATACAAGCACCATATGTCTAACAAAGAATCCAGTTCAACATTCTCGTACTAAACATATTGACATTCGACATCATTTCATTCGTGATCACATTGAGCAAAATGATGTTGAACTTCACTATGTTGACACCAAGAATCAAATTGCTGATATTTTTACAAAACCACTAGATGAATCTACTTTTACTCGTTTGCGTGGTGAACTTGGCATGATTGAGTTGTAAACACTAGTCGAATACTCTCGTACATATTTGTTAAATTGAGGGGGAGTATTATTAATGTGAGCATTATAATGTCGGATAATACAAATTAATTGTATTTATCCATAATTATGGCTCAACATTCATTTATGTGCTAAATATTTTAAAATTTAGGTGTTCCTCATCTTGGCTACTTCGGAATCCACCGAACGTGTTCGGATCGTCCGAACCGAGCCATAGAGAGTCGCGGGATGCGGATTCTTAGATTATGTTTTTGTTATTTTTGTTTATTTTATCTTTATGCATCATTGTATAAAAGACTTGCATTTATTAGTGGATATTTTACCTGTTTATTTGTCTCTCTTTATGCTTATGTCTTTTTGCTTATCACAAAAAGGGGGAGAATTTATTTGGTTAAAATTGCTTTTAAATGGTTATTAAATAAATTCGCCTTAATTCAACCTCTTAGACTTGTTATTTGATTAAGGGGGAGTTATTTAATAATAATTTAGATTATGTTGATTATTGTTTCTCAATTTTTAACCAAGTTTTGTGATCATCAAAAAGGGGGAGATTGTTACGCCTTAAACGCATTCAAATCTCGAGGATGAGATTAATGTTTTTAATGCTGTAACATATCCCAAAGTTTTTGTTTTGATGATACCAAAACTTGGCTTAAAAATGTACTAATGTTTTATATTGAGGCATGCAGGAAATTAAGAACAAAGTTACGTTCGGAAGATCCGAAGTTGGTTCGGACGTTCCGAAAAGGTGTCGATCAGAAGCAAAGTGGAAGCTGTTCGGAAGCTGCGAGGAGCCAGTTCGGACGGTCCGAAGACGTGATCGGACGTTCCGAACACAAGCAATCAAATCACTTGAATGCGGAGACAAATTGATCTGACTGTTGATTGAGTAAGATTTCGGACGCTACGAAGGACATGATCGGACGCTACGAAGTGTTGAAGATTTCAAATCTCTGGAAACGCGGGAATGTTCGGACGGTACGAACTTGAGTTCGGACCTTCCGAAGCTGGTCATACACTGTCTGAAAGAACCGTTCGGAAGAAACGAAGCTGGATCGGTCCCTCCGAAGCATATGTTCGGACCCTACGAAGTCAAGAACGGACGATCCGAAGTCATCCCAGAATTACGCAAATTGATTTCAATCACATCGGACGTTCCGAAGCATAAACAGAAGATCCGAACCTTGGCGTCCAAGACTAGTATAAATAGGCCTTTGAGGATGCATTTTCAATCATCCCACTCCACTCTCTCTTGTCTCTGACAAAGCTTTCTACTATCTCTTGTGTGCGTTGATTAAAAGAGTTGTAATATCAAAAGAGTTGTAGAAAAAGAGTAATACTCTCGAGTGGGTTGTAAAGTTCGTGGCTATCCTTGGAGCCCTCAAGGCCAAGTAGACGCATCGAGGCGTGGTTGTAAAAGCTAGCTTGGAGCTCCTAAAGCCAAGTCGATATAGTGATACCTCGATCCTCATCGAGAAGGGGAGACGTAGACGATTCTTCGTCGAACTTCCATAAACATCTCTATCCCTCTTTACTTTACGCATTTACTTTACTACGCATTTATTTTACGCACTTACTTTACGCATTCATTTTATTTGTGATTGTCCCTCAAGTCTTCCGCTTGCAATTTTTGCAAACTCGTTTTAAAAACGCTAAAGGGCCTAAAAGAACCTATTCACCCCCCCTTTAGGTTCTTCAGTATGACATATCATGTTAAGCCTGATATCTTTTGAGATATACCTCGTTTGTTGGGGCTCTAAGCCCTATTCTGTATTGTGGACGATGGGGCATCGAGAGCTACAGTTTCCGACGGGACCCACGGGCTCTGATGACCTGGATGTTATAGGTCTACTTCTTGATGATGGGTGTGGGAGCCAAAACATGACTAGCGCAAATCAGAGATTACACACTTAGGTGCCTCTACACTGAGGATGATATTCTTGACTTGTTCTTTGATATCCGATCATTTGCATTTCACATGCATCATATCAGTTTTTATACTTGTACATTTTTGTATTGGGCGATTGTCGCTCATGTCCTCGTTTTCATCTTGGGCACCCCATTGGGGCAGGTCTTAGGTTGGACGAGGTTTTATGTTGTTTCGCATGCATCATATCAGTTTTTTATACTTGTATATTCTCGTATCGGGCGATTGTCGCTCATGTCCTTGTTTTCATCTTGGGCACCCCATTGGGGGAGGTCATAGGTTTCACGAGGTTTTATGCGGTTTATCGTTTTCTCGTTCAAAATTATGTTTTCGTTATGGTTGTATTAATGTTTAAGACTGTTGTTATTGTTCTGTTTTTGTTTGGGTTGTAAGATGATTAAGTTATTTGGTTTCCGTTGTTTAATTGACGTAATTAAGTTTTAATTTTGCATGCTTATTAGTCTGTTTAGTACTGGATCAGGTAAGGCAGTACATTTAGTGGTATCAGAGCATGCAAAGATGAAGGATCGGTTCTAACACCTGCGAGGGTGCTTTAAACACAATATTTTTCATTAGCTACAATAGCTCGTGTTATAAGAATGTAAACACCGATGAATTAGATCGAGTTTGGTTTGAAACCAAGCAGAAGACACTCGAAATAATCCTTCGTTAAAAAAGCTGACTAATTTGAAAGCCTTTTAACTTGTTTAAACTGAATAACTAAAAGGAGGGGGATTAGTTCTTTCATATATCAGTTCAGTTACGGTGAGAACTGTACTGATAATAGCTCGAACTGATCAAATCAGTGTGAAAACAATAGTTAAAAGTTAAGTACACAAGATATGTTTATGGATGTTTGGAGACTTCAACTGCTCCTACTTCACCTCTTCTACCACATCGGGTAGTATCCACTAGAATAATTTGATATATAACACCTTGTACAAACCCACTCAACATAGGACTCACACCACTACCTAACTGAACTCCTAGCCTACACTGAAAGCAGCACCTTCCAGCCAACACTTGTTTAACGTCTATGTGTTAAAGACTACATAGACAAGTTAATGCCTTTGTGCAAGACTCACTCAACTTATCAGTACGCTCAATTTATGTAATGTGAGTGATTGTGTCTGAGTGTGTGAGAACTGATCTATGAATACAACACGAAAGTATTCTCACACACTGAGAATTTTGCTTCTAGACTAAGCTGTTGGCATGCCCTATTTTTCTCTTCTTTTCTGATCTTCACATACACTTGTTTGTTGATGGTTTTTATATTGTATTTATAGAGGCTTTGTGACCATACATCAAGAGTCATCAAATATGTTTGTTGCAGTTGAATCAGTTCATCGATATTTGTGACTTGACCTTTCTAACAGTCATTCTAGAACGTCTTGACTTTATGCTCTGCTGCAACGTCCATTATTGTCCTTTGAATGGACAATTGCTTTCTTAGTGCGCACAGCCGGATTCTACTTAGATAAGCCTGTCATGTTCTGCAAACTGGTCGGCTCCTAAACTGATGTTATGAACTGGTCAGTTGAACTGGTCTTGAACTGGTGTGATTAAATCAGTTGACTCGTCAGCTGAACTGATTTCACCGATTTAGTTGAACTGGTCATCTGGGATTTTCATTAGTTGAACTCTTTATCAGCTGGTCGGGCTTCTGAAGGTCTTCTACTGAACTACCTACCAGCTGGACAATCAGTATAATTGGTCTTTGATATATCAATTGGACTGGTTTAGTTTGGGAAATCAGTTGGTGCTTTCCATTTGCGTCTCGATAGCTTTAGTTTAGGCTCAGTAGCTTTCTGCGTACTTAGGTAAATTCATTGGAAACAAAATTCTGCGTACTCAGTAGCTTTCTAACATGAAATGTTCCAACAATATCCCCTTTTTTATGATCACAAAACTTGAAATTTAAAAAAAAAAATTAATTTTAAAATTTGAAACTAATTATCCCCCTTTGTGAGAATCAAAAACATTTAAGTAAAACAAAATTTCAGTTCAAGGGATAATTAATGGAAATTCCCCCTCAAGAACTGAATTAAAAACTCCCCCTTAAAAATATAATCATTTACCCGATTTAATGAAGTTTTAGCATCTTTTAACATTCAAGCAGTTTAGGCAACAAATCTTAGGATAGCAGTTTAGTTACATTGAAACTAACTAGATAAAAATGATGTTTATTTAATCAAATACGCGTCCTTTATATCATACATTAAGCACACCAACATGTGTAAGGGAAATTGCTACTACAATAGCAAATTTTAAACAACATCAAACATCAGTCAGTTTATACATAATATAACTTGATATACCAACAATTGATTGCCTTGAATGCTTTGAATGCTGCATCGATCTTGAGTTTCTTTTGCCAAAAGAGCAGCAAATTTTCCTTGGACTTGATCTTTGTGCTGGTTAATTGGTCGAGCTGACTCAAAATGGAATCAACTGATGCTGAACCGCATTGATAATCTATTTGATCTGATATGGCAATAAGGTGGAGGTATACTACTAATGATTATGCTCCTAATCATCCAACATTTCAGAGTTGTTGGGTTTCGTCTGTTGATCAGCTGAACTGGTAGGCTGGAATTTTAAATATTGTCTTGTAACATCCCGAAAATTCGAAGGTCCACGTGCACTACATGCATGCAAGATTATTAAATTGCTATAATATTTTAATTAAATGAGTTTTGACATATGAATGATATATTTTGAGTGAGTAAATGTCTAATTATGTAATTTTACCCGATTCCATAATTTAAAGATTTTCAGGTGAATCGGTGGTTGGTTGGGGACAGAGGACCGAAGAAGATTAAGGTGTTAAAGATTTAAAAGATAAAATTTTATTTTTAGTTAGAAAACTATTATTTAAATCATTTAAGAATTATGGAATTTTTAAGGTCAAATTTAAATTAATTGTTGGGACCAAAGAAATGTATGTATTTTATAAGGTTATTTTTGCAAATATATATTTTAAATCTTTTAATTTAAGCCTATTGATTTTATTAGTTTTAATGGGCCTAATTTATTAATTAAAAAAAATTAGAGTTTATTAAGTCGATTAATTAAAAAGTTAAAAGGCCTTTTTGTTTTTTTTATTTATTAAAACTAAACCCACACACACACCCCCAAACACCTACACACACAAACACACCGAAATACACACTGAGTTATGTGAAAAGTGATTTGAAGAGTATAGCAGCTGAAACAAATAATCCTTGGGCAAGGAAAATTTTTATTTTTTACTCATTCGTTTTCGACTTTAATTATCGTTTTTCCTTCCAACAACGATCACCTGACTTCCGTGCATACCAAAGTGGGTTTTTGGTGAGGTTTCGACAAGTGAAAAGGGTAGAAAAAAATATAAATCGTCATTCGTTCGTCGCCGACTTTCACCGCTACGGTATTCATATTTCGAGCGTTTTAAATGCAAAGACACGCCTTAATCTTCTTTTTTCTCATCTATGACATGATATTATATGTTTGATGCATGTTTGCATGAAAAATATAAAATACTACCTTGTATTTTCGTTTTTATGGCTTATTATGCATAAAACTAAAGTTTTCTTTTTTTAAAACTCTTCATAATGATGCACAAGGGAGCTGCCTTGGTAGGGGTACTTGAAGGGATATTTTTCGACATGTTTAAGGGTCCCTAGGTGTATGTCTAAAGGCTGGAAAAGTTAGGGTAAGAGGATGAACAAAAATTGGGTTTCTATGGGCTAGGGTTTGCATTTTTCATCCTAGGCAAGGAAGGCTGCTAGCTGCTATTTGGGAGGTGTTCAAGGGTCCTAAGGGAGGCTATTCATGGTCCTAGATGGGTGGTGCAAGGGCTGGACATGGGGCACATAGGCTACACGTCGTTTTTGCGGCGTATAGTGCATGAAGGGGAGTGGCTTAGGGCTGGAGGTTCTAGGAATTGTAGGCTCATTCCAGTAGTGTCCCTAGGGTACGGTGTGGTATAGGTCCTAGGATGTTTGGTTAGAGTCTTGACGTGATGGTTATGGTCTAGGCTTGAAGGAAACCATGGTAGGATAGATTAGGGTTTTCCAAAAAAGAGCTGAATTTTCCAGCAAGGTTTTATGCTTGCTCAAGGGATATAATTGGCTTGATTTGGGCTGAATATGGGTTATTTAGGTGTTATTAGGCTTCGGTTCAAGTTTGGTAAATTTTTGTTAAGTTTCGAGTCCATACGAGCCAAAACCGGGTAGAATCTATCGAAAAGCTAAGTGTAAAGCCTAAGGAATAATTACGGGAGTGTTTTAAGGTTATATGTTAAGTTTGGAATGATTTGGGAGGTCGTTTCAAGGTCTAACGATAAATACCAAAAATTATTCTTCTAGAGGTAAAACGATCATTTTTCTCCTAGAAAATTGTAAACTCCATGGCAGTGCTCTGAATGCTGTTTTATATGCTAAAATGATTAAATTTTTATGTAATTTAATGATGAATCATTAACGATAAAAGATATGTTGCATGCTTGGTTTAAAAGAAAAATGATTATTATATGCATGAATTTTATAAAGTGATGGAAATATGAAATGTTGAAGGAAGTGAAGTAAT
Organism: Primulina eburnea; assembly: GCF_022965805.1. NCBI lineage: Eukaryota > Viridiplantae > Streptophyta > Magnoliopsida > Lamiales > Gesneriaceae > Primulina > Primulina eburnea. Next base: position 15,026,870 of record NC_133107.1, read on the forward strand.
TGTGACTAATACGCTGATACGAGGATATTTTAATACGTAGGCCAAGGCTCAGTTCATGGGTGAGAGTGTCGCTGATGTATCCGCCGCCCAGTACTGTGGTTACATGTAGATGAAACCAAGGGGAAGACGAGGAGCAAAACGAAAGAGCCATTGCAGGTAATTTCCTTTTACGTGGTATTCCTGCATATGTATTAATTGATACTGTGGCATCGCATTCATTCATAGCATCAAGGTTTGTTAAGAAGCATAAACTACCCTACGTATCATCAAATGTTTTGATGTCAGTGTCTACACCGATGGGACAAGAGGTTTTAGCTAAGCGACTCTTAGTAGACTGTTTGTTAGAGTTCATGGAAAAATATTTGTCTGCCAATTTGATGATATTGGTTATGTAAGATTACGATTGTATTATGGAAATCGACCTATTGACTAAGTATAGAGCGACGGTAGATTGTTATAAACCTCTCGTTTAGTTTCGTCCAGAAGGAGATGAGAATTGGTTCTTCTTCGATGAGGGAGCTCGAACGCAAATGCCAGTAGTGTCTGCTACAAAGGCACAACGGGCTTTAGGGAAAGGAGGAGAGGGATACCTCGTTTATGATGTTGACGTATCGAAGAATGTAATAGATGTGAACAACATTCCAGTTGTCGATAAATTTCTTGATGTTTTCCTTGATTAAATTCCTGGATTTCCTCCAGAGAGGGAAGTGGAAGCGGCGATATAATTGATACCAAGAACCACACCTATCTCTAGAGCGCCTTATAGATTGACACCAATGGAGATGAAACAGTTGAAATAACAGTTGCAAGATCTTCTTGACAAGGGGTACATTACACTCAGTGTATCTCCACTGGGAGCACCAGTGTTTTTTGTTAAAAAGAATGATGGGTCTATGCGGCTTTGCATAGATTATCGACAGTTGAACCGAGTAACAGTCAAGAATAAATATCCATTACCAAATATCGATGATTTGTTTGATCAACTGCAAGGGACTTCAGTGTTCTCGAAGATCTATTTATGGTCTGGATAACATCAACTTCGAGTTCATCAATGTAATATCCCTAAGGCTGCATTTCGAACAAGGTATGGGCATTACGAGTTTCTAGTGATGCCGTTTGGTTTGACTAATGCTTCAGCGATATTTATGGATTTGATGAACCGAATATTCCATGAGTATCTTGACAGTTTGTCATTGTCTTTATTGATGACATACTGGTATACTCTCATAGCCTTAAAGAGCATGCACAAGATTTAAAGATTGTGTTGCTAATCTTAAGGAATCACCAACTGTATTCTAAGTTGAACAACTGCGAGTTTTGGCTCGACAGAGTTTTCTTCTTGGTACATGTTATATCTAAAGATGGGATATCAGTGGATCCTAGCAAGAACGAATAGTGTTTAGTTGGGCATGACCGGAATCAGCTGAAGAGATAAGAAGTTATCTTGGTTTGTCAGGTTATTACCGGAGACTCATATATGGATTTTCTCAGATTGCCAAACCATTGACATAGATTACATGTAAGAATGTGCAGTTGGAAGGGACACGTGATTGTGAAAATAGTTTCAATGAACTACGTCAACGTTAGACAGCTGCATCAGTTCTAGCTCTGCCATTTGGATCAGAAGTGTACATTAGTACATCACTTCAAGGACTTGGGTATGTTTTAACTCAGAATGGTCATGTGATTGCATATGAATCTAGGCAGTTGAAGAAGCATAAAGAGAATTATCCAGTTCATGATCTGGAATTGGCAGCGATTGTGTTAGATTTGAAGATCTGGCGACGTTATCTCTATGGAGGGAGATTTGAGATTTTTACAGATCACAAGAGCTTGAATTATATCTTCACTCAAGCAGAGTTAAACATGCGCCAAAAAAGATGGATGGATTTGTTAAAGGATTATGATTGCAAAATGAAGTATCATCTAGGATCATTGAATCTTATAGCTGATGCTCTTAGTCTCAAGGTGATATTATCTGCACTTCAGACAAATTTCATATGAAGTGTAATCATAGATTGTTGTTCTCTGGGATTTCACTTCCGTCATAAGAAATGAATGGAATACATTCGAGTAACGAAAATTTTATCTGAATCGACAATGTATGCCGAAATCAGAGAAGATCAGTTTTCTGATACGAAGGTGAAAAGTTAGCAAGGTTAGCTAACAGAGAAAACACATCTAGCTTTATTCCAAACAGATGGAACCTTGTGTCTGTCACGGAGAATCGTAGTTCCATAAGATTCTAAATTAAGAGACGAAATTTTATCTCAAGCCCATAGGAGTAATTTGAGTATCCACCCTGGAAGCATTGAAATGTATAAGGATTTGAACACCAGGTTTTGGTGGAAAGGTATGAAGAAAAGTGTTTACCAGTTTGTAGCCAAGTGTTTGGATTTTCAGCAAGTGAAAGCTGAACATCGTCGACCAGGAAGATTACTTCAAAATCTTCCTATCCTTGAATGGAAGTGGGAGCATGTGACGATGAATTTTGTGACCCACTTGCCATTGTCAAATAAGAATTGTGATGCCATTTGGGTTGTTGTAGACCGAATGACTAAATGATCAGCACATTTCATTCCATATAGTCGGGAATATAATTACGATCGCATGACAAGACTATACATACAAAAGATTCTTAAATATCATGGTGTGCCAATAAGAATAGTCAGTGACAGAGACCCACACTTTATCTCAAGGTTCTGGGGAACTTTTCAAAAAGCGTTGAGAACGACATTGATTCTGAGTATTGCCTATCATCCAAAGACCGATGGTCAGTCTGAGAGGACTATCTATCATCCAAAGACCGATGGTCAGTCTGAGAGGACTATTGAGACACTCGAGGACATGTTGTGTGCTTGTGCTTTGGATTTTGGACCAGCATGGAATTATCATATGACGTTTATGGGGTTTTCATATAACAATAGCTACCACATCATCATCGGTATGGCTCCGTTCGAAGCATTGTATGGTAAAAGATGTTGTACTCCATTATTTTGGGACGAAGTAGGAGAACGACAAGTGAAAGGACCTGAATTAGTGCAACAAGTTATTGACCAAGTTGAATTGATCAAGAAGAGAATTAAAACTGCACAAGATCGTCAATCGAGTTACGTAAATATCAAGCATAGACCCCTATAGTTTCAGTCAGGGAAAATTTTTTCCTTAAAGTGTCACCCTTCCGTAGACTGATGAGATTTGGACTCAAGAAAAAATTAGCCCCAAGATTCATCGAACCTTTCGAGATCTTGGAATGTATTGGAAATTTTGCGTATCGATTGGCTTTACTATCGTATCTGTCCAGTATTCATAATCTCTTTCATGTATTTTTGCTATGACGGTATGTAGCGGATGAATCGCACGTTCTTGGTCCAATGGATGTTCAACTTGAAGAAGACTTGACTTATGTCGAGGAGCCAATTTTAATCCTTGGTAGAAAAGATAAAAAGCTTAGAAACAAAACCATTCCAATTGTTTTAGTTCAATGGCAACATCGAGATATTGCAGAAGAAACTTCGGAATTAGAGAGTCATATGAGCTCAAAGTATCCACATTTGTTTGAGTTGTTTTTATTTAGTTGTATTGTATTTCAGTTCTGATTTCAAGGACGAAATCTTTGTAAGGAAGGGAGGATGTAATGACCCGAATCTTTATTTTGAATGAAGTATTAATTAAAATATTATTAAAGAGTTTCTAATTAAGCATTATTAACGAATTGATAATTCGTGATCAACCTGTTCCACCGAATTTAAATGGACAAGCCAATCTACTTCATATTACTTTATCCCGAGAAATCCAACTAGGCAAATGAGATTCTGACTTGGCAGATAAGATTGAATCAGATTTTCTGAACTAGTCCGGATGCAGTCTATAAATGGGAGTTGATTTCTTTTATTTCTTACACAACATCCTTCAGAGGGAGTTCTAGCCATATAACTTGTAACGTCCGAAAAACCAACCTACGTAAACCACATGCATGCAAATAAATTAAATTGCATAATTTTTTTATTTAATTGATTTTAAATACTTCTATGATACATATTAAATGATTAAATTTATGATTGCTTGATTAAATGATTATATGACATGATTTCATGAAATTGAAGGATTTTATCCTAATATTCAATAATAAGCTGGGAAAGGAGACCCAGGACGACCAAGATAAGAATAACTATTTTCCATAAATATTTTCAAGGCTTCCAAATGTGATTAAATTTTTCTAAAAATGATAGAGTTCGAATTATTTCACGAGACGAGCTCGATTTTACTCGGGAAGCCGGCTTTGGGCAAACGAGGAGTTTTCAAAAGATCAAAAATATTATTTTTGGAAACTAATTTTAATAAATGGTGGCTCGTGGCTCGGCCAGGGCTTGGGTAGGGGCGGGGCCTATGCTGTACGTGGGTCAGGGTTAGGAAGAGTCCTAACAAAGCTAGGACTCGTGGATAGCAGCTAGAGAAGAGTCCACAAGGGGTAGGACTCTTCCCCAAGCACGCAGATGGAGGGCTGGATCTAGGACAGCTCGCAGCTGGGTTGGGGCTGTCCAAGTGGGTCCAGTAGAGTCCTAGGTGAATCCTAAGAAGGTTAGGGGCATGTTGGCTCAAAGGAAGAGGAGCCGCGAACCCTACAGCCTGATGCGCATGCACATATGCATTGGAGCTGTTTAGCGCGGCTTATGCATTGGTTCAGGGGATTGGGTTTGGTTCGGTTGGGTCTGAGCGTGGTCCACGGAAGGTCATGGGGTCAAGGGTTAAGTGATTACATGAGTCCTAGTCGGGTAGGAGTCCTAAGCGTGAAGAAGCAACTCCCGCAGCTCTCGTGACTTCTGAGCATGGTTCGTTCGTGAGCTAGGAACTGGTTCCTTGGGTCAGGTCTGGTCAGTAGGTCCCTAAGTGGGTTGGTCAGGGTTTGGCTTCAGGTGGCTCGAGCTTGGTTCGATAAAATTGGAGATGGCTCGATGGGTTCTTGCAAGGGTGGAAAAGTGATTTCAATAGAAAACAGTTCGAATCGTGGGCCCTCGAGTGTGTCTAATGGCTCACAAGGGTAGGTTAGGTAATAAAAAGTCCATGTTTAAATTTTAGGATCAAAATATTCAAGTTTGAATTAATTCGGGAAATAAACGCCTCACGAATTAGTAATTAAGGAATTAAATCAAAAGTCTCGAATTTAAGCTATTTAAGCTTCAATAATTATTTGGGATGAGCCCATGTCATTAAGAGTAAGAAAAAGTCCAAATCGAGATATATTACCTATAGAGGCAAAATGGTCATTTTACACTTGAGAAATGCAAAAAAGTTGACAGCATCCTAAAGGGTCATAACACATGTTAAATGATTTATTATGATGATTTTGATGAAAATATGATATTTTATTATTTATGATAAAGCTGTGCAATATTTACTTTTAAAAATGTTACTTTTTAATGTCATGATATTTTATGCTTTAAAAATAAAAATAAAAATATTTTGAGGGATGCGAATTGACCGTGACAAAGGATAGAGGATATGTGGGAGATCCGTTTTAATAAAGAATGGTGAACTTACAATTTTATGGGAATGTCGTGAGGGAGAAGGCCATAGAGGGAGCCCGTTTACTGGAAAAGGCCTCAGAGGGAGCCCGACGATCGTATTTTCATGGCGGTGCCTAGTGCTCATCCCATGGGCTATGTGGAGCTGAAGACTTATCAGTCGACCAGAGGATAAAATGTTAGTCACTTTCAAGGACCAACCTTCAATTAAAATGATAAAGGATTGAAAGATTTACGATTATATGATTTTATGATACACGACTTATTTATGCTTAAAAACTATTTTAAATAAAAGTATGATTTTTAATGCATGTACTTGTATATGTCTTACTTGCTACTCATGTTTAGGAGATTCTGAGTCATTATACTCACTTGGTTTGAATGTTGCTGGAGTTGGTGATATTGAGGGAGGCGCTGACGCTTGAGTGGATCGAGTGCGGCATTACACTCCCCAGGGACATTTATTCTTCGCATCAGCTTGATAGATAAAAGATTATTGTTAAATTTATTAGAGAAATTTTTATGCTTTATCTTGATGTTAGCTGATCTTTTTGAAGGTCGACATAGGATTTTTGGTTAGTTGATGATTTAGGGATTTTTA